>NC_091295.1:73254785-73437285 GCF_038502225.1 Cherax quadricarinatus | reverse complement strand
ACAATTCATCAGACAAGGGGCATGTTATGAAACTGGGAGAGAGTCAAATTAGAGCCTAGAGTAGAGCACGGGTGGTTGGGGAATTATGACCATCTTAGAAAGACAGTGACCCTTTAGTGATTATAACAAGGGAGGGAAGGGGGTAAAGGAGGTTTAGTGTGCCAGGGGCTTAGACATCCAGCAAGCGTGCGTGAGCGTGTTAAGATAGGAGTTGAGGCAAATGGTTTTTATGATTTGACGTGCTGTTGGAGTGTGAGCAAAGTAACATTTATGAAAGGAGTCAGGGAAACCGGCTAGCCGGACTTGAGTCCTGGAGGTGAGAAGTACAGTGCCTGCACTCTGAAGGACGGCTGGAGATAAGTATGATGAAAGTGTTACTTCTTTTTCGGGTCACCCGGCGTAGGTGGGAGACGGTCGGTGTGTTAATAAAAAAAAATTATATTATAAAACCATAAACATGATACAGTAATGATATCCAATACATTAATGATCATCTTAGTCTTCCTTTGGTTGTAAGTTCTCTTTGGTTGTAAGTTCTCTTTGGTTGTAAGTTCTCTTTGGTTGTAAGTTCTCTTTGATTGTAAGTTCTCTTTGGTTGTAAGTTCTCCTAAAAAGGTCAGAATAACATCAAAGTCACAACTCAGATTACGACTTCGTGCTAAGGAGTAGTTTTGTCTTTTTTTCATATTTTTCAAGATAACTTATGACCATTCTATGGTAAGTGACCAGAATTGCAGAGCATAATACAAAGGAGGTCTCATGAAAAATATGAGGCTGTTGCGTACTTAGTAATAAGTATTCTAACATAAAGGTACCATAATGACCTTAAGTTCGTACGTTGATGTATAATTTAACGTCTTTGTTAATCATCACTCACATCTCAATCACAATCATATTTACTACTATCTAAATAATGAAAACAATCTCTAAGATTATAAATTACTTTGATCTATGTTTAACCATTTTTCGTCATCGAAACTTTACACTTGACTAACTTAAGTGTTTCTGTAGGTGCTCTTGTGTCTGCTGAGGTGGTGGTGACTACGTCACTAGGAAAAACCCTTAGCAGGAGAACCATCTTACAAGTTTTGAAGCAGTTTTGTTGATGTTCACCTGCATCTTTGGAGGAAGATATGCTAGGGAACCCCCTCTAGAGCCCTTCAGCTAAGCCTCTCTTATGAAGCCATATCCCCTTTGAAGGCCTGGAAACTAGTTTCCTAAGAATCCCCTTCCCTATAAGGAATAACATTCATAACAAGCTCTCAAAATTCCCACTGGAACCCTCAAGCTGATTCTTGAAACCCCTTTGCTACTCTACCTTTCCCCTTGAGAGGTCCCCTTTGAGGGCATTCTTGAGGCTGGTCACTTGTCGAAAGGTCTTCTCTTCCCGCTTTGACCTCCAACAACGGGATGAGCGCCCCAGGGAAGCATCAGTCCTCCTCTGTACTCAGCCCAGACGCTAACCACAGGATCTTCACCCTCTTGGGACCTAAAACTCAGGTAAGCTCACTCGTCTCACTGTGACGGAGTCATGGAGTCTTCAGTGGAGTCACAGTGCATGTGTGTGTGTGAGAGAGAGAGAGAGAGAGAGAGAGAGAGAGAGAGAGAGAGAGAGAGAGAGAGAGAGAGAGAGAGAGAGAGAGAGAGAGAGAGAGAGCAGAACATTAAATCTGGCGTGTTCTTAAGTTTATTCTAGAGTTAAGTTTCAATAAACCCAGCAGGAAATGCTTCATAACGTCATTGTCAACGATAAGATACGTGAAATTTCGAGTGTTTAACTTTTATATCACTAGATAAAATACTATACTAGATTATAATGTAAGCATTGGGTCAGTTATGTTATACATGAATTTATAACTATTTGTGTAGCCTTGTGCTACTGCTCAAAAATAAGAAATACGGATGCACAAAGTACGTTGTAATTTTTGGGTGTGACCTAATTAATGTCTGTATAAATAACTCAGTACGAATGTAACCAAAAGATGTAAATAGCTTATTACCACAGTAGCTTGTTTAGTTATCAAAACTTTGGGGCCCAGACCCTGGACCCATTATGTACCTCTGGAATCTTTTGACTACCACCCACAGGATGGGTCTGAGGTGCATAAAGAAGATATTAAAGTACAAGTAACAGAATGAGGTATTTTGATAATGGCAGTTAGACTTTTTAACTACAGCTCTCCCCCCCCCCCCATCTTCACAGACCGACCCAGGGATTTTTAGACTGACGTATTTCTTTTTACTAGGTTTTAATTCAAGTGCTAAGAGCGGTGAGGTGGTCTAGGCTAAACTGCCTTATTTTCTGCCCTCGACACACTCATTCTGCTAACACACACAAACCTAGTTGCAGCAGCGAGACTACACAGTTTCGCCTATACACTAGGCTTTTGTAAGTCGATTTAGGATGATGGACATTATGTTCACAGTGAGGGAAGTCAGAGGTGTGCTGAGGATGGGACTGGGGTACTAGGATTTTAAGAAACGAAACGTTTCCACAATAGAGTATAAGCATAAGTGTCTCTTTTATGTATATAAATCTGCTTGTTATGTATCAATTTATATAAATCCGAAAAAGATTGGTATAGGACAAAAGATTCAATAAAAGCTTTATTCTACATTTGTGCATATTTCAAATATTTAGTCAGCTGTAAGTCTTAGGTACATATTCATTACTGGATGAACATTGGCGATAGGTGGGAGGAGAAACGTCTCGCCCAGCCTGGGAATCAAACCCTTTTTTTTTCTGTTGTGAGCCGAAAACTATCATTGAGCCATAGGTCGCACATATATTTAATATTACCGTTGATTCTCTTGTATTTATTTGTGTGATTGTGTTTACCAGGCTATGAGCACTGGGGTGGTGTGTGTGGTGGGGGCGGATACCCCAGCCTTATCCCCTTGGAACCCCCCCTTCACAGGGGTGGTCACCCTCACCAAAGACTACATCCGCAAAGCCTACTTCCTGCAGGTCAGTGGCTTCTTCCAGGTCAGTGACTCACTGTACCAGTCAGGGCAGACTTACTAAGTCTGGGTCACATGCTGACCTGCTCAATGCCTCAAGATAATCTTAAATACTGCATCAAGGTTACAGAAGTTCTGTCATTAGCATCACCAGGTCATAAAGAGCCTAGCACAGGAAGCCTGGGAGAACGTGCATAAGAGAACATGTCGCCCTACATGATTTTATGAAGTCTTGATAGAGCATTAAGGTGTAAAGTCGTCTAATGAAAGGAGCAACTAAGCTACATGTGTTTTAACATTACTAGTTCGTTAGTTACTTGCCATTCACCACACATTGAAGACAGTGTTGGGACACAAGAGGTTACTTCTTCACAGCTGGAATACCACTGCTAACCTATATACATCTCCACCCATATTGTTCTCTAAGTTATACCTGTGTACACTATCTAGTAACAAAATTTAAAAAAAATAGGACTATCAAGCAATATTTATAGAGAAAGGATGTTTATCTTCGAACAGATGTTAAGGATACAACGAACAGACTTAAAACAAAAGATAAGTAAAAAAAAAAACTTTGGATGTGAAACAAGGTGGCTTGACAACAGGTTGTTTCAGGTGTACGACTTAGTGGAGTGGAGAAGAGTGGAGGAAGTGCAACTAGGGAAAGGTGCTTCATACAACTACTCTTCAGTGCTTTTCCACCAGCTGTCAGTACAGGTCAGTCTTCCAACACAGGTCAGTCTTCCAGCACAGGTCAGTCTTCCAGTACAGGTCAGTCCCGGAACCTCCTTGACTGATGTTAAACTATCACTTAATACCGAACACTTAATTCTAAGGTCCTCGTGTTTAAATTAAAAAAAAAACTGGAACAATTTTTAGTGTACTTTCATTTCGATTATACTCACAAAAAGTGTGAGGTCCATGTGGATTTTGCATGGCTGCTCCATGTACTTTTATTTCTTATGTTGTGATATTGTAATTAACAGTGGGTGAGAGTTTGGTCTGCTATTTTAGTCATGTCAGTAACTTCGTACAGTAAGATAACTATACTAATATTTTGGATAATAATGTTTTATCGCTATACTACCTTAAAATGAAAATTAATCATACCGATTCACCGGGAATGTAGTATATGCTGTGGTAACTGCTGGTTTGTCTGGGGTTACTGCAGTCACTTTCTGGCTAAGGTGCGCGTGTTGATGTCTGGTTTTTCTTCGTAGGAGAGGACGCTGGGGCTGAAGTTCGCCAGCGAGGCAGACGCGAAGTGCTTCGCTGAGGCAGCCTTGGTGGTGGTCGGTGGTGCACCACGCAAACCTGACGGTAGGATCCCTGGTGCTTCAATAAATCTAAATACATACATATATATATATATATATATATATATATATATATATATATATATATATATATATATATATATATATATATATATATATATATATATATATATATTTATCTACTCGCTCGTCACTTCCTTGCTGGGATTAAAGTGTCATAACACTGTTGAAAAGTGACAAATCACATAGAAAACCTGTGGTTTGTTTGTATAAGAGTAATTTCTCACTTCATTCTTGCTTGCATATGACATGTAGGATCATAGTTATTATTATGAGTTTGTTGGTGAATTTCTGAATATTCTAAGAGTAAGGTCACGGGACGGCGCATGTTTTGTGAAGATATCAAGGGACTGATCTACCGATGTACCACGAGACTTCGTAATATCTTCTGTATATTCAGAGAGATCGTGTAAATCGGTGTTGTCTGTGTCAAAACCAATGTGTGTCCTGAAGATGCTGAGCAACTCTAACATGACCTAATACCATAAATTAGACATATGTGCAACACTTGGGTATCTTTACCAAATGTTGATCATGTGTCTAATTTATCAACTTGCCGGTTCTCTGAACCATTTATCTTTCATAACCTAATATCTTAGTACATCAAAATATTGTATTCTCGTGTATTGGTTGTCAGGACGCCCACCACCGTCACCGAAGGAGCCGACAGCAACCACTCTGCAGCAGAAACAGGCAAGCGAGGAGGACCCCCAAGGTGCAGCAGCAGCAGCAGGTAATGAACAGCAGCCATATCCACGTCAGCGCAAGAAACAGAAAGCGCCACGGAAAGAAACACAGTCAGAAACACAAAAGCCGGCCCAACCACCGCCACAACCTCCCTCTACACTTCCCCTTAAAGCACCACGACAGTCACCACCGCCACCACCACCACCACAATCCCTGCCACATTCTCCACTACAGTCACCTCAAAGAGCACCGCGACAACCACCGGCACAATCACCACCACAACCCCCACCACAATCCCTGCCACATTCCCCACCACAATTACCTTCACAACCGCCACCACAATCACCGCCACAGCCCCTACCACATTCCTCGCCACAGTTGCCACCACAATCACCACAACTGTCAAAAAAATCACCCCCAAATTTGCCACTACAGTCACTGCCACTTAAGTCGATACAATCGCCGCTACAGCTACAATCACCCACACAGGAGGGGCCACAACTGCGTTTTCCTTTCCCACCGTCACAGTCCGCGGAGAAGAGCGCAACACTGGACAGGAAGCGCACTTCGAAGAGACTAACGTAGGTACCTCTTCGTTATCATAAAAGTTTAGAATTGTACATGAATGGTATAAAACATCAAGATAAACAATTAGACACGAGTGCAACATCTGGGCATCTTTACTTGTAGACGTTTTGCCATCGGTCTTGGAGATGGTGAAGATTATCGTAGTCTTGAAGAGACTACGGTGCTCTTCATCTCTAAGGCTGATCACCCCATCTTTTGTATATAGTTCTGCAGTCTTCACTTTATGTCCTTGTACTAATAAAGCCACTGGATGGCAAAACGTCTACAAATAAAGATACCCAGATGTTGAACTCGTGTGTAATAATTGTTAATGAACAGATTATTGTAGGTTTTAAACAGCCCAGTATAGTTATTTGATAGTAAACACGTTTAATGTAAATGGATTCAAATGTGCGAGGGAAACCATAATCCATCGTTCACCAAAATCTCGCACTTAGAGGAATCTGTGACGACGTTTTAGTCCATCCTGGACCATTGTAAAGTTACACTTGGGTCAGGAACAGCAATGAAGGCTGGAAGACAATTTGGTAGGAGGTGTAGATGACTGGTTCAGAGAACTGACAAGCTGATAAATTAAGACACATGTACAACACTTGGGTATCTTTATTATGGCGAAACGTTTCCACTCAGGAAAGACATGATCGGCCACCCCACCAACTTCCAGCACCTCTATCATGTTGGCTTCTGCCCAGAGGCTTACACCCGCTGCTCCGGGACAGACGGCAGTGGGGAACAGCAGCAGCAACAGCAGGTTGACGCCCGTCTTGCAGCAGTGAGCTTCAGTTGATAATGTTCCGCACTCTAGATAGATTTGACAGTTGCCTTGACAGTCTATGCATTAGGGTGACCTGACTTCTAATATACAAGTTAACTTGATTTTCTATGCCCTATATTATTATTACTGTATTCACACAAAAAAAGGTTTAAACCCAACTGAGTAATTCAGCAACACCCCTATGTTAGGGCTGACTCAAGAGCCTTATTTCGATTGGTTTTGAATTGTGCTAAAATGAAACACAATATCTCTCTGCCTCTCCTTCACACTATTAAAGCGAGCTTCCTCTTACAGAGTGTGGAATCCCACAAGAGACCTGCCCCGGCACCTCCACCTCCTGTCAGTCAAGTGGAGGCTGAGGCGGTGCTGGACAACATGTCACCAGGATCTCTAGACTCAGTTAACACTCATCTCTCTTATGCTGACACTTCCTCAGCTTCCAGAACTTCTGCCTCCGTAAACTATGGTTCATCTGAAGGTGATGGTTCATCTGTGCTTGCTACCATCGTTACTACAGCCTTAACAACAACCATCACGTCTCCAACTGATACCGTCATCGCCACTCCAACAAATGCTATACTTGCCATCTCTACAGATACCACTATGACCACTCCTATACACAGCATAGATGCCAGTATGGTCACTCCTACCGATACTACCACTGCCTTCAATACCGATGCCACCATCGCCGCCCCTATAGATGCTGCCTCTGTCATCCCTATAGATGGATTATACAGTAGCACTATTACCACTCCAACAGAGTCTACCGTTGCTACCCTTACAGATGCTACCATTGCCACCTCTGTAGAAACTACCATTGCCACTCACGTTGCTACGACCATCACAGATGCCTCCAGCGAGGTGCTACTAATTCCTGAACCCAGCATCACCACTGCCGTCAATTCTTCCATCAAGTCACCATCCGACCCTTCACCTCTCAGCAGCCCCACCACTTCTCTTGTAGATGCTCCGTCTGAGGAACAGTTGACACAGTCATCGCTACAACCCCTGCCATTATCTCCACCACAATCATTACAGTCACCTCCACAATCCCTGCCACAATCTCCACTACAGCTACAGTCACCTACACAAGAGGGCCCACAACTGCGTTTCCCTTTCCCAGCCTCACAGCCTGCAGACAACACTACACTGAACAGGAAGCGATCTTCGAAAAGACTAACGTAAGTGTCTCTGATTATCGATAACGTTAATATTTATTATTGGACAGATAGGTTATGTCACAGGCTTGTCTCAGGTGTGTGTGTGTGTGTGTGTGTGTGTGTGTGTGTGTGTGTGTGTGTGTGTGTGTGTGTGTGTGTGTGTGTGTGTGTGTGTGTGTGTGTGTGTGTCAGGACTGTCTCAAGAGCATAAAGTTTGGACAGATTAGCATGATTAAGGTGTCCCGTAGCTCGATCGCTAGTGCACTCAGCTCACACACTGAGGTCCGGAGTTCGAATCTCCGGTACGGCTGGAAAACATTAGGGACGTGTTTCCATAAAACACCTGCTGTCCCTGTTCACCCATCAGTATAAGATGGGTACCTGGGTGTGGGTCGCATCCTGGGACAAAACTGACCAATTTGCGGGAAATTCTCAGCATAAGCGGCTTTCTATACAGTAGTATGTCATTGATGTCAACTAGGACCTTATACCTTGTACATGTACTTGTAGAAATAAAGATATTATTATTATTATTATTATTATTATTAATTATACAGCAAGCAGACGTTTACCATAGATTCAAAATCTCTGAGGGAGTCGGTCGTTCAGTCATTGATTATCAGTGTACTTAAAAGACTTGAGAGTAAAGAGAATCACTAAATGTGCAGATACCATTAAAAAAATAGCGAGAGTAATACAGAGGAGACATGGGGAAGTTACAGGAAGGCCTAAGAAATGTCTGACGTATAACTGACAAATGTCGGGCAGGTCAATATGCTTAGGTTAGCCCATTCAAACCCCTGCACAGAAGCCCTCTAAACTTTCCTCAGCACTGGTGAAAATCCTCCCAGATGGATCGAAAAAACTGGAACCGACCTCCGCATGAACCAGCTACATACATGATCTATGTCAAGTTAGGCAACAGACACTTCCCTGCTCCATAGGATATTACCCCATTCCAAACTACCATTCCTCCATTTCCCCCCAAAACTCTTCTTAAATCACAACCAAAGCTTCGTCTTGAAGCCAAACATGATGCCTTAAGCTGTATTGATAACTAAGTCACACACAACACTCTTTCTCAAATTATTTACGTTGATGGTTCTGTTCACCAGTCCACTGGTGCAGCTGGTAGTGCTGCTGTTGTCATACAGAGTGAGAGCTCTCTTAAAGAAATTGGAGCCCACATCAATAACTTGGCCTCTACCCTTCAAACAGAAATGTTTGCCATACTCCTTGCACTCAAATGCGTCCATGTATCTAAGGTTGACACTTCAATTGTAACTGATTCTCTCATCCATAAATGCTCTCAACTCATTAAGTATAAATTGTGGCATGCTTGTGTCAGAAGCCAGAGACAGGTATGGTAAGAGTGTGGACAGTGGAGTCAGAGTGCACATGCTGTGGATTCCATCTCACATTGGTCTTTAGATGCATGACAGAACTGATAAATTGGCTAAGCTGTATGCTTTCAAAGAGGGGGTAGATTACAATCTTGGCTTGTCAGGTAGTAGTTTGAGAACAATAATACGAAAAGAACTTCGATTGAACTTTATTGACTTAAGACTTAGGGAGATTGACACAAGTCAGTCCATCTATCATCATTCCATCATGCAGGAGGAGCCACATGTCTATGGTGCATCCAACAAGATAAGCAGACTCTTGGATGTCACTACTGCCCGGCTCCGGCTGGGTTACAAGTATCTTTGGCAGGTTAAATCACCACCACCAGATGTAGACCAAACGAAATGTAAACTTTGCCAGATGGACTATTGTCACACCTTGCGTCATTATGTACTGGAGTGTGATCAAATTAATGAATTTAGAAATAACTCACTCAGAAGTGTTCAAGAAATGGCAAAGTATTTTATCCACAGTGGTATATTGCAAACCATTCTGGAGAAATACCCTGACTTTGCTAGCTGTATATAAAGCATTACCACGTGTGTACTCACCTAGTTGAGGTTGCAGGGGTCGAGTCCAAGCTCCTGGCCCCGCCTCTTCACTGGTCGCTACTAGGTCACTCTCCCTGAACCGTGAGCTTTATCGTACCTCTGCTTAAAGCTATGGTTGGATCCTGCCTCCACTACATCGCTTCCCAAACTATTCCACTTCCTGAACACTCTGTGACTGAAGAAATACTTCCTAACATCTCTGTGATTCATCTGTGTCTTCAACTTCCAACTCTGTCCCCTTGTTGCTGTGTCCCATCTCTGGAACATTCTGTCTTTGTCCACCTTGTCAATTCCTCTCGGTATTTTGTATGTCGTTATCATGTCCCCCTTATCTCTCCTGTCCTCCAGTGTCGTCAGGTCGATTTCCCTTAACCTCTCCTTAGCTCTGGGACTAGTCTTGTTGCAAACCTTTGTACTTTCTCTAGTTTATTTACGTGCTTGGCTAGGTGTGGGTTCCAAACTGGTGCCCCATACTCCAATATGGGCCTAACGTACACGGTGTACAGGGTCCTGAACGATTCCTTATTAAGATGTCGGAATGCTGTTCTGAGGTTTGCTAGGCGCCCATATGTTGCAGCAGTTATTTGGTTGATGTGCGCTTCAGATGTGCCTGGTGTTATACTCACCCCAAGATCTTTTTCCTTGAGTGAGGTTTGTAGTCTCTGGCCCCCTAGACTGTACTCCGTCCGCGGTCTTCTTTGCCCTTCCCCAATCTTCATAACTTTTCACTTGGTGGGGTTGAACTCCAGGAGCCAATTGCTGGACCAGGTCTGCAGCCTGTCCAGATCCCTTTGTAGTTCTGCCTGGTCTTCAGTCGAATGAATTCTTCTCATCAACTTCACGTCATCTGCAAACAGGAACACCTCGGAGTCTATTCCTTCCCTAATGTCGTTCACAAATACCAGAAACAGCACTGGTCCTAGGACTGACCCCTGTGGGACCCCGCTGGTCACAGGCGCCCACTCTGACACCTCGCCACATACCATGACTCGCTGCTGTCTTCCTGACAAGTATTCCCTGATCCATTGTAGTGCCTTCCCTGTTATCCCTGCTTGGTCCTCCAGTTTTTGCACTAATCTATTGTGTGGAACTGTGTCAAACGCCTTCTTGCAGTCCAAGAAAATGCAATTCACCCAACCCTCTCTCTCTTGTCTTACTGCTTTCTTGATAGTTGTGACAGAACCCACAGGCATAACACCAGAAACAAACATCTCTACGACATTCCCCGTGTCCGACTAAACCTTTACAAAAATTCAATGTATGTCAAAGGCCCTAAAATCTGGAATACCCTACCTGAGAACTCTAGAACTGCAGACACATTCATCACCTTCAAAACTACCATTAGAAAACATCTTATCTCCCTGATACACCCCGTCAACTAACTACACGAATACCACCTGGTGGTTCACACTTACACTCGCTCACTCATTTGACCATAAACAGAAATATTAATCTCAGTCTTAAAATAATGAATCCTGTGATACTCCAATACTGAAACTATATACTGTGCCAAAACAAAAGCATTCACATTGCTAAACTCACAAACTAGTATTTAGTCACTTAGCCATAATACCAACTTACCTCATAATTTGTAATATTTTACAATTAAGAATAAAACTAAGTATGCCCGAAATGCCTAGCCATGCTAAGCGTTCTAGTGGTACACTCTGTAATCGCAATTTTACTACATGTAAACCAAACAATAACCAAATTTCCGTAAACTCAGCATTGTAATCCTTATAGAGAATAAACTTTGAACCCTGTCATAGAACTCCAGTAGGTTTGTGACACAGGATTTCCCATCCCTGACACCATGTTGGCTGCTGTTGATGAGATCATTCCTTTCTAGGTGTTCCACCACTCTTCTCCTGATAATCTTCTCCATGACTTTGCATACTATACATGTCAGTGACACTGATCTGTAGTTTAGTGCTTCATGTCTGTCTCCTTTTTTAAAGATTGGGACTACATTTGCTGTCTTCCATGCCTCAGGCAATCTCCCTGTTTCGATAGATGTATTGAATATTGTTGTTAAGGGTACACATAGCGCCTCTGCTCCCTCTCTCAGGACCCATGGGGGGATGTTATCTGGCCCCATTGCCTTTGAGGTATCTAGCTCACTCAGAAGCCTCTTCACTTCTTCCTCGGTTGTGTGCACTGTGTCCAGCACTTGGTGGTGTACCCCACCTCCCCGTCTTTCTGGAGCCCCTTCTGTCTCCTCTGTGAACATCTGTCTCCTCTGTGTGTGTGTGTGTGTGTGTGTGTGTGTGTGTGTGTGTGTGTGTGTGTGTGTGTGTGTGTGTGTGTGTGTGTGTGTGTGTGCGCGCGCGCGCTTGTGTGTATGCATATATTTGTACGCTCGTGTGCATGTGTCTGTGCGTGCGCCCTCGTGTGTGCGCGCGCGCTCGTGTGGGTGTATGACCCACTTAATTTTTGTATTTATAACTCATTACAATTGTGACCAGGTGTGGACGTATCAGTGGTTCATTACTTTGTAATTTGTTCATGACTGTAACCATGTATAGGAGTGAGGCTGATTCATTACCTTTGTAACTTGCCATGACTGTGACCAGATCTACCTGGAGTTTAATACCTTTGTAACTAGTTCAGCTATCATAACTTTGGGGTCCAGTCACTGGACCCATTATGTACCTTTGTAATCTTTTGACTACCGCCCACAGGATGGGTATGGGGTGCATAATAAACATATTAAACTAACAACAGTGTAGGTTTCCAGGTCAGTGAAAACAGAGGAACTAATTGTCAACCAAAACAATAGAAATTTACAAATGCTAATATGAAAAGGATCCGAGACTTATAGTTGCATCCGAAGCCAAAACAAAACACAGAGAAGCAATAGTAAAGTCGTTCAAATATTATCCTTCAATTTTATCCTGGTCTTCAGCTGGATTATGACGCTTTTTTCAAGGATGGTGTTGCCTCCGCGTATGAAAATGCTATTAGAAGCTCCCTTATAAAAATGTTAGTAATTATATGGGAGATATCTAGTCACTGATCTGATAAGAAATGTCACCATATCAAAAACAATATACTCAGATCACAACATAATTGAGGTTCAGACATGTATGCGCGGAGCCCCAGACCGACATAATGAGATTAGTCACGAGGGAGCATTCACCAAATTCAGCTTCAATAACAAAAACATAAAGTGGGACCAAGTAAACCAAGTCCTAACCGATATAAGCTGGGAAGATATACTAAGCAACACAGACCCCAACTTATGCCTAGAACAGATTAACTCGGTGGCACTCGATGTATGCACAAGGTTTATTCCTCTAAGAAAAAGGAGGAGTAGATGTAAAATAGAAAGAGACAGGCGCTCCCTTTACAGGCGACGGAAAAGAATAACAGAGCGGCTAAAAGAGGTCAATATATCTGAAATGCGTAGGGAGACACTGGTCAGAGAAATAGCAAGCATAGAACTTAAGCTAAAAGAATCCTTTAGGAGTCAGGAATCGCGGGAAGAACTAAAAGCCATAAATTAAATCGAAAGAAACCCAAAGTATTTCTTCTCCTATGCCAAATCAAAATCGAGAACAACGTCCAGTATTGGGCCCCTACTTAAACAAGATGGGTCATACACAGATGACAGCAAGGAAATGAGTGAGCTACTCAAGTCCCAATATGACTCAGTTTTTAGCAAGCCGCTAACCAGACTGAGAGTCGAAGATCAAAATGAATTTTTTATGAGAGAGCCACAAAATTTGATTAACACAAGCCCATCCGATGTTATCCTGACGCCAAATGACTTCGAACAGGCGATAAATGACATGCCCATGCACTCTGCCCCAGGGCCAGACTCATGGAACTCTGTGTTCATCAAGAACTGCAAGAAGCCCCTATCACGAGCCTTTTCCATCCTATGGAGAGGGAGCATGGACACGGGGGTCGTCCCACAGTTACTAAAAACAACAGACATAGCCCCACTCCACAAAGGGGGCAGTAAAGCAACAGCAAAGAACTACAGACCAATTGCACTAACATCCCATATCATAAAAATCTTTGAAAGGGTCCTAAGAAGCAAGATCACCACCCATCTAGAAACCCATCAGTTACACAACCCAGGGCAACATGGGTTTAGAACAGGTCGCTCCTGTCTGTCTCAACTATTGGATCACTACGACAAGGTCCTAAATGCACTAGAAGACAAAAAGAATGCAGATGTAATATATACAGACTTTGCAAAAGCCTTCGACAAGTGTGACCATGGCGTAATAGCGCACAAAATGCGTGCTAAAGGAATAACAGGAAAAGTCGGTCGATGGATCTATAATTTCCTCACTAACAGAACACAGAGAGTAGTCGTCAACAGAGTAAAGTCCGAGGCAGCTACGGTGAAAAGCTCTGTTCCACAAGGCACAGTACTCGCTCCCATCTTGTTCCTCATCCTCATATCCGACATAGACAAGGATGTCAGCCACAGCACCGTGTCTTCCTTTGCAGATGACACCCGAATCTGCATGACAGTGTCTTCCATTGCAGACACTGCAAGGCTCCAGGCGGACATCAACCAAATCTTTCAGTGGGCTGCAGAAAACAATATGAAGTTCAACGATGAGAAATTTTAATTACTCAGATATGGTAAACATGAGGAAATTAAATCTTCATCAGAGTACAAAACAAATTCTGGCCACAAAATAGAGCGAAACACCAACGTCAAAGACCTGGGAGTGATTATGTCGGAGGATCTCACCTTCAAGGACCATAACATTGTATCAATTGCATCTGCTAGAAAAATGACAGGATGGATAATGAGAACCTTCAAAACTAGGGAGGCCAAGCCCATGATGACACTCTTCAGGTCACTTGTTCTATCTAGGCTGGAATATTGCTGCACACAAACAGCACCTTTCAAGGCAGGTGAAATTGCCGACCTAGAAAATGTACAGGGAACTTTCCCGGCGCGCATAACGGAGATAAAACACCTCAATTACTGGGAGTGCTTGAGGTTCCTAAACCTGTATTCCCTGGAACGCAGGAGGGAGAGATACATGATTATATACACCTGGAAAATCCTAGAGGGACTAGTACCGAACTTGCACACGAAAATCACTCACTACGAAAGCAAAAGACTTGGCAGACGATGCACCATCCCCCCAATGAAAAGCATGGGTGTCACTAGCACGTTAAGAGACCATACAATAAGTGTAAGGGGCCCGAGACTGTTCAACTGCCTCCCAGCACACATAAGGGGGATTACCAACAGACCCCTGGCAGTCTTCAAGCTGGCACTGGACAAGCACCTAAAGTCAGTTCCTGATCAGCCGGGCTGTGGCTCGTACGTTGGTTTGCGTGCAGCCAGCAGCAACAGCCTGGTTGATCAGGCGCTGATCCACCAGGAGGCCTGGTCACAGACCGGGCCGCGGGGGCGTTGACCCCCGGAACTCTCTCCAGGTAAACTTCAGGTAAACTGTGCTACACAACAAACTCGATTTATAATCCCGAGAATTAGGAACGTTCAATTTGAAAAGTAAATATTTAAGATAACTTTACCGTCTGTGGCAAGGCATAGAGATGACATGAGGGATAACATGAGGGATAACATGAGGGATAACATGAGGGATGACAAGATTGACGTACGTGAGTAGATGAAGAGCTGTAATGAAGGGATATATATGTATGTGGTTCTTCCATATTTCAACTCGAGATATAACGTAAACAACTTAGATTCAGAAAATAAACACAGGGTATAAGACCTGCTTTGATGAAAGAAACATGTGCAACACCTGAGTATCTTAATGTTGAAGACGTTTTACACGTTTTACCAACCAGTTTCAGTTTAATGCTGATCTTATTGACTGAAGGCAGTAGATGAGGCTGTCCCCGTTTAATAATTTCTCTATTGAATTAAAAAAGACACTGACTAGCAAAAAAAATCTCCAAAATAAAAATGCCTAGATGTTGCACTTGTCTTATTCAATAACTTTCAAGTATTGTAAACCAGTAATGTTTGGAAGATTTGCTTTGTACAGGTCGACAAGTCTTCTCCTTCAAGCTTGAGTAGTCAGGTCGACCTGATCTTCAGATATGATTCCTGGTGTTACGCCAGAACATTACGAAGACGGTTCTTCTCGTTGTATTACATTATTATTATTATTTTTTTATTATCACACTGGCCGATTCCCACCAAGGCAGGGTGGCCCGAAAAAGAAAAACTTTCACCATCATTCACTCCATCACTGTCTTGCCAGAAGGGTGCTTTACACTACAGTTTTTAAACTGCAACATTAACACCCCTCCTTCAGAGTGCAGGCACTGTACTTCCCATCTCCAGGACTCAAGTCCGGCCTGCCGGTTTCCCTGAATCCCTTCATAAATGTTACTTTGCTCACACTCCAACAGCACGTCAAGTATTAAAAACCATTTGTCTCCATTCAATCCTATCAAACACGCTCACGCATGCCTGCTGGAAGTCCAAGCCCCTCGCACACAAAACCTCCTTTACCCCCTCCCTCCAACCCTTCCTAGGCCGACCCCTACCCCGCCTTCCTTCCACTACAGACTGATACACTCTTGAAGTCATTCTGTTTCGCTCCATTCTCTCTACATGTCCGAACCACCTCAACAACCCTTCCTCAGCCCTCTGGACAACAGTTTTGGTAATCCCGCACCTCCTCCTAACTTCCAAACTACGAATTCTCTGCATTATATTCACACCACACATTGCCCTCAGACATGACATCTCCACTGCCTCCAGCCTTCTCCTCGCTGCAACATTCATCACCCACGCTTCACACCCATATAAGAGCGTTGGTAAAACTATACTCTCATACATTCCCCTCTTTGCCTCCAAGGACAAAGTTCTTTGTCTCCACAGACTCCTAAGTGCACCACTCACTCTTTTTCCTTCATCAATTCTATGATTCACCTCATCTTTCATAGACCCATCCGCTGACACGTCCACTCCCAAATATCTGAATACGTTCACCTCCTCCATACTCTCTCCCTCCAATCTGATATTCAATCTTTCATCACCTAATCTTTTTGTTATCCTCATAACCTTACTCTTTCCTGTATTCACCTTTAATTTTCTTCTTTTGCACACCCTACCAAATTCATCCACCAATCTCTGCAGCTTCTCTTCAGAATCTCCCAAGAGCACAGTGTCATCAGCAAAGAGCAGCTGTGACAACTCCCACTTTGTGTGTGATTCTTTATCTTTTAACTCCACGCCTCTTGCCAAGACCCTCGCATTTACTTCTCTTACAACCCCATCTATAAATATATTAAACAACCACGGTGACATCACACATCCTTGTCTAAGGCCTACTTTTACTGGGAAAAAATTTCCCTCTTTCCTACATACTCTAACTTGAGCCTCACTATCCTCGTAAAAACTCTTCACTGCTTTCAGTAACCTACCTCCTACACCATACACTTGCAACATCTGCCACATTGCCCCCCTATCCACCCTGTCATACGCCTTTTCCAAATCCATAAATGCCACAAAGACCTCTTTAGCCTTATCTAAATACTGTTCACTTATATGTTTCACTGTAAACACCTGGTCCACACACCCCCTACCTTTCCTAAAGCCTCCTTGTTCATCTGCTATCCTATTCTCCGTCTTACTCTTAATTCTTTCAATTATAACTCTACCATACACTTTACCAGGTACACTCAACAGACTTATCCCCCTATAATTTTTGCACTCTCTTTTATCCCCTTTGCCTTTATACAAAGGAACTATGCATGCTCTCTGCCAATCCCTAGGTACCTTACCCTCTTCCATACATTTATTAAATAATTGCACCAACCACTCCAAAACTATATCCCCACCTGCTTTTAACATTTCTATCTTTATCCCATCAATCCCGGCTGCCTTACCCCCTTTCATTTTACCTACTGCCTCACGAACTTCCCCCACACTCACAACTGGCTCTTCCTCACTCCTACAAGATGTTATTCCTCCTTGCCCTATACACGAAATCACAACTTCCCTATCTTCATCAACATTTAACAATTCCTCAAAATATTCCCTCCATCTTCCCAATACCTCTAACTCTCCATTTAATAACTCTCCTCTCCTATTTTTAACTGACAAATCCATTTGTTCTCTAGGCTTTCTTAACTTGTTAATCTCACTCCAAAACTTTTTCTTATTTTCAACAAAATTTGTTGATAACATCTCACCCACTCTCTCATTTGCTCTCTTTTTACATTGCTTCACCACTCTCTTAACCTCTCTCTTTTTCTCCATATACTCTTCCCTCCTTGCATCACTTCTACTTTGTAAAAACTTCTCATATGCTAACTTTTTCTCCCTTACTACTCTCTTTACATCATCATTCCACCAATCACTCCTCTTCCCTCCTGCACCCACTTTCCTGTAACCACAAACTTCTGCTGAACACTCTAACACTACATTTTTAAACCTACCCCATACCTCTTCGACCCCATTGCCTATGCTCTCATTAGCCCATCTATCCTCCAATAGCTGTTTATATCTTACCCTAACTGCCTCCTCTTTTAGTTTATAAACCTTCACCTCTCTCTTCCCTGATGCTTCTATTCTCCTTGTATCCCATCTACCTTTTACTCTCAGTGTAGCTACAACTAGAAAGTGATCTGATATATCTGTGGCCCCTCTATAAACATGTACATCCTGAAGTCTACTCAACAGTCTTTTATCTACCAATACATAATCCAACAAACTACTGTCATTTCGCCCTACATCATATCGTGTATACTTATTTATCCTCTTTTTCTTAAAATATGTATTACCTATAACTAAACCCCTTTCTATACAAAGTTCAACCAAAGGGCTCCCATTATCATTTACACCTGGCACCCCAAACTTACCTACCACACCCTCTCTAAAAGTTTCTCCTACTTTAGCATTCAGGTCCCCTACCACAATTACTCTCTCACTTGGTTCAAAGGCTCCTATACATTCACTTAACATCTCCCAAAATCTCTCTCTCTCCTCTGCATTCCTCTTTTCTCCAGGTGCATACACGCTTATTATGACCCACTTCTCGCATCCAACCTTTACTTTAATCCACATAATTCTTGAATTTACACACTCATATTCTCTTTTCTCCTTCCATAACTGATCATTTAACATTACTGCTACCCCTTCCTTTGCTCTAACTCTCTCAGATACTCCAGATTTAATCCCATTTATTTCCCCCCACTGAAATTCTCCTACCCCCTTCAGCTTTGTTTCGCTTAGAGCCAGGACATCCAACTTCTTTTCATTCATAACATCAGCAATCATCTGTTTCTTGTCATCCGCACAACATCCACGCACATTTAAGCATCCCAATTTTATAAAGTTTTTCTTCTTCTCTTTTTTAGTAAATGTATACAGGAGAAGGGGTTACTAGCCCATTGCTCCCGGCATTTTAGTCGCCTCATACGACACGCATGGCTTACGGAGGAAAGATTCTTTTCCACTTCCCCATGGACAATAGAAGAAATAAAAAGAAAAAGAGCTATTTAGAAAAAGGAGAAAAACCTAGATGTATGTATATATATATATGCATGTGCGTGTCTGTGAAGTGTGACCAAAGTGTAAGTAGGAGTAGCAAGATATCCCTGTTATCTTAGCGTGTTTATGAGACAGAAAAAGAAACCAGCAATCCTACCATCATGCAAAACAGTTACAGGTTTTTGTTTCACAGTCATCTGGCAGGACGGTAGTACTTCCCTGGGTTGTATTACATACATCCTAGTATACATTTTTGATGAATCACGTAATGATAGCATACTAGAGTCTCTGTGATGCTAATATTCAGTGTATTTGATGTCATTTTTTCCCTCTCTGTTCTTCAGTCTTCTTACTGCGTCTAGATAATCTTGTTTGAAAATAATGGTTCGTTGCTATTTCAATTAGTTTTATTAATATTCCTCTGTTTTACTACTGTTGTTGATGATAGATGATGGTGATGAGTGTTACCTTCTTACTCATCCCTCGACTTTTTAACTCCCGCCCCTCAGGAAAGACATGATCGGCCACCCCACCAACTTCCAGCACCTCTATCATGTTGGCTTCAGTCCAGAGGCTTACACCCGCTACTCCAGGACAGACAGCAGTGGGGAACAGCAGCAGCAGCAGCAGCAGCATCTCGACCATCAGGAATTCCAAGCAGTGGTGAGCTGCCTTCACAAGTTTATTATATTTCTTCAGTGTAAATTGACTTAGTGTCTAAGAATGACTGACCCTCCACACCCTAAGTCATTATTACTCTTAAAAAAAATCTCTGAACTTGTTTGGGTGACTCATCCTCGCCTTATGTTAGGGTTGACCTTTGAGCCCTATTTCAATTGATTTCACTTGTGCTAATATAAAGCACAGTATCTCTATGTCCCTCTTTCACACTATTAAAGTGAGCTTCCTCTTACAGAGTGAGGACTCCCACAAGAGACCAGCCCCGGCACCTCCACCTCCTGTCAGTGAACTGGAAGTTGAGGCGGTGCTGGATACCATGTCACCAAGATCTCTGGACTCAGTTGATACCCATATCTCTACTGCTGATATTTCATCAGCTTCCAACTTTTCTGCCTTCATTAGTGATGCTTCATCTGATGGTGGAGGCTCATCTGTGCTCTCTACCATCGTCACCACTGCAGCTCCCACTATCACCACACTCATAGATGATACCATCACCCTCACAGATACCACCATCCTCCAGACAGGTATCACCATCACTACACTCACAGATACCACCATAACCACCCCAGGAAATATCATCACTACCCCTACACATCCTCCCACCCCCACCACTACCATCGACTCTTCCAGAGAACCCACATTTTTCTCCACACTACCTTCCTCCACCACTACCATAATCACTAATACTATCTCATCCAGTGAGAGGCTACCGACTGATGCCCCTCCTCACTTACCCATTCAGAAGGTTCCTCCAGTTTTAAGCGCTGACACAGAAAACATCTTCACTAGTGCAACGAGCCAAGAGGGCGATAGTTCCGATGAGGATAAAATTCCAGCCTTACACATTTCATCTGATGATTTGACAGAAGATAAGGTCACAAGTCTTTCCCAGATAAGTACTCTTCAGACTTTGGGGGAGTCAGCCTTGGATAGCACTTTTTCCGAGACTGACGGATTGTCAGAGCAAGGAGCTAGTATTGAGTCAGCCTTTGACAGCACTCTCACAGAGACTGACGGATTGTCAGAGCAAGGGGCTGCTGTTTACCATACCGGGAAAAGTGAAATTTCCAGTTCAAAAGAGTTCAGCTCTTTTATAGACTCGGCAGAGATAACTGTATCTGGCGATGCTGACATACCAACTGGTCGTCTGTCATCTCTAGATGTGTCAGACGTGTCGTCTACAGAGAGTTCTTCGGGTCCAGCCCCCACCACAATCACCGGCTTAACTACTTCCTGCTCTCCCAGTACAACATATCCAGACCCTAGTTACTCTACCACTTCCGCATCGTCAGATTCAAATATTAGTTCCTCTACTAACACAATAGGTCAAATTCCCAGTGCCTTAGCCACCGCAGTAACAGACCAAGGTCCCACTTCTTCCACTACCACCACAACAGAAGTTCCCAGTGCCTTAACCACCGCAGTAACAGACCCAGGTCCCAGTTCTTCCACTACAACCAGAACAGAAGTTCCTAGTGCCTTAACCACCGCAATAACAGACCCAGGTCCCAGTTCTCCCATTATTATCACAACAGAAGTTCTCAGTGCCTTAACCACCGCAGTAACAGACCCAGGTCCCAGTTCTTGCACCACTACCACCACAAGGGAACAAGTTCCTAGTTCCTCGATTACATATACATCAGATTTAGGTTCTAGTGCATCAACAACATTAATAGATAAAGATACTAATTCTTCCTTCAACGACACAGAACACGTTCCTGGTTCCTTCGCCTCCACTAGAACAACACATACAGACTCTAATTCTTCCTCTACCACGTCAACAGATCCAGATCATAGGTCTTCTAACATCGAAGCAGCAAATGTTTCTGTCTCCTTCACTACAACTTCAAATTCCAATTCCAATGAGGGAATTTCCATCCCACCTAATATTGATGGAGACTTCATAATTTCCACTATAAGTTCCGAGATCTCCTCTCAAGTCACCATTCGTGAGGTAGTCTCCACCAAGAGCAATAGTGAGTCTCCACGTAAACCCAAGAAAAGGCCCATGTCCCTCCCTCCACCCAGCTATGCTCCACCACCTCCACCTCATAGCCAATGATCTGAGTCATGCCCACTGATTCCAACACTGATCTTCCTTTCCTGTTTCCTTATCCTCATTCTTGGCCTTCCCTATTCCTTTCTGAATATTCCCACTATTTAACAAACTCTTTCAACATAACAGACTCCTGAACTCACAGGGACAAGAAACAGGAAGATCCTTGATCCTTTCATGAACCAGAAACAAGATCTCGGATCCTCTCAGGGACCAGAAACAGGAAAGCTAAACAGGCGGAGGCAGTCATGGAATTTCATTATCCAAGCAAAAACATGTGAGCAGGGAACGAACCAGCACAACTACACTTGGTTTTCGACTTAAGTTGAACAAAGGGTGATCAGTCCCTCTGCCTAGATGGTGTTCGTCACCATAGTCCTGAAAACTCAAGTAACCATCTTGCTTATGCTTTACATTCTTCAAGACTACGATGGTGAACACTTAACTAGGCTGAGGGACTGATTACCTCGTTGTCTACTGTTTCCAGTTTCAACACTGTCATATAAATGGACTATCACTGGGAACCAACACCAACATAGTAATAAAGTTGTATTAATTGTCTCAAATGAGAGTGGAGCAGAAATAAAGTTGATATTTGTTGATAAAATCATTTATTTACCCCCCCCCCTCCTTTCTCTCTCGCACACAATTTTACACAGGTCTCGGCGTATATACATCCAGATATATTAAACTCTTGGTGTAATTTTAACTGAGAAGCACATGTCTCAGTGTTCTCACCTACTTGTGGTTGCAGGGGTCGAGTCATAGTTCCTGGCCCCGCCTCTTCACTGCTACTTGGTCCTCTCTCCCTGAACTTCATCAAACCTCGTCTTAAAACTATGTACGATTCCCGCCTCCACTATATCACTTTCTAAGCTATTCCACTGCCTTACAGTGTATTCACCTAATTGTGGTTGCAGGAATCGATACTCAGCTCCTGGCCCCGCCTCTTCACTGAGTGCTACTTGGTCCTCTCTCTCCCTGCTCCATGAGCTTTATCATACCTTATCTTAAAGCTATGTATGTACACTACACAGTGTATGTATATTGTTGTGCAGGGTGAAGGTCCCTGGACCGTACGGTACCCGAGTCTGACAAGAATAAACAAATACGATATAAATATGACAACTACGATTTTCAATTAGACAAATTTGCATTTTTTAACTGGGTAACCTGGTGAGTCATTCACTTATAGCGCCTGGTCTGAGACTGACCAGGTCACCTTCCGTCATTCGTCAGGAGCAGAGAGTTAACACTGGCTTTATATGACACCCTTGCAGGGCTAAGGCAGGTGACTTCATCCTTTTGACTATGGAGGGATGACCGCCGTCACGCATAAATGCCGGTTGAGGTCCAGTATGTTTCCTTGTGCGTGATACCTACTTACCTGGAGTCTACCTGGAAGGTATTCCGGGGATCATCGCCCCCGCGATCCAGTCCACGATGGCTGATGTCTTTACGTCCTGTTGGTGAATAAGATATGTCTAAACTTCTATATATTTTCATTGTCACGTACTGGTACCTCAGTCTGGTACCAGATCAGTGATGGGTCAGTTCTCTTTCTCTCTCTCTTTCTCTCTCTCTCTCTCTCTCTTACACACAGCTACGAGTCGACCACTGCAGCTACAATTGGGTGAGCGTACTCACCACCACTACTAATAGTACTACTACTACAAGTACTACTTCTAGTAGTACTACTACTATTACTACTGTTGACACCAGCCTGAGGCGTAAAGACTCAATTTCAATTAGTCACTGCCAATTAAGAATACTTTAAGCCCCTACAGAGGGTTGAAGGTCAACTCTGAGGATATAAGAACAAGAAAGAAGGAACACTGCAGCAGGCCTACTGGGCCATGCGAGGCAGGTCCAAGTCTCCTACCGGCTTATGCCAATGCCCCAACCTAGTCAGGTCAGGTCACATTCATGAGCGTTGAAAATATGTACAGATAAGATAAGAGATAAGATTTCGTTCGGATTTTTAACCCCGGAGGGTTAGCCACCCAGGATAACCCAAGAAAGTCAGTGCGTCATCGAGGACTGTCTAACAGATTTCCATTGGGGTCCTTAATCTTGTCCCCCAGGATGCGACCCACACCAGTCGACTAACACCCAGGTACCTATTTGCTGCTAGGTGAACAGGACAACAGGTGTAAGGAAACGTGTCGAAATGTTTCCACCCGCCGGGAATCGAACCCGGGCCCTCCGTGTGTGAAGCGGGAGCTTTAGCCACCGGGCCACCTCTCGTTGTATATAAACTAATATGTATATAAAGATATACATCTCTGTGTATGTGTATGCTTGTGTATATACTGCCTTGAATTAAACATCATGAAGCCAGAACCTTGTACAACTCTCTCTGTCGACAAGGAGTACTTTACAGTCATCCCGCTTGTTATCATTGCTATCAATGATAACATGATTAATGGAACTCTTTCAGCAAATCTTGAGATTGAGACGGAGCAGCAACACTCCCCCCGGACTCAAGTTACCCGCTGTTACTATATACAAATCGCGAATGCAAATAGAAATCCCAAGGGTTGATCTAGGGGAAAGAATTTTGTGAAAGACGAGACTTATGTTGACATAAATGTATCAGAGTTGTGGTAGAAATGTAGTGAGTGTAGCTGGTGAGGCTGGCAATGAGACTAGCCATGACTGCTGGCTCTTGAGTGGATAAATGCAGTAGTTGTTAGTGGCTAGTCAGCAGTGAAGGACATACACCCAGCTGTTCCCCGGCCATGAACACCGTGAAGAAATGTTGAAATCACCTCATAGTGTTCTCAAATCCCCCACCCAGTGCCTGGCTTCACCCACATATAACGACCCAACTACCCTTAATGACCAATTAAGCACATATCGCCAGAACTACTGTATTATAGATCTTTAAAACATTCCCAACAACAACTATGAACATTGAAAAAGAATGTTTAGATCAGTTCTGTGGACTAGAACACCACAATAGACTGTGGAGTTTACGCTGGGGGTCTGATCATCGATACAGATTATGTAAGTAGGTTTTAAACATTATAGATAACATATATCTATGTTATGAGTCACAATTTATGTATCTAAATATCGTAATAGTGGATGAAATGGGAGACGTGTGGCTCCCGACAACGTAAAAATAATGAAATATATAGTTTTTAAGGTGTTTTTTGCTGTTAATACAAACAAGTGTAAACATCGAACCTAAACACAGTGGAAGGCCACAACTCAGCTGTTTAAACATTGTTCGCAGGTGTTTTAGTAACTTACCAAGTTATAATATCGCGAAGTATAGCCTAAACATTTAAGGTAACTCGCCAAAACATTAATTATCATAGATAATATTGGACATTAAACTTATCAGAGAGAGTTTAACTAATGTTAACTTTAACATTGTGAATGTCTGAATCATTTTTGACTACATATTATTGTTATTATAATCAAGGGGGAAGCGCTAAACCCGGAGGATTATACAACGCCTGGGGGGGGGGGGATGTGGAAGACATTCAGGCTTAATTCGGGGAACTGGAGCACAGATCCAATTCCCTAAATCAAGAGCCCCTCACCAACATCAAGGAACCTTCCTTGACGGGTTTTGACTACATAAATTTCGTTAATGTTCGTCAAATATTGAGGTAAACATCCTGTTCAGTATAATTATAATGAAAAAGACGTGGTCAGTTTAAACACTGATTTAAGAACTTTCCATGGACGATCGAGGAATCAAAATAAGATGTTTATTTTAGATATGCGTAAGATAAGATAAGATTTCGTTCGGATTTTTAACCCCGGAGGATTAGCCACCCAGGATAACCCAAGAAAGTCAGTGCGTCATCGAGGACTGTCTAACTTATTTCCATTGTGGTCCTTAATCTTGTCCCCCAGGATGCGACCCACACCAGTCGACTAACACCCAGGTACCTATTTGCTGCTAGGTGAACAGGACAACAGGTGTAAGGAAACGTGTCGAAATGTTTCCACCCGCCGGGAATCGAACCCGGGCCCTCCGTGTGTGAAGCGGGAGCTTTAGCCACCAGGCCACCGGGCCTGATTATTATAATCAGTTTATTATTATTATAATCATTAGATATGCGTAAATTTGAATAATAATAATACATGATACAACTTATACAGACCATAGCTCACATCAGTGACTTACTAAATAGAAAGTCCCTTATTATGCAGAGCGTTTCTGGCAACTTAGATTAATCTTGTCCCCCAGGATGCGACCCACACCAGTCAACTAACACCCAGGTACCTACTTACTGTTGTCAAGGTTGGGAACCAAAGCAATCATAGTACTAGGGGGAGAGAGCACAACTTTGTAGTACCCACAGTCAGTGGCCAGGCTTCAAACACCTTTTATTGTACAGCAATAAAGGAATGGAACAGACTACCCACACATGTCAAAGCCAGTCATAGCATGAACCAGTTCAAGAAGAGTGCCAAAAGGTGTCTGATGAATGTAGCTACAGAAAGGGAGGGGAATGATTTTCTATTTTTTAGCTAACATACGTGTAAATTTTACCTTATTCCTAGTAATGACCCTCGTATTGTTTACCTGGAGTTTACCTGGAGAGAGTTTCGGGGGTCAACGCCCCCGCGGCCCGGTCTGTGACCAGGCCTCCTGGTGGATCAGCGCCTGATCAACCAGGCTGTTGCTGCTGGCTGCACGCAAACCAACGTACGAGCCACAGCCCGGCTGATCAGGAACTGACTTTAGGTGCTTGTCCAGTGCCAGTAGATAGTCTTAATGACCTTGGTGTAGTAGATAGTCTTTTTAGTATGATAATAAGATGTTATCTTCATTGTAGAATAATAAGAAAATATTATAACCTTTATATTATAATAATAAGGTAAAAGGACCCCAATGGAAATAAGTCACTCTGTCTGACTTTTTTGGGTTATCCCAGGTTCTCTACACATATGCTGCTATGTATGATAATTCTATGTAACTGTATTTGTGTATACCTGAATAAACTTACTTACTTACTTACTAACTAGGGTAGCAGGTGAAAGGAAACCTGTCCAACGTTTCACCCGTGCCGAGATCGATCCCCGGACCCTCAGTGTGTGAGGACACGTATCGTACCTGTGAGTGGTTTCTGGTTAACTAGACTGGTGGTGTCGGCAGCCAGCAGGCCTACATAAAATAGCTCTATTGCTGGCGCACTCAGCTCACACACTGAGGTCCGTGTTTCCTTAAGATACCTGCTGTCCATGTTCACCTATCAGTAAAATAGGTACCAGGGTGTTAGCCGACTGGTGCGGGTCGCATCCTGGGGACAAAATGGACCTAATTTGTGGGAAATGCTCCTGGAGGTTATTCCGGGGATCAACGCCCCCTCGGCCCGGTCCATGACCAGGCCTCCCGATGGATCAGGGCCTGATCAACTAGGCTGTTACTGCTGGCCGCACGCAGTCCAACGTACGAGCCACAGCCCGGCTGATCCGGCACTGACTTTAGGTATCTGTCCAGCTCTCTCTTGAAGGCAGCCAGGGGTTTATTGGCAATCCCCCTAATGCTTGATGGGAGGCTGTTGAACAGTCTTGAGCCCCGGACACTTATGGTGTTTTCCCTTAGTGTACCAATGGCGCCCCTACTTTTTATTGGGGGCATTTTGCATCGCCTGCTCTACAGAAGTGGCTTTCTATACAGTAGTATGTCACTGATGTCAGCTATGGTCTGTATACCTTGTACATGTACTTGTAGAAATAAAGATTATTATTGTTACTATTATTATTGTTATTATTATTATTATTATTATTATTATTATTATTATTATTATTATTGTTACTATTATTATTATTATTATTATTATTATTATTATTATTGTTACTATTATTATTATTATTATTATTATTATTATTATTATTATTGTAACTTGGGTGCTGAGACAGTACCAGTAGCTGGTTGGAGAATGTTTCTCACGGGATTAAAGACACAGACACATGTAGAGGAAACCTCTATTAGACAATGTTTCGCTCTGTATCGAGCTTTGGTAAACCGCCACACAAAGAGAAACGTGGTTTCAGTAAAGCTCTGTCCTGCTTCACGTGTCACTGTCTCCACTTTTCAGCAGGAAGTGACTCAGTTTCCTCTTGAAAACTTGTGCTCAGGCAATGTTTCTCATACCTGCTGGGAGCAGGTTGAAGAGTCTTGGACCACGCATGTTGACACTGTTCTGTGTCAACCTGGGTTTTAAGTGGTATAATCTTCCTTTGGCTTTATTAATCAAACACCGAGGATGTGGTATCATAGGTTGGTATTTTCAGTGTACTTGTTTACGTCATGTTGTAGACAAGGTCAGGAGTTGCATGCTATTGAAACTTGCAGTGACACACCACTGTTTAGCGAGAAATTTGACTGTCTGCAACGTGAATGTATGGAGAGAGAGAGAGAGAGAGAGAGAGAGAGAGAGAGAGAGAGAGAGAGAGAGAGAGAGAGAGAGAGAGAGAGAGAGAGAGAGTGCTCACCTAATTGTAGTTGCCGGGGTCGAGGCTCAGCTCCTGGCCCCGCCTCTTCACTGAACGCTACTAGGTCCTCTCTCTCCATGAGCTTTATCATACCTCGTCTTAAAGTTATGTATGGTTCCCGCCTCTACTACATCGCTCGCCAGACTGTTCCACTTCCTGACCACTCTATGACTGAAGAACTGCTTCCTAACATCCCTGTGATTCATCTGAGTCTTCAACTTCCAAGAGTGACCCCTTGTTTCTGTGTCCCATCTCTGGAACATCTTGTCTCTGTCCCATCTCTGGAACATCTTGTCTCTGTCCACCTTGTCTATTACACGCAGTATTTTGTATGTCGTTATCATGTCTACTCTATCCCTCCTGTCCTCCAGTGTCGTCAGGCCGATTTCCCTCAATCTTTCTTCATAGGATATTCCCCTTAGCTCTGGAACTAACTTTGTCGCAAACCTTTGCACTTTCTCTAATTTCTTAACGCGCTTGACCCGATGAGGGTTCCAGACTGGTGCTGCATACTCCAGTATGGGCTTGACGTACACGGTGTAACTTGACGGGCTGGAGTTTTGAGACTCTATGACCGCGGGTTCAATCCCGGCCGGGGGTATGGTTTACACGGTGTACAGTGTCTTAAAAGATTCCTTAGGTATCGGAATGCTAATCTCAGGTTTGCCAGGCGCCCATATGCTGCAGCAGTTATCTGGTTGATGTGTGCTTCCGGAGATGTGTTCAGTGTTATACTCACACCAAGATCTTTCTCCTTGAGCGAGGTTTGCAGTCGTTGGCCACCTAGCCTATACTCTGCGGTCTTCTTTACCCTTCTCCGATCTTCATGACTTTGCATTTGGCAGAGTTGAATTCGAGAAGCCAGTTGCTGGCCATGTGTCCAGTCTGTCCAGGTCTCTTTGAAGGCCTGCCTGATCCTCATCTGATTCAATTCTCCTCATTAACTTCATATCATCTGCGAACAGGGACACTTCTGAGTCTAACCCTTCCATCATCCATTCACATATACCAAAAATAGCACTGGTCCTAGGACCGATCCCTGTGGGACCCCGCTCTTCACAGGTGCCCACTGTGATACCTCATCACATACCATGACTCGTTGTTGCCTCCCTGTCAGGTATTCTCTGATCCATTGAAGTGCCCTTCCTGTTATACGCGCCTGATCCTCTAGTTTCTGCAGTAATCTCTTGTGAGGAACTGTGTCGAAGGCCTTCTTGCTGTCCAAGAAGATGCAATCAACCCACCCCTCCCTCTCGTCTCTCCTGTTACTTTATCATACAATTCCAGGTTTGTGACACAGGATTTGCCTTCCATGAAACCGTGCTGGTTGTCATTTATACTTTTGTTCCGTTCCAGGTGCTCCACTACTCTCCTCCTGTGTGTGTGCGTGTGCGTGTGCATGTGTGTGTGTGTGTGTGTGTGTGTGTGTGTGTGTGTGTGTGTGTGTGTGTGTGTGAGTGAGTGAGTGAGTGAGTGAGTGAGTGAGTGAGTGAGTGAGAGTGAGAGAGTGAGAGAGTGAGTGAGTGAGTGAGTGAGTGAGTGAGTGAGAGAGAGAGAGAGAGAGAGAGAGAGAGAGAGAGAGAGAGAGAGAGAGAGAGAGAGAGAGAGAGTGAGTTGTGATGGAGGCTTCAGGAGTTGCCCAGTTAAAGCAGTGACAGGTTTATTTTCGCCACTCCACATCACCAGTACCTCATACAACCCCAGCATGCAGTTACTGTATAATGATCACGCGAAAACAAGAGCAGCAACCCGGTGCACGCAACACTGGCACACTTTCCTATATTAAGCTATCCTCCCCAGCACTGGTCACAACACCTGCTCACCCCTACACAAAATCGGTCACCTCTACACAGCACATTACTGAATATCCTTCACACTAAATTACTCCTGTCGCCTCACTTCCTGAAGGCAAGGTCAAGTCACTTAATTACAACTCTGGTACTGTCACCTTGCAGGAGGGAGTGACAGGCACCCCCACCCTCTGTACGTACTTAAATGTATGTGCACGCGAACACACACTGTACATTGCTTTTATTCTAATACCTGCCTGTGAGCTCCAAGTTGACAGCACTGAACATATTCTTTCAATGAACAACTCGCACACCTTCTGAAGTTCTCAGCAATTTCTCTAACTTGAATGTTTGTCCAATAGATTAGTCAAAACTGGAACCACACATTGTTGTCGAATGCTATTCACAGACAACCCACAATTTGACTTTTTTTTTTTTTAACCCACAATTTGGATGGGACACTTTATACGACATTTCGCTACATCCTGGACCATTACCTGGTCCAGATCATTCTAAAACGTCGTCTGTTTCTTCTCCGACGTGTGGGTTAGTTGTGAATTGTTTTAACCATGGTATATGACTTAGTTTTGAAGATTATGCATTGATAAAAAGAAAGGGTGTTGTTATTACCTGGAGTTTACCTGGAGAGAGTTCGGGGGGTCAACGCCCCTGCAGCCCGGTCTGTGACCAGGCCTACTGGTGGATCAGAGCCTGATCAACCAGGCTGTTACTGCTGGCTGCACGCAAACCAATGTACGAGCCACAGCCTGGCTGATCAGGAACCGACTTTAGGTGCTTGTCCAGTGCCAGCTTGAAGACTGCCAGGGGTCTGTTGGTAATCCCCCTTATGTATGCTGGGAGGCAGTTGAACAGTCTCGGGCCCCTGACACTTATTGTATGGCCTCTTAACATGCTAGTGACACCCCTGCTTTTCATTGGGGGGATGTTGCATCGTCTGCCAAGTCTTTTGCTTTCGTAGTGAGTGATTTTCGTGTGCAAGTTCGGTACTAGTCCCTCTAGGATTTTCCAGATGTATATAATCATGTATCTCTCCCGCCTGGTTCCAGGGAATACAGGTTCAGGAACCTCAAGCGCTCCCAGTAATTGAGGTGTTTTATCTCCGTTATGTGCGCCGTGAAGGTTCTCTGTACATTTTCTAGGTCAGCAATTTCACCTGCCTTGAAAGGTGCTGTTAGTGTGCAGCAATATTCCAGCCTAGATAGAACAAGTGACCTGAAGAGTGTCATCATGGGCTTGGCATCCCTAGTTTTGAAGGTTCTCATTATCCATCCTGTCATTTTTCTAGCAGATGCGATTGATACAATGTTATGGTCCTTGAAGGTGAGATCCTCCAACATGATCACTCCCAGGTCTTTGACGTTGGTGTTTCGCTCTATTTTGTGGCCAGAATTTGTTTTGTATTCTGATGAAGATTTAATTTCCTCGTGTTTACCATATCTGAGTAATTGAAATTTCTCATCGTTGAACTTCATATTGTTTTCTGCAGGCCACTGAAAGATTTGGTTGATGTCTGACTTGAGCCTTGCAGTGTCTGCATGTATGTAATTACTGTCATGCAGATTCGGGTGTCATCTGCAAAGGAAGACACGGTGCTGTGGCTGACATCCTTGTCTATGTCAGATATGAGGATGAGGAACAAGATGGGAGTGAGTACTGTGCCTTGTGGAACAGAGCTTTTCACCGTAGCTGCCTCGGACTTTACCCTGTTGACTACTACTCTCTGTGTTCTGTTAGTGAGGAAATTATAGATCCATCGACCGACTTTTCCTGTTATTCCTTTAGCACGCATTTTGTGCGCTATTACGCTATGGTCACACTTGTTGAAGGCTTTTGCAAAGTCTGTATATATTACATCTGCATTCTTTTTGTCTTCTATTGCATCTAGGACCTTGTCGTAGTGATCCAATAGTTGAGACAGACAGGAGCGACCTGTTCTAAACCCATGTTGCCCTGGGTTGTGTAACTGATGGGTTTCTAGATGGGTGGTGATCTTGCTTCTTAGGGCCCTTTCAAAGATTTTTATGATATGGGATGTTAGTGCTATTGGTCTGTAGTTCTTTGCTGTTGCTTTACTACCCCCTTTGTGGAATGGGGCTATGTCTGTTGTTTTTAGTAAATGTGGGATGACCCCCGTGTCCATGCTCCCTCTCCATAGGATGGTAAAAGCTCGTGATAGGGGCTTCTTGCAGTTATTGATGAACACGGAGTTCCAAGAGTCTGGCCCTGGGGCAGAGTGCATGGGCATGTCATTTATCGCCTGTTCAAAGTCATTTGGCGACAGGATAACATCAGATAGGCTTGTGTTAACCAAATTCTGTGGCTCTCTCATAAAAAATTCATTTTGATCTTCGACTCTCAGTCTGGTTAGCGGCTTGCTAAAAACCGAGTCATATTGGGACTTGAGTAGCTCACTCATTTCCTTGCTGTCATCTGTGTAGGACCCATCTTGTTTAAGTAAGGGCCCAATACTGGACATTGTTCTCGACTTTGATTTGACATAGGAGAAGAAATACTTTGGGTTTCTTTCGATTTCATTTATGGCTTTAGTTCTTCCCGCGATTCCTGACTCCTATAAGATTCATTTAGCTTAAGTTCGATGTTTGCTATTTCTCTGACCAGTGTCTCCCTACGCATTTCAGATATATTGACCTCTTTTAGCCACTCTGTTATTCTTTTCAGTCGCCTGTAAAGGGAGCGCCTGTCTCTTTCTATTTTACATCTACTCCTCCTTTTTCTTAGAGGAATAAGCCTTGTGCATACATCGAGTGCCACCAAGTTAATCTGTTCTAGGCATAAGTTGGGGTCTGTGTTGCTTAGTATATCTTCCCAGCTTATATCGGTTAGGACTTGGTTTACTTGGTCCCACTTTATGTTTTTGTTATTGAAGTTGATTTTGGTGAATGCTCCCTCGTGACTAATCTCATTATGTCGGTCTGGGGCTCCGCGCATACATGACTGAACCTCAATTATGTTGTGATCTGAGTATATTGTTTTTGATATGGTGACATTTCTTATCAGATCATCATTGTTAGTGAAGATGAGGTCTAGTGTATTCTCCAGTCTAGTAGGCTCTATTATTTGCTGGTTTAAATTGAATTTTGTGCAGAGATTTAAAAGCTCGTGTGAGTGTGAGTTTTCATTAGAGCTGCCTCCTGGTGTTATTACTGCAACAATATTATTTGCTATATTCCTCCATTTTAGGTGCCTTAAGTTGAAATCCCCCAGGAGCAAGATGTTGGGTGGAGGAGCTGGAAGATTTTCCAGACAGTGGTCAATTTTTAACAGCTGCTCCTGGAATTGCTGGGATGTTGCATCCGGAGGCTTGTAGACTACCACAATGACTAGGTTTTGGTTCTCGATCTTTACTTCTAAAACTTCCACTACATCATTTGAGGCATTAAGCAGTTCTGTGCAAACAAGTGACTCTGCAATGTACAGGCCAACCCCCCCCCCCTTTTGCCTGTTCACTCTGTCACATTTGTATAGGTTGTAACCTGGGATCCATATTTCGTTGTCCAAATGATCCTTTATGTGGGTCTCAGTGAAAGCCGCGAACATTGCCTTTGCCTCTGCAAGCAGTCCACGGATTTAAGGTATTTTGTTGTTTGTTGCTGGCTTTAGACCCTGTATATTTGCAAAGAAGAATGTCATCGGACTGGTGGTATTGTTGGTACTGGGGGGGGGGTATTTTTTTCCGGCATTAGTATCTGTATCTGTTGGTTTGGAGTGGAGGCCATCGACTGTGGTTCCACTCCAGAGATGACTGGATTTGGTGTACAATTTCTGCCATTTCCTGCCAGTTTTTTTTCCTTCCTGGCACTAAGAAACCTTTCCCTCTTGAGTGGCTGTGGCTACCTAGGTTTTCCCATGGCCTGGATGTTTTGTATCTTTTTGTCCCCTTTAGATGGTGTGCCTGGCAATTTAAGTTATAGCACAGTCTTTCCTGTACTGAAGAGGTACACATTTCAGGGTGAAAATGCTTACAGGAAGGGAGTTTGCATTTTCCTGTTGTCATATGGGCACGGCATTTTCTAGGGTGGTCATAGTTGCACGTCCCATCTGTTTTTCTAGATTTCCCATGTCTGCAGATACCAAGTGCATAGTATGTGCACAGGCTTGGTTTCCGTTTGCCTTGGGTTTCTGTGACTGTATTCCCTGTTGGTGCATGTTTACCTGTCTTATTCCTATCCTCCCTAGCACCAACAATGGAGCTCCCACCAGTTGTTTTTGGTAATATATCCTCACTATTGCTAGTGGAGTCCTCTTGTTTGCTACTTCCTGTGGTATTTCTAGTTTGCAATATTGGTTTTATCTTATCTTTGACTACACTTGTTTCCCCACTACGGCTCCTGTCCCCTATGAGGTCATTTATATGCATTCCTTCCTGCATATAATTCCCGACTACCTGGACAAAATCTCCAGCTTCACCATTACTGTCTCCCAGGACAGCACCTCCAGCTTCACCATTACTGTCTCCCAGGACAGCACCTCCAGCTTCACCATTACTGTCTCCCAGGACAGCACCACCAGCTTCACCATTACTGTCTCCCAGGACAGCACTATCAGCCCCACATTTACTGACTACCAGGACATCACCTCCAGCCTTACAGTTTCTGACTACATGGCCAGTATCAAGGGCAGTACCAATCAGCCCAGACTTTTTATGTTCCCATCTGTTGTAAAAAGCTTCCAGGTTGTCTATGAAAGCAGCTTTGATGTTATCCTCTTTTAATACCCTTGTGATTTTAGTCCACAGATTTATCTTATTTGGGCATACCCAAAAACACTTCCCTGTTTTAATACTGCTTGTAGCTAGTTCTTGGATATCTGCACAAGGGGCGTGACACCAATTTCCACAAAAATGACAATTTATCCATGTGGAAGCCCGTTTGTTTGACTGACCACAGACTACACACAGCTTCATAATGATTTGAATGGTTGATTTACTGTAATTCTACTAGCAACCTCTTGAATACTCTATTAATAACCTCCTTAAATGAAGCTCTAGCTATTTGTATTTCTATTTCTAAGTGAAAAGTGCTATATCCATAGGTCATACAATGACTAACCTCTTCATTGCCTCCCCAGCTACATTCAGGATCTTGCCTCCCCCAGCTACCTTCAGAATCTTGCCTCCCCCTGCTACATTCAGGAAATGCCTGCCCAGCAACCTTCAGGATCTTGCCTGCCTGGCAGGTTTTCTCCTCCAGATGTTTCTGGGGATTCTTTAAACTTCCTTCACGTAGTCTTCTGCACACATTAACATTCCTTCATCAGGTGATTGTCCGGTTGTCTTGTGGTGGCTACAGCTCATGTATAGTTGCCATCCTGTAGCCATACGCTCTGCAAGCCATTATGCCGTCAGCAGGAACAGCATCCTCAGATCCCACTTATACCATTTTTCATTTCGGAATTCAGCTAAGTCCTATGCTAAGATCAAATTAAACTTCTTCACTATGCAATCAGACAAAGTCTAGTGGAGCGTCCTGGTTTTCCTAATGCCCAACAGACTGCAGACTCGAAGTTCCGGCCATGATCTACGTTAAGATCAATCTGAATGTCAAACCAGGCTAAGAACTGCTCCACCAGCAGCACATTTACTAAGGTTGTGGAATGACTCCTTTACCTTTGATCTGGGAAAAACTTTTTTTATTTTATTTTATTTATTTTATGTCTTTGCAAACAGTACATTGAGATTTTGTATTTACAATAGTGGGTTGCAATGCAAAGAGAGCCTCTATTATGCCTAGGCATTATGGGCCAACTTAACATTATTGGCTTACAGTCTATTTAATACTAAGGAGTATATCATAGTTGTACAGTAGGATAGTAATTATAAATAAATCAAAATTGTATAATACAAAGATATATTTATATTCGAAAATGCTTTTTGTGAAAACAATGATTCAATTATATTCCTGTGAGCAATGGATAAAAGGTTCAAAGTGATTGTTTCAGTTATGATGTGGGAGTACATAGGTGAGTATGTGTGTACTGAGTATTTAGCATTTTAGTCTAGGTTGATTAAGTGGCTTTTGAGAAGTGTCTTAAATTGATTTTCAGACTGGACAGGCAAACTCGCAGCATACATGTTTTTTTTTTTTCACAATAATTGTCTGCCAATACGTTGTGACACCATCAGCCGCCTCCCATTGGTGCTGAAGATTACCGTCCTCAAATGCAAAACGTTACTATGCGTCCAGTGGTTCATGATGGCTGCCACCTTTTTTTGCAGGCTAGTCTGGTGCTCTTAGGTGTTGCATGATGGGCTGCAGATCATGGTCTTCAATCTTCAGCTTCCCAGTATCAACCACAGCATTTCTGGCTCGAGAAGTCAGGCAGCATCTCTGTACAGGAAGTTCTCTCAACTAGCAAAGGGAAGAGACACCTCCAGGCACTATTTGCATTTTCATGCTATCATCATGAGCAATACTCGATTTCAAAATTATATTGACACTACCTGCCAGTCCAGAATGACAATTTTCCCCCTCTCAAGAGTTTCAGGATCAGCAGCCACCACAGTGTCATGTGAGCAATACAAACTCTGAATTTAGCACCACAGATGGAAGTGGTTCAAGCTCTTTATGAAAGTTAACAACTCCTGGTGATGCAGCAGTTTTGTTGTGTTCCTGGTCATTCTCTTCTGTAACATCCCCCACCCCAACTTCCTCCAACACCCCAACTTCCTGCCTCGCTCCACCTTCCTCCAACACCCCAACTTCCTCCCCGAACCCAACTTCCTTCCCACTCACATGTGTACAGCAAACCGGGAACCAGGAAACCAGTACCTGAACACTTATTTGGACAGTTTTCACCTATAGAAAGAGGAGCACTGCAGGAGAGAAAAGGGCCCATAAGGGGTAAGACCAAAAACACAGGGAGATGAAAGTGGGGGATAGAACACCCAAGGCAGAAGAAAGGAAACCCAAAACAAGAACAAGGAAAAATAAAAAAGGAGAAAGGTAGAGAAAGGAGAAAAAAAAAATCAGGTTAAATCACGTGTGTTCTGAAGTTAGGAGCATTTGACAATGTAATGAGAAAGGAAGGCATCTACAGAGACAGAGCCAGGACTAAGATTCATACTAGGAAAGTTGTGTATAAGGGATGATTCAACAAGACGGCAACTGTGAAAGTTAGAAGTATGGTAGACAGTTTTAGCAGATGACCAGTCAATAGGATGACTGTGATCTCTAACATGACAGAAAAAAGCATTACTGGTGTTGGCAAGCCTAACACTACTTGTGCATCTTAAATCTGTCAGAAAGAGAACAGCTAGTTTCTCCAAAGTACTGAAGAGGACAAGAGGAGCCTGAAACAGAGTAGTCACCAGGGGCATCTATAGTGGGAGAAGAGGTACGAACTATATTACTGCAAAGGGTGTTAGTTTGGCAAAAAGTAAGCTTGACGAAGATTGAGACACTTATGCAACATATGGGAATCTTTATTTAGGAAACATTTCGCCACACAGTGGCTTCATCAGTCCATTACGAAGCAGAAAGGTGTAAGGAGAGGAAGAGTTTGAGGTAATCAGTCCCTCAGCCTGGAGTCGATGTGTTCAGTCCATCAATCTTGTAGAATGTATGGCATATGGTAAACTCCAGATGTGGCTTGTCGGTTTTCAAAACTGTAGACTTTTCGGTATTCAAAACGATTCATCACAACTGTCAGACACTGCATCATCATGGGGTCTTGATACAAAGAATTCTTCAAACTTGTCCAACCTTTGGACGAAGACCTGCTTCAACTAGTGGATGGCACCACTATGACCCCGCCTCCTGATTCGCCTCACCTGACTACAGTATATAAGTCACGTCTACGGCCCTATGCTGTACTTTCTACAAGATTGATGGACTGAACACATCGACTCCAGGCTGAGGGACTGATTACTTCAAATTCCTCTTCTCCTTACACCTTTCTGCTTTGTATTGAACTGATGAAGCCACTGTGTGGCAAAACATTTCCTAAATAAAGATTCCCATATGTTGCATAAGTGTCTCAATCTTCAACTTGTCAATTTTCAAAACCATTCATCACACACAGTAAGCTTGATGTCTAAGGAACAGAGAGAGTTGTTGAGCTTAGAAAGACTGGAAATAAGGAGAAGGCAGAGAACAGGATATTTCACAGGAGTAGAGTTTGGGAGAGAAGAAAATCCATTTAGACATGAGAAGGCAGAGTTTTTGAAATGGGACTGGCTCCATCTCTCTTTTCTGTTAGTGTGACTTTGTAAATGGGCCAAGTCAGACCGAAACCTCATCATAAGCTCCTCTCTCCTATGTGCAGGTTATTTGTGCATTAAGTGCAATCCTCATGTGGCTCTTATTCTGGTAGATCATAAACAAGGGTTCTTCAATAGTCTCAACTCCACGTGTCATGACCATGAGAATGGCCTTACCTGGAGTTTACCTGGAGAGGGTATACTGCCATACCCTGATTACAAGTTATTTCAGATTTGTCTATTTAACTGACGTATGTGCATTTCCATGCGCAAATAAAATGTTTGCAATTTAAAAGAGTATTATTTGTAAGCACGTGTTTGTTTTCTCTACATTGGTAGCTGATATAGAGGAGGTGGGAGAGGAGCTGGCCGAGACAGGCTTCGGGAGTCCAGCGATGGAGAGAAAACAACACATCCCTTCTGTATCTCCATCACTGTCTTCCTCCAACAACAGCAACTCCGGGAGTTTGGCAAGGGAGAGCCAACACCAGCGGTTCATCGTTCCTGAGCCTCCATCATATCCTCCTTCCTCCAACAGCATCTCCAAGAACTTGAGGGAGAGGCAGCACCAACACCAGAGGCACCTCCCTCCTGCAGCTCCAATACTGCCTCACTCCAGCAACAGCAGCACAGAAAATAAGACAAGGAAAACGGGGTAAACTATCAAAAGCATTTTCCTTCGTTTTTATGTATCAATATGGATTTCAAATGTTCAGAAGAGTTATTGTAGGCTTGAATGTAACTCATAACAGTTATTATAGCCATATGAAAGTAATGTATTTTGTGTATATATTGTAGCCGAGGACATGATGGCAGGCCTCCTTCAGTGAGAACAACCCCGACAGACCAACCCACTGATTCCCTTCGCTGCCTCAGTCACCATCCAGACCTACCTACCAAGGCCTCTAGACCATCAAAGCCATCATCTCTTGAGGTTAATGCACTATTATAATTTGTTTGGTTTATATTAAAACGAATATATACTATTCCTTAAATTCACATCGGCTAAACAAAAGTGATTTGGAATCTACCACTCTCCATCTTGAATAACAAGTCACAATACAGTGGCTGCAACAAGTCACATTAACCAACAAATTAGAAAACTGTATTACATTTGCATTTCCAATTTTAAATCAGATGTGAACACATCCATCTTTCCTGACAGACCGCAAGCAGCAATTGGCGAAGGGCAGAGTCTAAGGCCCAAGAGCTGGTGCTCGACACCATCAAGACACAGGAGCCGATGCTTGACCTTGCCAAGACCCACACTAATGGTGTCAAGTCCAGGAGAGAGAACAGGCACCAGCAGGACCGCCATCAACACCCACCACAAGTCACGTAATACCACCTCCCGTGTTATACACAACGGGCATTATTTTTACACCAGAGATGGGTCTTCTAATGCTAACATAGGTTAAACACAAAATATACTCGTTATTGATGTTTTAAGTTTGATTAATGAATTTAACATATCTTTGGTGCCCCTCCAGGAAGGAACTGATCGGGCTGCCAACTGACTTCCAGCATGTCGCTCATGTCGGGTTTAACAACGCTACACATGTCACTGACGACCGACTGTCACATGATTCTACTAAATCGGTGAGCATTCAGTTAGGTACATGTGCGTACTTTGGTTTTATTTTAGATTAAGTTGGTTTCAGTCTGTGGTGGATCTTATGCTTTCTCCGTATTCTGCCAACAGAATACATGTACTCTTGGAGAGCAGCAGATTATGGATAGCAATACCCTGAACCTTTCTTGTGATAACTGGGACGATGGAGACCAGCAGAATGACCATCATTCCTCAACAAATGATGATGTGGACCAAGAGGAGGTTCAATGGGTGAACAAGGGCTGGTCTAGATCCGACAGTGTAGACAACCCCATCCTGTCGTTTCCTCTGCCTCCTGCAGTACTCAGGTACGACTAGCCATTAAGGACTGTTGCCATACCAAAGATACATGAGCTATAGGACTTTCACTACGAACCTTGAATTATCTGTTGTCATTTTTCCCACTTGGCAGTAAGGCGATGATTGGCCTACCTACTGACTTCGAGCACATACTTCATATTGGGCGAGACACAGATGACCTCGAGCTGCAGAAACTTATGGAGATGGTTCGTTGTTCCACTGAAGTGTTAAAAATATATCTGTTTCTAATTGTAGTAACCAGATAACTGCTAAATTTGAACACTTCAGATTTACCTTATTTTAACATTCTTTAAATTTTTGTTGTTGATTATGAATTTATGATTGTACTTGCATTGTCTTGGAACTGATACTAGCTCTATTGCTTTGCTGAATTACCATTCATAAACAGTAACAGACACACTCTTAACAGGCCAGTCTTAGACAAGAACAAAGACCTAATTGGAAAAGTCCTGATTGTGTGGTGGGTTTGGAAATGGTGGAGGGTCAGTCCCACGGTGCCTCGCCCACCACAGTCAAGACCTCAACTGCTTCCACTACCAGAGCCACATCTTCTACCACCAGTGCCTCACTTTCCACCAGAGCCACATCCACTATCAGAGCCACATCCTCCACCAGGCTGCCTCCACCACCCCCACCACCTAGGTAAGTTCACAAGTTTAAAATTCATTCTCAAAAATGTTTACATGTGTAGTGTACAAAGGACAAATAATTATGTACACAATAATGGCACAAATTCAAGTTATGGGATTTACATGAGCTTGCATGAGCCTTTTCCATGACTCTCCTGATGCATATCTCAGAGAGCCTCAATCTCTCTCTGACTTCTGGTAAAATTTAAAAACTGGACCATATCTAGAATTAAGCTATGTATGAGTGACAGTCATGACAACTCACAGGAAAGACATGATGGGACAGCCCAACCACTTGCAGTATGCCCCTCACAACAGGTTCAACATGTCAAGGCAGAATTATGAACATCAGCAGCAGCAGCAGCAGCCACCCATCATGGTTAGTCTTGCATCCTAAGTCTCAGGGTTGTGGCAATATTTTATTTGCTGTCATCGCGCATTAATATTCTGTACTTCATCAGCAAAGGAATAATGTTTATGGGTTTGAACAATTAAAAAAAAAGTTGCAGTTTAGTGTTGAATTTGCTGTTCTTTAACTTTTTTTCTCAACATTGAACATAATTAATTATAAAAAGGCAATTAAAGTTTTTAAAATCATGTCACTTAAATCATGAAATATTATACTCACTTACCCAAAGTCTTGTTCTCCTTTCATGAGACTTACATCACAGTCTGCCTTAGGGACAAGCTCCAATATATTTTCATTGTCTATCGCAAAATTTGACTTGTGGTTACAATTCCAATACCACTGTACAGCTACAAGACTCAACTTGTAATACTCATGACAGGCCTGTATGGAGGAACAAGAACACACATCAGACTTCAAGACTCACGACTTAATTTGCGACTTGGTGGAGGGCGAGAGGGAAGCCGAGGATGAGAGAGAAGAGTGGGAGCATCGAGGAGCCTCAACTAACACTACTGGTGACTCTCCTCCGCCCCTTCCTCCACCACCTGATGACCTCGGGTACACTTCCTTAGAATCACTGTTTACTCTTGAAGCAATAAGATTGGAATGTCATACAGTATATTATACTTCAAGATTATTTGTCACAAAATAACACAATAAGCCTCTTTCCTCTATCCAGTAAGGACGTGATTGGTCCACCTACCAACTTCAAGCATGTTTTACATATAAATCATGATACAGCCGATCAGCAGTTGCAACAACTGACAAAGGTAACCTGTGTACAACATTTTATTTTCAAATAAACTCCGACATACTGACAAAACAAGAGATGACAAATTTCAAACACCTTCAACCATGCTAGTGGCCATATATTCATTCTTTATGTTTTTAAAAAGTAAAGTATACACCTTCCAGGAAGGTCGTTCAAGAAGGCGCGTGAACCCTCTAAAGACTCGAAAATCATTACCGAACTTGTATGAGGGGTGTGAGGCTCCAAGAGAAGATAAGGATCTTCAGCCTCAGTATGGGAGACACCAAGGCAAGGTTCCTCCTCCCAGGATGCGAGCGCCCTCTCCGAAGTTGAGGTAGGGGAGATCTAAGGACTCGAAGAAGTAAAAGACAAAAGAGACTGGCATTATTGTGTTGATAAAGTGGGGTAAAATATACAGCATGTTCTTCATACATCTGGACCTGAGTCTCTTCTAATTTTCCAGGAAGGACATGATTGGGCCACCCTATAACTTCCAGCATGTTAAACACGTCGGGTTCAACAGCACTTCGACTCAGGGCACCACTGAGGAACAACTGGATGACCTCTCCAGAATGGTGAGTGCTCCATCCCTGTGCCCACTAAACTAGTGCTGTAACGTGACTCATGAAATCGTAATGACACGATTGCGACGGTCTGGAGTTTTGAGACTATGACCGCGGGTTCAATCCCGGCCGAGGTATGGTTTGGCTAGTACTATACTCTGAAGGATTACTCAAGTTAAATCTCCTATAACGAAGGCTACCATTTCATAACTATTGTATTCAGTTCTGATTGATTTGTTTGACAGGTTTATAAATGTTAAGTTAATTGTTGGGAAGCCTAAAGACAGTTTATTAGGTTAATGCAATTAATAAAACATTTATCTCAGCTATGTTTCGCTCACTGGAACCTTTTTAAAGCCACTACAAATAGTATATTGGAGAGACACAGAAGATATATGAAGAGTAAGATGAGGTGTCCACAAGACTGAACCTTCATAAAGATAGTAATAGTGGTAACTTTAGAATAGTAGTAGTGGGTGACCACTACCACTGCTATATAACTACTGTCACCATTATAGATACCTTCAAGCAGGTGCTGTTTTCTGAACACCTCTCCTCTGTCCTTCCACTATATTGTTTACACTGGCTTGACAAGGTTCTTAAGGAGCAAAGCGTAGCTGTGGTATATGTCTTACGAGTTACACAGATGGCCATTGCCTAAGCTAACTTTATTAATGAAAATAATATACTAGTGCTTTTACAAAAAAAAATTTAGTTTTTACAATATGTAGTAACATTAATGATTGAGCAGTGGTGATAAATTGTAAAGACTGTACGATAATCTGGCTAATTGAAATAGCATGATTTATGTCCATTAAACTCCCTTCGGTATCTGTTTTTGTCAATATAAGTCTGAAATCTTTAATCTCAATAATACTGCTGTTGAAAAGTTATTATATCTGATGTTCTGCTACCATAAGAAGTCAAGGTCAGATGTGGAGACAGAGGAGAGTGAGAGACAGCAGCAGGAACCCCAGTGGCAGGAAAGACAGCAGCAGGAGCCCAAGTGGCAGGAAAGACAGCAGCAGGAGCCCAAGTGGCAGGAAAGACAGCAGCAGGAGCCCAAGTGGCAGGAAAGACAGCAGCAGGAGCCCAAGTGGCAGGAAAGACAGCAGCAGGAGCCCAAGTGGCAGGAAAGACAGCAGCAGGAGCCCAAGTGGCAGGAAAGACAGCAGCAGGAGCCCAAGTGGCAGGAAAGACAGCAGCAGGAGCCCAAGTGGCAGGAAAGACAGCAGAAGGAGCCCAAGTGGCAGGAAAGACAGCAGCAGGAACCCCAGTGGCAGGAAAGACAGCAGCAGAAGCCCAAGTGGCAGGAAAGACAGCAGCAGGAGCCCAAGTGGCAGGAAAGACAGCAGCAGGAGCCCAAGTGGCAGGAAAGACAGCAGCAGGAGCCCAAGTGGCAGGAAAGACAGCAGCAGGAGCCTAAGTGGCAGGAAAGACACCAGCAGGAGCCCAAGTGGCAGGAAAGACAGCAGCAGGAGCCCAAGTGGCAGGAAAGACAGGAGCAGGAGCCCAAGTGGCAGGAAAGACAGCAGCAGGAGCCCAAGTGGCAGGAAAGACAGCAGCAGGAGCCCAAGTGGCAGGAAAGACAGCAGCAGGAGCCCCAGTGGCAGAACCAGAGGTGGTCAACACCTCACATAGTGGAAGTGTTCCCACCGTTCACACCACTATCTTCTGCACTGAGGTAGGTGGGTGTGTTTAACATCATTATACACTCCAGACCCATCCTGTGGGTGGCAGTCAAAAGATTACAGAAATATATAATGGGTCCAGGGACTGGGCCTCAAAGTTACTGTGGAAATAAACTATTTACATGTTTATATCTGGTTACAGTTGTAATGAGTTATTTATGCAGATATGAATTAGGTCACAAAAATATTGTGTGTATGTCATTTGGCACAATCTGTTGCGAATGATATTTCAGAATGTCTGTAGCTATAAACATGAGTATGGATGATATTTTTGCAACCACATCCTTGTACGTAACATCGTAAATATGTCCACTAATAATGTCATGTTTCTTTGGCGGCAGTAAAGACATGATTGGTCCACCCACTAACTTCCAGCACGTCTGCCATATCGATCACGACACCATCGACTGGGAACTCAACAAGAAAGATGTAAGTTATGTATGTTTGTTAGTTTTGTGATGATGAATGGATGAGGGAGGAATGATGGAAGGGAGGGACAAGAATATTTAATACTGTATAAACAAACTTGGGCACTCCCGCAGTGATGGAGCAAAAACAAGCTATGTTTTCCTTGTCACATACAACCAGGCAGAATGGGTTGCTGCATGCACGAGGAAATGGCATATTACCAGGATATTACCAAGCAGTCCACTGTGAGTTCAGTAGCTGTGGCACCTTAAATGGCTTCCTTCCAGCAGGACTGGACTTACTATTACATGGGAATTACCATCTCTCAGAATAGAAGGAGAAAAGGGAGAGAGGGTGGAAAGGTAGAGAAAATATAGAAAGGGAAGAAATATTGAAGAGGAAAAGAAAAATTCTTGCCCAGGTATCTATAAAAATATATCCCTTGAATTTCATTTCAAAGGCAAGCCTGTAAATTTTTTGTGCTTTTAGTTATTTAAAAGATATTTAAAGCAGAGTTAATGTTACACATTTTTCTGTTATGTATTTGTGTATAACATTGTGGTAGTGTATACCACTGTATGAGATATGTGCACAATACGTAGCATTGATGTATAATGTATATAATGTAGGTCTCATGATGTATAATATTTATATTGTATACGAACAGGAAGATGACAGATCCAGCAGAGGTTTCTCATCCCACCATGCCCAGGGCAACACTCAACCTGCTAGGCTCAGGTAAAGTTATCCAAAAGCCTGCTAAGCTCAGAGGTTAAAAAGCTTGCTACATCAAGTAAGGTCACCATTGAGGATAGCATCACTGGTTCCAGCACTGATCCTTGTGGCACTGCAGTGGTGACTGTACCATTGAGGATAGTGTCACTGGTTCCAGTGCTGATCCTTGTGGCACTCTGCTTACAGTTACTGATAATAGCATTGTTTCTTCAGGAAGGTGATCGGACCACCCACCAACTTCCAGCACGTCGCCCACGTAGGCATCAACACCTCGTGGCAGGCAGGTGATGTCCGCCAGTAGAAATAGCACTAGATGTAGCAATAGCAACAGCAGCAGATGTAGCAGCAACAGCAATTTGCCAGAATGGTGGGTTCAGTGTAATGGTAGTGGTGATTTTAACCCTTTGACTGTTTCGGTTGTATATATACGTCTTACGAGCCACCGTGTTTGATATATATATACGTACTCATGAATTCTAGCAGCTTCAAATCAAGCAGGAGACAGCTGGTAGGCCCACATGTGAGAGAATGGGTCTGTGTGGTCAGTGTGCACCATATAAAAAAATCTTGTATCACACAGTGCATAATGAGAAAAAAAAAACTCCAACCGTTTTTTTTTTTTAATTAAAATGCCGAATTTGTGGTCTATTTTCGTATAGTATTTATGGTTTTATTCTCGTTTTCTTGGTCTCATTTGATAGAATGGAAAACATATTATAGAAATAGAGGTGAATTTGATCGGTTTTACTATGAAAAGAACCTGAAAATGGAGCTCAAAGTAGGGGAAATGTTTGATTTTTGCCGATGCTCAAAAGTAAACAAATGATATCATTGTCCAATAAATGTCCAAGTAGCCATTCTAATATGCAGTCATGAATGGGTTAACATTATTTATACAATTATTGCAATATTGCAGTAGTCTGCATAACAGTAAATCTTCTATTTTTTGTTTGAATAAATTCAAAATAGAAAGCAAGAGTAATATTAGAAGGGCCTGGAGACACGACTGATGAACAAAGAAAACGTTATTTTAGAGCCAAGAATGTCTGCATTGTTCATTCTGGACCCTATTTTGAAATTGTCATATTTTTTAATTTTCATGAAATTGGCCAATTTGCAAATTTCTGACCATGTTATTGAGTAGTTGAAATTGGTAAATGGGCAGTTTCTTGTACTCAATCGATAGAAAAAATGGAGTTCTAAAGAAAGAGCTATGAGTTTGGTCAACTGGAACAACAGAATTAGCCGAAAATATAGCTCAAAGTGGGCGAAATTGCCGATTCGTAAATATCGCCGAGGTTGCTAACTTCGTGAGAGCGTAATTCCGTCAGTTTTCCATCAAATTTCATTCTTTTGGTGTCATTACCATTGGGAAAAGATTCTCTATCATTTCATAAGATTTTTTTTGTTTTTTTTCCAAAAAATTTTTGACACCAGGAGACACCTCAGGATTTGGGGTTTCGACAGTCAAGGGGTTAAGTGTTGAAGGAAAGTGGTGACTTTCTCTTCTGTACTTAAAACAAAATATTTACCATTGATTCAGATCAAAGATTTACACGTGCAATTACCTAGATTCATATTTTATATCTAAATAATAGTTCTACTTACAGCTAGGGACTGCCAGTACAAGGCTGTAGTGGAGACTTCCTAGTTAGCTCAATGGATTCGTGAATTCAGTTCGGCCAGACACTGACTCATTTTGCCAGATATATTCTAGACATCTTGGAGATATGCCCAGTAACTCGAAGACCTGAAAACTGAACCAGCTAGTAATGGTGACTGGGAGACTAACTTTTAACACTGAGAAGCAGGCAAATCACCACCTAGTGGTCGTGGCTCTGGAAGACAGTTTACAGTTACAGCCAAGCAATTTTCTCCCAATATATAAATTTTTCAATTTAAATGTTGATTTCTGCAATTTTTTTTAAAGGGGTGAACCAGTAAGCCAGCAGAAGACCTTGGTTAGATGACCAAAACCTCCAACTGCTGGTCATCACTAAGACCCTTTAGGGAAAATTTATCCATTTCCTGACAAACCTTAACCTACTTTCCAGGTACGACTAGCCTACAGAGACTAGTACTCTTCCAGTTCTGCTAGACTAAAAACAAGCAATCTTCAAATATTACTAAGCTACAGAGACTAGCAACCTTTTTCCAGTGGTACTAAGCTACAGAGTTGAGCAGTCTTCTTCCAGTACTACTAGGCTACAAAGATGAGCAACCATCTTCCAGTACAACTAGGCTACAGACCAGCACTCTTCCTCCAGTTCTACTAGGCTAGAGACCCTAGGGAATAAACCCTCAAGACTCTATATACATTCGTCTCAATAATTATATATGTATTCAAATGTTTTCTATATACTACGTACAAATATTTTTAATACGTTTTTTATTTATGCCTTTTCAATTTTATATTAAAGAAAACTTTATTCACTATTATTGATTGTATTTATATATATATCAATAAATGTAACCCTCACGTATTTAACGCTTGTTAAATAAAATATAAATAATTAAGATAATTATAAATGAAGATCATAAGCGTGATTTTTGGAGAATAAACACTATTAGAAACAGACCATTACCAGGTATATTTATCAGTAATTAAGAAGTCATACACTGGATATATACACTGAGGTGCATGTCTCAGTGTATGTAGCCCATGTGTATGTCTGTGTATATACATGTACATTGATGGTGTACTTTAAATGCCTATATTAAGTATGTAAGTATTTTGACTGGTGGTGTATAGGTGACGTGCAGCCTTACTGACCCTCATATAGCAGCTAAGCTTTAACCTCATTAACCAGTCAATCAATAATAAAATATTCATAAAAGAATGTATCATGATTGTATAATGCATCACTGAGGATGTAAAATACAAAAACAGGGCTGCAGCAACTTTATCGCTATCAGTTCATAGATAAGAGATAAAATATACAAGTCTGCTAGTTGGGCATTTTTTTGAAGACCTGAGAGAGATTAATAAAAGCCCACACAAAATTTTCATAAAATTCAAAGTAAGTACTGCATTATGCATAATTAAATTCAAAGTCGAAAAACATGATATGGCAGGTACATAATGCATACAAGATTTTTTTTTTTTCAACACGTTGGCCGTCTCCCACCAAGGCAGGGTGACCCAAAAAGAAAAAGATCCCCAAAAAGAAAATACTTTCATCATCATTCAACACTTTCACCTCACTCACACAATCACTGTTTTTGCAGAGGTACCCAGAATACAACAGTTTAGAAGTACAGTGGACCCCCGTTTCACGATATTAATCCGTTCCTGAGAGCTCATTGTAAACCAAAATTATCGGAAAGCGAATCAATTTTCCCCATAAGAAATAATGGAAATCAAATTAATCCGTGCAAGATACCCAAAAGTATGAAAAAAAAAACTTTTACCACATGAAATATTAAGTTTAGTGCAATATAATAATTACAATAACAATAATAACAATAGAATTATCACAATAGAATAATTGACACTTACACCCTACTCTTCTTCACTCCTAAAAGATGGTATACCTCCCTGGCCAGTGCATGAAATTACTGCCTCCCTTTCTTCGTCGATATTTAAAAGTTCCTCAAAATATTCTCCCCATCTACTAACTCCCCTACTCTGTTTTTAACTGAAAAATCCATTTGTTCCCTAGGCTTTCTTAACTTGTTTAACTCACTCCAAATTTTTTTCTTATTTTCATTAAAATTTCTTGACAGTGCCTCTCCCACTCTATCATCTGCTCTCCTTTTGCACTCTCTCACCACTCTCTTCACCTTTCTTTTACTCTCCATATACTCTACTCTTCTTATAACACTTCTGCTTTGTAAATACCTCTCACAAGCTACCTTTTTCTCTTTTATCATGCCCTTTACTTCATCATTCCACCAATCACTCCTCTTTTCTCCTGCACCCACCCTCCTATAACCACAAACTTCTGCCCCACATTCTAATACTGCATTTTTAAAACTATTCCAACCCTCTTCAACCCCCCCACTACTCATACTTGCACCTGCCCACCTTTCTGCCATTTTTTTTTTTTTTTTTCAACAAGTCGGTCGTCTCCCACCGAGGCAGGGTGACCCCAAAAAAAGAAAGAAAATCCCCAAAAAGAAAATACTTTAATCATCATTCAACACTTTCACCACACACATACATTATCACTGCTTTTGCAGAGGTGCTCAGAATACAACAGTTTAGAAGCATATACGTATAGAGATACACAACATATCCCTCCAAACTGCCAATATCCCAAACCCCTCCTTTAAAGTGCAGGCATTGTACTTCCCATTTCCAGGACTCAAGTCCGACTATATGAAAATAACCGGTTTCCCTGAATCCCTTCACTAAATATTACCCTGCTCACACTCCAACAGATTGTCAGGTCCCAAGTATCATTCGTCTCCATTCACTCCTATCTAACACGCTCATGCACGCTTGCTGGAAGTCCAAGCCCCTCACCCACAAAACCTCCTTTACCCCCTCTTTCCAACCCTTTCAAGGACGACCCCTACCCCTCTTTCCTTCCCCTATAGATTTATATGCTTTCCATGTCATTCTACTTTGATCCATTCTCTCTAAATGACCAAACCACCTCAACAACCCCTCTTCTGCCCTCTGACTAATGCTTTTATTAACTCCACACCTTCTCCTAATTTCCACACTCCGAATTTTCTGCATAATATTTACACCACACATTGCCCTTAGACAGGACATCTCCACTGCCTCCAACCGTCTCCTCGCTGCTGCATTTACCACCCAAGCTTCACATCCATATAAGAGTGTTGGTACTACTATACTTTCATACATTCCCTTCTTTGCCTCCATAGATAACGTTTTTTGACTCCACATATACCTCAACGCACCACTCACCTTTTTTCCCTCATCAATTCTATGATTAACCTCATCCTTCATAAATCCATCCGCCGACACGTCAACTCCCAAATATCTGAAAACATTCACTTCTTCCATACTCCTCCTCCCCAATTTGATATCCAATTTTTCTTTATCTAAATCATTTGATACCCTCATCACCTTACTCTTTTCTATGTTCACTTTCAACTTTCTACCTTTACACACATTCTCAAACTCATCCACTAACCCTTGCAGTTTTTCTTTAGAATCTCCCATAAGCACAGTATCATCAGCAAAAAGTAACTGTGTCAATTCCCATTTTGAATTTGATTCCCCATAATTTAATCCCACCCCTCTCCCTAACACCCTAGCATTTACTTCTTTTACAACCCCATCTATAAATATATTAAACAACCATGGTGACATTACACATCCCTGTCTAAGACCTACTTTTACCGGGAAGTATTCTCCCTCTCTTCTACACACCCTAACCTGAGCCTCACTATCCTCATAAAAGCTCTTTACAGCATTTAGTAACTTACCACCTATTCCATATACTTGCAACATCTGCCACATTGCTCCTCTATCCACTCTATCATATGCCTTTTCTAAATCCATAAATGCAATAAAAACTTCCCTACCTTTATCTAAATACTGTTCACATATATGCTTCAATGTAAACACTTGATCTACACATCCCCTACCCACTCTGAAGCCTCCTTGCTCGTCCGCAATTCTACATTCTGTCTTACCTCTAATTCTTTCAATTATAACCCTACCGTATACTTTTCCTGGTATACTCAGTAAACTTATTCCTCTATAATTTTTACAATCTCTTTTGTCCCCTTTCCCTTTATATAAAGGGACTATACATGCTCTCCGCCAATCCCTAGGTACCTTCCCCTCTTTCATACATTTATTAAACAAAAGTACCAACCACTCCAACACTATATCCCCCCCTGCTTTTAACATTTCTGTCATGATCCCATCAGTTCCAGCTGCTTTACCCCCTTTCATTCTACGTAATGCCTCACGTACCTCCACCACACTTACATTCTGCTCTTCTTCACTCCTAAAAGATGGTATACCTCCCTGGCCAGTGCATGAAATTACCGCCTCCCTTTCTTCCTTAACATTTAAAAGTTCCTCAAAATATTCTCGCCATCTACCTAATACCTCCCTCTCCCCATCTACTAACTCCCCTACTCTGTTTTTAACTGACAAATCCATACTTTCCCTAGGCTTTCTTAACTTGTTTAACTCACTCCAAAATTTTTTCTTATTTTCATTAAAATTTCTTGACAGTGCCTCTCCCACTCTTTCATCTGCTCTCCTTTTGCACTCTCTCACCACTCTCTTCACCATTCTTTTACTCTCCATATACTCTGCTCTTCTTATAACACTTCTGCTTTGTAAAAACCTCTCGTAAGCTACCTTTTTCTCTTTTATCACACCCTTTACTTCATCATTCCACCAATCACTCCTCTTTCCTCCTGCCCCCACCCTCCTATAACCACAAACTTCTGCCCCACATTCTAATACTGCATTTTTAAAACTATTCCAACCCTCTTCAACCCCCCCACTACTCATCTTTGCACTAGCCCACCTTTCTGCCAATAGTTGCTTATATTTCACCCGAACTTCCTCCTCTCTTAGTTTATACACTTTCACCTACGTCTTACTTGTTGTTGCTATTTTCCTCTTATCCCATCTACCTCTTACTCTAACTGTAGCTACTACTAGATAATGTTCCGATATATCAGTTGCCCCTCTATAAACGTGTACATCCTGGAGCCTACCCATCAACCTTTTATCCACCAATACATAATCTAACAAACTACTTTCATTATGTGCTACATCATACCTTGTATATTTATTTATCCTCTTTTTCATAAAATATGTATTACTTATTACCAAACCTCTTTCTACACATAGATCAATTAAAGGCTCCCCATTTTCATTTACCCCTGGCACCCCAAATTTACCTACTACTCCCTCCACATTTTTACCCACTTTAGCATTAAAATCCCCAACCACAAGTACTCTCACGCTTGGTTCAAAACTCCCCATGCATTCACTCAACATTTCCCAAAATCTCTCTCTCTCTCCTCTATACTTCTCTCTTCCCCAGGTGCATATATGCTTACTATAACCCACTTCTCACATCCAACCTTTATTTTACTCCACATAATCCTTGAATTAATACATTTATAGTCCCTCTTTTCCTGCCATAGCTTATCCTTCAACATTATTGCTACTCCTTCTTTAGCTCTAACTCTATTAGAAACCCCTGACCTAATCCCATTTATTCCTCTCCACTGAAACTCACTCACCCCCTTCAGCTTTGTTTCACTTAAAGCCAGGACATCCAGCTTCTTCTCATTCATAACATCCACAATCATCTCTTTCTTATCATTTGCACAACATCCACGCACATTCAAACTTCCCACTTTGACAATTTTCTTCTTATTCTTTTTAGTAATTATTACAGGAAAAGGGGTTACTAGCCCATTGTTCCCGGCATTTTAGTTGACTTTTACAACACGCATGGATTACGGAGAAAAGATTCTTATTCCACTTATCCATGGATATAAAAGGAAAAGTAATAAGAACAAGAACTAAACTAAAATCAAAGAAAACTCAGATAAGTGTGCATAAATAAACGTGTACATGTATGTTTAGTGTGACCTAAGTTTAAGTAGAAGTAGCAAGATGTACCTGTAATCTTGCATATTTATGAGACAGACAAAAGACACCAGCAATCCTACCATCATGTAACACAATTACAGGCTTTCGGTTTACACTCACTTGGCAGGATGGTAGTACCTCCCTGGGCGGTTGCTGTCTACCAATCTACTACCTATGAAATACTAAATATCTGCTAAACTTCCGAGCAATTGTTAAAAAATCCTGTTTTTAAAACTAAGTGAACGTCAAAGTGAACTTATCTGTGGAACTTGCAGCTCAGAGCTCAGCAAAATAGTCATTCAGGCCACTGCTACGTTTCAGCTCACAATCTCGTTCAGGTCACTGCTACATCTCAGCTCTAATTCAGCCATCATACTGGCTTTGCCCTGTGGAGTAATATCCCCTACCATGGCAAATAAAATTCCTCATAACTTTAACAGCAAGACATCTTGGCATTTTTAACCATATATGTATTATAAACTCAATAACTATCTTAGCATTTGCTAAAGAAATTTGAAGAAAAATATATAATATTAATGGATAATGCAATGCAAACAACTGTTTACATACTCATTACCTGTTAACCTGACTGAATCAATGTCAAAAATGACTTATATTGATCCACGCACAGGAAGCGAGGGATGTATGTCTTAGTGAATAAATGAGAGTTCACTTTGATCCCTATTTTAGGTACAGTATTAAAGTATTCTTGACTGGTGATGAACAGGTTATGTGCAGCCTTATAATTAATGACCCTCATGTAGTCTATAGGCTTCAAACCCCATTAACCAAGCAATAGATGTATTATTTATAGTTAATAAGTGACTGCAAGGTACTCTGTGACATGACACCCTTACAGGTTCAATGTTTCCACGTGAACACAGTAATATGAGGCCTCGACATAGTCATCTGAGGAAACAAGAAAGGTGGGACAAAGATGAGGGCAAACAATTTAAATGGAAATTAATCACCTTAATCAAAGAGCTAAAACTCGTAGGGGTCATACAAGGCCTGGTCAGAGGTGACTGAAACCCACACGGCCATTCCTTCAGCCCCCAAAATAAAAATAATAAGGTAGGTTCAAGACAAGTCCCCTAGTCCCCACTCTTATTCCAACCACACTGTCACCCTTAAACCCCTCCTATATAAAACTTCTGGAGCTCCCTTTTTGTAGAATGGGAGAGGGGAGGTAAGGGGGTTTATTCAGGGTTGATACAAGGATTGGGAAGGTAGCTCCTATTCCTCGCATCAAAAACTCTTAACAAGCATCAAAGCATCTCAGTTGAAAGGTGATCTAGTGAGGGAGATAATAAGGAACTTGTTCAGGACGAGTGACACCAATGCCAGACCCAAGATCTGGAGCCTCTCTAAGAAAACAATACTTCCTGTATGTATTTTTAATAGAAGCATTTAAAGCATGGTAAGGGTTAACATGGACCTACTGGGCAGAGTTAGATGTAGCAATGTTAATCAGCTGATGTACATTTGGTGCATGTAAACATAAAAAGTAAAGCCAAATCTCCTTACCAAATTGTACCAGGCTTAATCATGAACATTTTCAACAACTGTACAAATGCAGTTACAGTACATACATATGTCACTGTTAAAGAAACACTATTGTGTGATTACAAATTATAATTTTTTTTTTTCAACAAACCGGCCGTATCCCATCAAGGCAGGGTGGCCCAAAAAGAAAAATGAAAGTTTCTCTATTTAAATTTAGTAATTTATACAGAAGGGGTTACTAGGCCCTTGCTCCCGGCATTTTAGTCGCCTCTTACAACACACATGGCTTACGGAGGAAGAATTCTGTTCCACTTTCCCATGGAGATAAGAGGAAATCAACAAGAACAAGAACCAGAAAGAAAATAGAAACCCAGAGGGGTGTGTATATATATGCTTGTACATGTATGTGTAGTGTGACCTAAGTGTAAGTAGAAGTAGCAAGACGTACCTGAAATCTTGCATGTTTAAGAGACAGAAAAAAGACACCAGTAATCCTACCATCATGTAAAACAATTACAGGACAAATTATAATAATGTATGATATTAGGTTACTAATCTTCAGGGTTTAATAATCTGAATTAAGTCTTCTTCCTCTTCTATTGAAATTTTGTCAATTCCTGATATTAATACATGTATATTGAATAATCTCTTCAAACATTTTATACAGGACTCATGAAATCGTAATGACACAATTGCAAACAAACCAAACCATACTCTCTAATTGCGGGTTCTATCCCCGCCCGTGGTATGGTTTATTTTATACAGATCTTTTATATAAACTAAGCATTCATAATCTACACAAAAATTGGAAAACATTAGTTAGGTAAGAAAAATGCAGTCTAGAAGACATGACTTGCTCTTGCTGAGTACAAGCAGTGGGAGGCTGGGGGCGGGGTGTTGCTTATAGCCTGGTAAACAGACTAAGAAATATCTCTGGAGTGTACTACCCAAATTTTGGAAACTGCTTAATGTATGTACATATGTACATATTTTATTACCATTGTGTAAAATCGAGATTGTTTTGTGCCATGAAATTTTGATTGCACTTGGTCAATTTTGTTTACACAAAATTGTACTACAGTATAAAAGGTTGCAGTATAAAAGGTTTTACTGTATATGTGTTCAGTATATGCATGTCCTTTTTAGACAGAGCTTGTATTCTTGGATTATAAAGCAAAGATCATTTTGCAAAGTGTAGCTTGATTTTTGCAGTTATTGCAATAGTAGTCTCAATGTCACAAAATAAATATATTTAACTGATGTAAAATATTACTAACTAAATTTTAACTGACTTAACATAAGCTGGGCGAGATTAAGCTAGATTATAATAGAACCCCCATATCTGCAGGTTCGGTTTCCAAGGTTCCAGTAATCCATGGTTCAAGGTGGCCTGGAAATATTAAGAGGGAAGCAGGCTTCTACTAGGTAATTTTTAATAATAGTTTAATTTCAATTATTTTTTATTTTAAGTTAAGGTGGTCCAAAGAGAAGTTTGCCCAAAAATAAGAAAATAAATAAAAATAATGATTTTTGATATGGCAACACCTTGGTAAAATTTGTGCCAAATTGTTAACATTTAGGATGTTATAGTTAACTTTATATGAACAAGGTTAAAGACGAACTGCATAGAAGGAATTGAACAACATATCATTATTCTGCATCCTCCAAAATTCTTAATTTATTTTTGGGTATTTTAAAATAAATAAAACAAACAGTAAAGGCTATTACAAATTCCCTTCATGGGATTGTAAAACCATGATTCCTTCTTTTCCTCAATCTCTCCCCAGTATACAACACAGATTTTCCACCTACTGTTTGCCAATTCTACTCCTCTTTGCATCGCTTCCTCACTAGTCAATCACCTAACACAATCACAGTACCTACACCATCACCTCACTTCATCTCATCCTCACAGGCACTGTATCATCATCACATTATATCATCACAGCAACAATAAAGAACTGAGAAGCTGGTGAGTACCTACAATAGGCTAAGATATTTTATAATTAAGGGGAGGTAGCCAAGCTTGGGCAGGTATGAAAACCATCAAAAATATTTGGAAAATAAGTTAAGGTTACCAAAAAACAGTTCAGCAATCTGGCAACATTTGGTGTAAATCTCAGCCTTCATCCATACCGTCCCGACCAACAATCTACCCCCACACAATCTGCAGATACAATTTTCCCCAAGGCCACACGCTCACACCTATACCATTCTCCCCGCAATCACCATTCCCTCATGGCCATATATCCCCTATGACCTCACTTGCACACCTTACCTGACCTTTCACCCTAACATGCTGTCACCATACCTAATCACTTAGTTACCCACCACACTCATTACCACCAGCTGTATAATTGTCCACTCTGTCACCCATCATCCAATCACCACCTACACCATGCCAATGACAAGCACACCTTTCACCCACACCACTCCCTGACAGCTTCAAGCCCACATGGCCCCACACCATACTCATGCTTTCACTCACCACTCCCTGACAGCTTCAAGCCCACATGGCCCCACACCATACTCATGCTTTCACTCACCACTCCCTCACAGCTTCAAGCTCACATGGCCCCACACCATATTCATCCTTTCACTCACCACTTCCCCACAGATTCTAGCCCTCACTGCCCCACACCCCCACCTTACCCATGTTTTCATGCCCCACACATTCCCCAAACATTCCATTGAGCCACTAGCCACTCTAATTACTGTCCACACCAACTGCACACTCACCTGCTCAACATCCATCATCCACACTACCACCCACATGGTCACCATCACACCTCATTGCTTCCAGCATCCATCCCTATACCCCTCCAAAACCCAACATCATAAGTACAAAAAAATGACATACTGTATATAGGATTCACTACTATCCACGGTTTCAGTATCCGCAAGTCTTGGAACTTATCTCCCGTGGCTATGGGGGACCTAATATTGTTTTAATTTAACAAAGGTTGGTAAGTTAGTTTAAAAGAAAAATTAAATATTTATTTTTCATGTTGATTCTCAAAAATTTCTGTATCAACAGATACAATTTTTTTTTTAATTTAAAGGCAGTTTTAGTGTCTCTTGCTCATCTTTTACTTTCCAATATACTCATGAAACTTACCATTTCAATTCTGATATGACTAAGAACACACAAAAAGTTGCTCCACCAATAATAATAATGCTATTTTCTATTATTTTTTAAATCATAGCCATACCCACAATAAGTTAACTGTCTGCCAAAAATATCTAACCTTATTGAAGCCCTCACAGATGTCATCTTGTTGAAATGCCACATATATATACAAAATTCTTCACGTAAATCTTTGCCCTGGTAATATTTCTGTTTATACTGGTCTTCCCAGTACACTGTCAAATGCTCTAATCATCAGACTTGACCTGATCTTGGCTGCCTCCTCATCTCTTCACCTGACTTATTGTCTGGTTTTCTCTACCTCTTTGCTCTTGCTTGCAACTTAATAATGATCCAGGACACATGTTCAAGCATCGTCTTCAAACTGTGGATTAGTCTTGAATAGTTCCAACATCAGCATTGTGACTTATTCTTTTATTATTATTACTATTATTATTAACAATGACTGGTACATTAAAATAATGGCTATGCAAAAAATTTAAAAAATCTGCATGAATCACAATGGTTCAACGCTTGTTTTTAATATACTGTACTAATAATACTGTATTTTGATCAAAATATTGTACTGTAGACTGGCACTGATATAATCATGACATGAAAATACAATTTTATCTTTGAATTGTTATCCACACTTATAAAATTTCACATAAAAAGTTAAGTAAAAATATTACAGCATCATACTCACTGGAACAGCAGGACTCAGAATTTCATCAGTGCATTTTTGTGCTTCCTGCATGGTAAGGTGCATGGGTACCTCTCTTCTTTGCATAATTTCTAAAAATCGTGACAAAGTTGCAATATCCTTTGAAATACTTAAAGGTGATACGTCCAGCACAAACAGCTTGTCCACAACGGAGGGCTGGAAAATTAGTTTACTAAAAATATTGTAGAGTACCATGAAGATGAACCAATATACAAGGTACTGCAGTAATGTGACAACCCATGATCATCATTGGAAAACATTCATAGAGAAAAGATAAAAATAGTGATGGCATTTTCTTGAGGTGAGAGGCTAATATAAGCTCAAATGTCGAACTATCGTAACAGTTTAACATGTGATAAATATTTTAGTAACTATCACCTCTGAATTATTATTTTATTTTTTTTTTTTTTTTCAACAAGTCGGTCGTCTCCCACCGAGGCAGGGTGACCCAAAAAAAAAGAAAGAAAATCCCCAAAAAGAAAATACTTTCATCATCATTCAACACTTTCACCACACTCACACATTATCACTGCTTTTGCAGAGGTACTCAGAATATAACAGTTTAGAAGCATATACGTATAGAGATACACAACATATCCCTCCAAACTGCCAATATCCCAAACCCCTCCTTTAAAGTGCAGGCATTGTACTTCCCATTTCCAGGACTCAAGTCCGACTATATGAAAATAACCGGTTTCCCTGAATCCCTTCACTAAATATTACCCTGCTCACACTCCAACAGATCGTCAGCTCCCAAGTATCATTCGTCTCCATTCACTCCTATCTAACACGCTCATGCACGCTTGCTGGAAGTCCAAGCCCCTCACCCACAAAACCTCCTTTACCCCCTCTTTCCAACGCTTTCGAGGACGACCCCTACCCCTCTTTCCTTCCCCTATAGATTTATATGCTTTCCATGTCATTCTACTTTGATCCATTCTCTCTAAATGACCAAACCACCTCAACAACCCCTCTTCTGCCCTCTGACTAATGCTTTTATTAACTCCACACCTTCTCCTAATTTCCACACTCCGAATTTTCTGCATAATATTTACACCACACATTGCCCTTAGACAGGACATCTCCACTGCCTCCAACCGTCTCCTCGCTGCTGCATTTACCACCCAAGCTTCACATCCATATAAGAGTGTTGGTACTACTATACTTTCATACATTCCCTTCTTTGCCTCCATAGATAACGTTTTTTGACTCCACATATACCTCAACGCACCACTCACCTTTTTTCCCTCATCAATTCTATGATTAACCTCATCCTTCATAAATCCATCCGCCAACACGTCAACTCCCAAGTATCTGAAAACATTCACTTCTTCCATACTCCTCCTCCCCAATTTGATATCCAATTTTTCTTTATCTAAATCATTTGATACCCTCATCACCTTACTCTTTTCTATGTTCACTTTCAACTTTCTACCTTTACACACATTCTCAAACTCATCCACTAACCTTTGCAATTTTTCTTTAGAATCTCCCATAAGCACAGTATTATCAGCAAAAAGTAACTGTGTCAATTCCCATTTTGAATTTGATTCCCCATAATTTAATCCCACCCCTCTCCCGAACACCCTAGCATTTACTTCTTTTACAACCCCATCTATAAATATATTAAACAACCATGGTGACATTACACATCCCTGTCTAAGACCTACTTTTACCGGGAAGTACTCTCCCTCTCTTCTACACACCCTAACCTGAGCTTCACTATCCTCATAAAAGCTCTTTACAGCATTTAGTAACTTACCACCTATTCCATATACTTGCAACATCTGCCACATTGCTCCTCTGTCCACTCTATCATATGCCTTTTCTAAATCCATAAATGCAATAAAAACTTCCCTACCTTTATCTAAATACTGTTAACATATATGCTTCAATGTAAACACTTGATCTACACATTCCCTACCCACTCTGAAACCTCCTTGTTCGTCCGCAATTCTACATTCTGTCTTACCTCTAATTCTTTCTATTATAACCCTACCGTATACTTTTCCTGGTATACTCAGTAAACTTATTCCTCTATAATTTTTACAATCTCTTTTGTCCCCTTTCCCTTTATATAAAGGGACTATACATGCTCTCCGCCAATCCCTAGGTACCTTCCCCTCTTTCATACATTTATTAAACAAAAGTACCAACCACTCCAACACTATATCCCCCCCTGCTTTTAACATTTCTGTCATGATCCCATCAGTTCCAGCTGCTTTACCCCCTTTCATTCTACGTAATGCCTCACGTACCTCCACCACACTTACAGTCTGCTCTTCTTCACTCCTAAAAGATGGTATACCTCCCTGGCCAGTGCATGAAATTACCGCCTCCCTTTCTTCCTTAACATTTAAAAGTTCCTCAAAATATTCTCGCCATCTACCTAATACCTCCCTCTCCCCATCTACTAACTCCCCTATTCTGTTTTTAACTGACAAATCCATACTTTCCCTAGGCTTTCTTAACTTGTTTAACTCACTCCAAAATTTTTTCTTATTTTCATTAAAATTTCTTGACAGTGCCTCTCCCACTCTTTCATCTGCTCTCCTTTTGCACTCTCTCACCACTCTCTTCACCTTTCTTTTACTCTCCATATACTCTGCTCTTCTTATAACACTTCTGCTTTGTAAAAACCTCTCGTAAGCTACCTTTTTCTCTTTTATCACACCCTTTACTTCATCATTCCACCAATCACTCCTCTTTCCTCCTGCCCCCACCCTCCTATAACCACAAACTTCTGCCCCACATTCTAATACTGCATTTTTAAAACTATTCCAACCCTCTTCAACCCCCCCACTACTCATCTTTGCACTAGCCCACCTTTCTGCCAATAGTCGCTTATATCTCGCCCGAACTTCCTCCTCCCTTAGTTTATACACTTTCACCTCCCTCTTACTTGTTGTTGCCACCTTCCTCTTTTCCCATCTACCTCTTACTCTAACTGTAGCTACAACTAAATAATGATCCGATATATCAGTTGCCCCTCTATAAACATGTACATCCTGGAGCCTACCCATCAACCTTTTATCCACCAAAACATAATCTAACAAACTACTTTCATTACGTGCTACATCATACCTTGTATATTTATTTATCCTCTTTTTCATAAAATATGTATTACTTATTACCAAATTTCTTTCTACACATAGCTCAATTAAAGGCTCCCCATTTACATTTACCCCTGGCACCCCAAAATTACCTACTACTCCCTCCATAACATTTTTACCCACTTTAGCATTGAAATCCCCAACCACCATTACTCTCACACTTGATTCAAAACTCCCCACGCATTCACTCAACATTTCCCAGAATCTCTCTCTCTCCTCTACACTTCTCTCTTCTACAGGTGCATACACGCTTGCTATAACCCACTTTTCACATCCAATCTTTATTTTACTCCACATAATCCTTGAATTTATACATTTGTAGTCCCTCTTTTCCTGCCATAGCTTATCCTTCAACATTATTGCTACTCCTTCTTTAGCTCTAACTCTATTTGAAACCCCTGATCTAATCCCATTTATTCCTCTCCATTGAAACTCTCCCACCCCCTTCAGCTTTGTTTCACTTAAAGCCAGGACATCCAGTTTCTTCTCATTCATAACATCCACAATCATCTCTTTCTTATCATTTGCACAACATCCACGCACATTCAGACTTCCCACTTTGACAATTTTCTTCTTCTTGTTCTTTTTAGTAATCTTTACAGGAAAAGGGGTTACTAGCCCATTGTTCCCGGCATTTTAGTTGACTTTTACAACACGCATGGCTTACGGAGGAAAGATTCTTATTCCACTTCCCCATGGATATAAAAGGAAAAGTAATAAGACCAAGAACTATTAAGATAAAATCAAAGAAAACTAGACGAGTGTGTATAAATAAACGTGTACATGTATGTGTAGTGTGACCTAAGTGTAAGTAGAAGTAGCAAGACGTACCTGAATTATGTATGTGGAAAATGAAAGACTAAGTGTTATGAGACAAACTAAAAGAATTAAGAGTTATGCCTCAATACAGAAACTCCCATCAGAACACAAGGAGGCCAAATGATGAAATTAAGTCTGAATAGACATGTTAGTTCAAGTCCTACTGGAAACACTGAATATAAAATGGGCTTTGTATAAAGATTACTATATAAGGGAAGAAATCACTGGAAAATGTTTGATTAAAAATATGAGAGAAAAAAAAAACATTCAAAACATTAACTGCACATAACCATCTGAATTCTTTTGTACATTTACAAGTACGTACATCTTCAGAAGAGATAAAAATGTAAACAACTGCTTGTGTAATCAATTATTTCCCAATTTTCCCAATTACATGATTTTGTAATAATTACAGTAGAACACAGGTACTCCTCACTTAATGACCTACCTGTTTAACGACTGCTCGGACTTACAACCAGCTCTCCAACCAGTGTACTGTATGTGTACGAAGAGACTTATTTCCATTGGGTCCTTGTAGTAATATTGCTGCATGTAACCTTTTCACCCTAGACAAAAATACTTAAATTCTTAAAACAGAGACTAAAACAAATTCTCAGAATATCTATCAAAATTTCCAGTTCCAGTTCTTGGACACATTATGTGCCTCTGTAAGAGGCACATAATGTGTCCAAGACAAGATGGGCATGGGGTGATTACCACCCACACCATGGGTATATAGGGTGACTACCACCCACACAATGGGTATATAGGGTGACTACCACCTACACCATAGGTATACAGGGTGACTACCATCCATACCATGGGTATATAGGGTGACTATCACCCACACCATAGGTATATAGGGTGACTACCACCTACACCATAGGTATATAGGGTGACTACCACCCACATCATGGGTATACAGGGTGACTACCACCCACTCCTTGGGTATTGGGGTGCATAATAAAAATATTACGATATAAACAGATATACAGTGGTACCTTGACTTACGAGTTTAATTCGTTCTGTGACCAAGCTCGTAACTCAATTTGTTCGTATATCAAATCAATTTCTCTCACTGAAATTAATTGAAATGCCATTAATCCGCTCCAGCCCCACAAAAAACCACCCCAATTTTTTTTGTTATGGGTTTTTAAATAAGAAAAATGTATGTATTTATAAATAAGAAATATTGTATACTCCAACCACCACCTTCACTACTCCACCCACCACCATCTCTACTACACCCACCACCCTCACTATTTCACCCACCACCATATCTACTACACCCACCATTATCACTACTCCATCCACCACCATCACTAATCCACCCACCACTATCACTACTGCACCCACCACCATCACTACTCCACCCACCACTACCAGTACTCCACCCACCACCATCACTACTCCACCCACCACTATCAGTACTCCACCCACCACCATCACTACTCCACCCACCACCATCACTACTCCACCCACCACTATCAGTACTCCACCCACAATAACTAATATTTCCGGAAAAACTCTGAGTGTTAAAATGGAGATTACCTCTTCCCCAGATTTATACAAGAAACAAACAAGGGAGAAGGTGCCTCACTACAATCTCGGATTAGTGTAGGGAGTATTACCCTTCCACTTATGTCTTGGAAGAGCATGTGGGATGGGATGAAGTACCTGACATTCCTCTGTGTACAGAGTTGGATTTGACTTTAAATATGCCGCCACTATTTGGCGGCATATCTGAAGCTCACTCATAAATAGGATTTTGGCTTGCAACTCAAAGCAAAAATCAACTGAGCGACGGCTTGTAACTCGTTTTGTTAATTTTTTTTTTTATTATCACACTGGCCAATTCCCACCAAGGCAGGGTGGCCCGAAAAAGAAAAACTTTTACCATCATTCACTCCATCACCGTCTTGCCAGAAGGATGCTTTACACTACAGTTTAAACTGCAACATTAACACCCCTCCTTCAGAGTGCAGGCACTGTACTTCCCATCTCCAGGACTCAAGTCCGGCCTGCCGGTTTCCCTGAACCCCTTCATAAATGTTACTTTGCTCACACTCCAACAGCACGTCAAGTATTAAAGACCATTTGTCTCCATTCACTCCTATCAAACACGCTCACGCATGCCTGCTGGAAGTCCAAGCCACTCGCACACAAAACCTCCTTTACCCCTTCCCTCCAACCTTTCCTAGGCCGACCCCTACCCCGCCTTCCTTCCACTACAGACTGATACACTCTTGAAGTCACTCTGTTTCGCTCCATTCTCTCTACATGTCCGAACCACCTCAACAACCCTTCCTCAGCCCTCTGGACAACAGTTTTGGTAATCCCGCACCTCTTCCTAACTTCCAAACTACGAATTCTCTGCATTATATTCACACCACACATTGCCCTCAGACATGACATCTCCACTGCCTCCAGCCTTCTCCTCGCTGCAACATTCATCACCCATGCTTCACACCCATATAAGAGCGTTGGTAAAACTATACTCTCATACATTCCCCTCTTTGCCTCCAAGGACAAAGTTCTTTGTCTCCACAGACTCCTAAGTGCACCACTCACCCTTTTCCCCTCATCAATTCTATGATTCACCTCATCTTTCATAGACCCATCCGCTGACACGTCCACTCCCAAATATCTGAATACATTCACCTCCTCCATACTCTCTCCCTCCAATCTGATATCCAATCTTTCATCACCTAATATTTTTGTTATCCTCATAACCTTACTCTTTCCTGTATTCACTTTTAATAGCTGACATCAATGACATACTACTATATAGAAAGTCCCTTGTTATGCAGAGCATTTCCCACAAATTATGTCAGTTTTGTCCCAGGATGCAACCCACACCAGTTGACTAACACCCAGGTACCCATTTTACTGATGGGGAAGAGACAACCAGTGTAAGGAAACATGCCCAATATTTCTACCCAGCCAGGAATCTTTTACTTGAATGTGATGTATGTATAATATTCTAAAGCCAGGGCCAGCCCTTCAAGCCCCACCCGGCCACTATGCTGGCACCCTTCCATGCCCATGATGTCAGCAATGTCACATGATATGCCAGGTTCCCAGTAACTTCCACTACAGAGCCCAGAGCCAACACCGTGGAACTCTACCATGAGGCAGCTGTTGGGTGTGCCACAGGAAGTGTGCATTCAATCCTCAAATATCAACATTTGTGCATATAATGGATGTCTAAGCTCCCAGAGAGTTAAAAGATGGAACACCCAACAGCCCCTCCCAGCAGACAGAGCTGACAGTTACTGCGACTTCAGCTCTACAGAGAACCTAAAATCTGCAATCAAATTAACATCCACCAGGATGCTGACACATATACACAAAGCAGCTCACCCTCAAGCTGCTAGCAAATTTGCTGGCCTGTTGAAGAAAGTCAATGATGCCCCTGCAAACAATGGATCCTGGCAAAACCTATTGCTATTTGCATAGGTTGTCTGGCTGTCTCACCAACGACAGACAAGTCCCTATCAACATCTGTTATTAGGGCAATAGAGATGATTAATTTCAAATATATATTCATTGTTTTCTATTTTTCATTGTATTCCAACAGATTGTTAATTAATTTCTAGGGACCCCTCAAGGAACCTTCCTTCAGGGGTCTCTAGAGCCTGACCAGCATCAAAGAACCTTCCTTCAGGGGTCCCTAGAACTAGAGCCTGACCAGCATCAAGAAACTTTCTTTGAGGAGTCCCTAGATCTAGAGCCTGACCAGCATCAAAGAACCTTCCTTGAGAGGACCCTACAGCCAGAGCCTAACCAGCATCAAGGAACCTTCCTTGAGGGGACCCTAGAGCTAGAGCCTAACCAGCATCAAGGAACCTTCCCTGAGAGGACCCTAGAGCTAGAGCCTAACCAGCATCAAGGAACCTTCCTTGAGGGGACCCTAGAGCTAGAGCCTAACCAGCATCAAGGAACCTTCCCTGAGAGGACCCTAGAGCTAGAGCCTAACCAGCATCAAGAAACCTTCCTTGAGGGGACCCTAGAGCTAGAACCTAACCAGCATCAAGGAACCTTCCTTGAGGGGACCCTAGAGCTAGAACCTAACCAGCATCAAGAAACCTTCCTTGAGAGGACCCTAGAGCTAGAACCTAACCAGCATCAAGAAACCTTCCTTGAGGGGACCCTAGAGCTAGAACCTAACCACCATCAAGAAACCTTCCTTGAGAGGACCCTAGAGCTAGAACCTAACCACCATCAAGAAACCTTCCTTGAGAGGACCCTAGAGCTAGAACCTAACCACCATCAAGAAACCTTCCTTGAGAGGACCCTAGAGCTAGAACCTAACCACCATCAAGAAACCTTCCTTGAGAGGACCCTAGAGCTAGAACCTAACCAGCATCAAGAAACCTTCCTTGAGGGGACCCTAGAGCTAGAACCTAACCACCATCAAGAAACCTTCCTTGAGGGGACCCTAGAGCTAGAACCTAACCAGCATCAAGGAACCTTCCTTGAGGGGACCCTAGAGCTAGAACCTAACCAGCATCAAGGAACCTTCCTTGAGGGGACCCTAGAGCTAGAACCTAACCAGCATCAAGGAACCTTCCTTGAGGGGACCCTAGAGCTAGAACCTAACCATCATCAAGGAACCTTCCTTGAGACGACCCTAGAGCTAGAACCTAACCATCATCAAGGCACCTCACAAGTATGGAACAAACCTGTCCTACACTGCCACTTCACACGTCTTATAATCATCAAACACAGTTATATATACCACACAAACTTTCCTCTTCCACAGTAACTTATAATTACAGTCTTACATTATATTTATGACGAAAATTATTATAAATAATGTCAGACTAGGAGTGTCTCTGATATGTATTGTGTGCAAAGCCATGGAGAAGATTATCAGGAGGAGAGTGGTCGAACACCTGGAAAGGAACAAGATTATAAATGAAAACCAGCATGGGTTCATGGAAGGCAAATCTTGTATCACAAACCTCATGGAATTTTATGACAAGGTAACAGAAGTAAGACACGAGAGAGAGGAGTGGGTAGATTGCATTTTCCTAGACTGCAGGAAGGCCTTTGACACAGTTCCCCACAAGAGATTAGTGCAGAAGCTGTAGCATCAGGCGCATGTAAAAGGCAGGGCACTGCAATGGATAAGGGAATACCTGACAGGGAGGCAGCAACGAGTCATGGTACGTGAAGAAGTATCACAGTGGGCGCCTGTTACTAGCGGGGTCCCACAGGGGTCAGTTCTAGGACCAGTGCTATTTTTGATATATGTGAACGACATGATGGAAGGAATAGACTCTGAAGTGTCCCTGTTCGCAGATGACGTGAAGTTGATGAGAAGAATTAAATCGGACGAGGATGAGGCAGGACTGCAAAGAGACCTGGACAGGCTGGACATGTGGTCCAGTAACTGGCTTCTCGAATTCAATCCAGCCAAATGCAAAGTCATGAAGATTGGGGAGGGGCAAAGAAGACCGCAGACAGAGTATAGGCTAGGTGAACAAAAACTACAGACCTCACTCAGGGAGAAAGACCTTGGGGTGACCATAACACCGAGCACATCACCGGAGGCACACATCAACCAAATAACCGTGCAGCATACGGGCGCCTGGCAAACCTGAGAATAGCGTTCCGATACCTTAATAAGGAATCGTTCAAGACACTGTACACTGTGTATGTTAGGCCCATACTGGAGTATGCAGCACCAGTCTGGAACCCACACCTGGTCAAGCACGTCAGGAAGTTAGAGAAAGTACAAAGGTTTGCAACAAGGCTAGTCCCAGAGCTCAAGGGAATGTCGTACGAGGAAAGGTTAAGGGAAATCGGACTGACGACACTGGAGGACAGAAGGGTCAGGGAAGACATGATAACGACATACAAGATACTGCGGGGAATAGACAGGGTGGACAGAGATAGGATGTTCCAGAGAGGGGACACAGGGACAAGGGGTCACAACTGGAAGCTGAAGACTCAGACGAGTCACAGGGACGTTAGGAAGTATTTCTTCAGTCATAGAGTTGTCAGCAAATGGAATAGCCTAGCAAGTGAAGTAGTGGAGGCAGGAACCATACATAGTTTTAAGAAGAGGTATGACAAAGCTCAGGAAGCAGAGAGAGAGAGGACCCAGTAGTGATCAGTGAAGAGGCGGGGCCAGGAGCTGAGTCTCGACCCCTGCAACCACAATTAGGTGAGCACACACACACACACACTCCCACACACACTCACACACACACACACACACACACACACACACACACACACACACACACACACACACACACACACACACACACACACACACATAGTAGTCCCCATATTTAAGAAAGGAAACAGAAACGAGGCACTAAACTACAGACCTGTGTCTCTGACATGTATTGTGTGCAAAGTCATGGAGAAGATTATCAGGAGGAGAGTGGTCGAACACCTGGAAAGGAACAAGATTATAAATGAAAACCAGCATGGGTTCATGGAAGGCAAATCTTGTATCACAAACCTCCTGGAGTTTTATGACAAGGTAACAGAAGTAAGACACGAGAGAGAGGAGTGGGTAGATTGCATTTTCCTAGACTGCAGGAAGGCCTTTGACACAGTTCCCCACAAGAGATTAGTGCAGAAGCTGTAGCATCAGGCGCATGTAAAAGGCAGGGCACTGCAATGGATAAGGGAATACCTGACAGGGAGGCAGTAACAAGTCATGGTACGTGAAGAGGTATCACAGTGGGAGCCTGTTACGAGCGGGGTCCCACAGGGGTCAGTTCTAGGACCAGTGCTATTTTTGATATATGTGAAGGACATGATGGAAGGAATAGACTCTGAAGTGTCCCTGTTCACAGATGACGTGAAGTTGATGAGAAGAATTAAATCGGACGAGGATGAGGCAGGACTGCAAAGAGACCTGGACAGGCTGGACATGTGGTCCAGTAACTGGCTTCTCGAATTCAATCCAGCCAAATGCAAAGTCATGAAGATTGGGGAGGGGCAAAGAAGACCGCAGATGGAGTACAGTCTAGGGGGTCAGAGACTACAAACATCACTCAAGGAAAAAGATCTTGGGGTGAGTATAACACCAGGCACATCTCCTGAAGCGCACATCAACCAAATAACTGCTGCAGCATATGGGCGCCTGGCAAACCTCAGAACAGCATTCCGACATCTTAATAAGGAATCGTTCAGGACCCTGTACACCGTGTACGTTAGGCCCATATTGGAGTATGCGGCACCAGTTTGGAACCCACACCTAGCCAAGCATGTAAAGAAACTAGAGAAAGTGCAAAGGTTTGCAACAAGACTAGTCCCAGAGCTAAGAGGTATGTCCTATGAGGAGAGGTTAAGGGAAATCAACCTGACGACACTGGAGGACAGGAGAGATAGGGGGGACATGATAACGACTTACAAAATACTGAGAGGAATTGACAAGGTGGACAAAGACAGGATGTTCCAGAGACTGGACACAGTAACAAGGGGACACAGTTGGAAGTTGAAGACACAGATGAATCAAAGGGATGTTAGGAAGTATTTCTTCAGCCACAGAGTAGTCAGGAAGTGGAATAGTTTGGGAAGCGATGTAGTGGAGTCAGGATATAGCTTTAAGCAGAGGTACGATAAAGCTCATGGTTCAGGGAGAGTGACATAGTAGCGACCAGTGAAGAGGTGGGGCCAGGAGCTTGGACTCGACCCCTGCAACCTCAACTAGGTGAGTACACACACACACACACACACACACACACACACACACACACACACACACACACACACACACACACATGGTAATGCATTATTTACAGCTAGCAAAGTCAGGGTATTTCTCCAGAATGGTCTGCAATATACCACTGTGGATAAAATACTTTGCCATTTCTTGAACATTTCTGAGTGAGTTGTTTCTAAATTCATTAATTTGATCACACTCCAGTACATAATGACGCAAGGTGTGACAATAGTCCATCTGGCAAAGTTTACATTTTGTTTGGTCTACATCTGGTGGTGGTGATTTAACCCGCCATAGATACTTGTAACCCAGCCGGAGCCGGGCAGTAGTGACATCCAAGAGTCTGCTTATCTTGTTGGATGCACCATAGACATGTGGCTCCTGCATGATGGAATAATGATAGATGGACTGACTTGTGTCAATCTCCCTAAGTCTTAAGTCAATAAAGTTCATTTGAAGTTCTTTTCGTATACCTCTGTAACTTGCTCAGCTATCAAAACTTTGAGGCCCAGTCCCTGGACCCATTATGTACCTCTGTAATCTTTTGACTACCGCCCACAGGATGGGTATGGGGTGCATAATAAACATATTAAACTAACTTATTGTTCTCAAACTGCTAACTGACAACCCAAGATTGTAATCTACCCCCTCTTTGAAAGCATACAGCTTAGCCAATTTATCAGTTCTATCATGCATCTGAAGACCAATGTGAGATGGAATCCACAGCATGTGCACTGTGAAAATTTGTTTGGACTGCCTCCAAGTGAGTCGCCTACCCTGGCAAACTCTGTTGACACCGAGCTCTGAGGTGGGTACCTCAGCCTCACAAGTGGCTTATAGGACAGATTTTCACAAATGATTGATGTTGCAGAAAACTCGCCTGCATGCACGTATAAAGGACTAACTTACTTGGTGTTGCAGCATATATCCTGATCTTCAACTTCCCTAAGCTTAGCCTTAGCCCCTTTGGACTTCCCCTCAGAAACCATGTGCAACCGGTAGCCTTAATTCCTGCAATATTCAATAGCTATTAGTGTCCTGCCTGCACCTCAGAAATTCCTATATCCAAGAGGGTATGTATCCCCTAGTATAACTATGCAGACACGGACACTAGCTTCCAGACTGCCCTGAGACACTGATACTTACTGGGCATGCACTGCCTGTTGCACACCGGGCCCACAGATCAAACTCACTCACAATTCTCCCCAGACACTGGCCAGAAATCTACGAGATAAAGTGGAGGTCTTGTCTTACTGTATGGGCCTGATGGAGGTCATCTACAGTACATCGAGGTGCCTCTACCAGATTTCCCTAGGTCTCAAATGTGAAGACACGTGGGGGGCGCCGTCTGCTGATCACGGCACGTCTTGTCCAGTTGGTGTCTGTCTTAAGAAGAACGAGCTGGTCTCTCTTCCAGACCCTCGTCTCTTCGTTCAAACTAGGGCTGCCAGTTCTCCCTAGCTAACTTATCCTAGTGTTTGCCTACATTATCGGCCTATTACTACCTATGTTAAGGTCTTAGGTCTACATTATTGTTATCTACAGTTGCCTTAGTAAACCTAATATTAATATACTAACAGTAAAACTACCTACTCCTTCCCTGAAGGGTAACTGTATAAATTAAATAAGCTTACCAACAATCAATGCCAACTAGAGAATGCTTTGTTTATTTGGGAGGGTTTAAGGGCCACCCACCCCAGCCGTTCTATTAAGGCCATGCCGGATCTGTCCTGTGGAACTTTCGGGACCAAATAAGTTTCCACATCCTCCCGCCGGCGAAGGTAGGCGCTAAGTCTAAATCAAGTTCACCTTCCGCGAGCCCCCACAGTGGACCCTGGACATGAGTGCCGTCCGGCCACTCTCGTCGAGCAGACTCCAGTCTAACTTCAACCGTCCAGTTTCCCCTGTGTGGACCTCTGGGGGTGTAAACTTGTTGGTTCCGGTGGTCTTAGCACCCTTTCCTTTAACTTTAGCGTCTTTCGTATGTCTAGCCTTGACTGAGTGGCTCCGTACTTTCCCACCCAGTGGCCCACATGCCCTGGTAGCCTTTCCTCCCACTGTTACGAGGTTCCCTGGATTTAATGGCAATCTATCTCCCTCTTTACGTACCCTGTAAAAGTGTTTTCCCAAGGTGGCCGAGTGTTCGTCACTACCTACCTGGTTCAGCTTCCCTGGTGGTTCATCGTGTATACTGGTATTCATTATCACTACTCCCCCAGCTATCATGGGGACAGCTTCTCCTCTTATCTGGCGTGGCAGGGAATTCCGGTGGAATCCTGCCGCCTATGATGTATCTTACTGGGGATCTGTATAAACCGATTCCTTCCTTAAACGTCCGTCGTGTAGACAGGAAGTCATCTATATGATTGGCTCCCACCAGGATACCTACATTTCTGACTCTGTCAGTGGTAATTCCCTGGTCTGCCAGCTTCACGTCAAGGTCTTTCAATCGCTTAGCTGCTGCAGCAAGACCTCTCGCTGTAATTGCTGTGGGTAGCGTCTCTACCACCAAGGCTGTAATGTCTCTGTGATGTCCACCTAATTTGACTGTGACATCCACCACATCATAAGATTTGGGTGGGACCTGACTTATAGCCCCTCCCAACATCATACTAACTTTCTTTGTGGCCTTCAACTTTAATTTAGCCACCAACTTCTTTGTTATCAAGGATACTTGTGCTCCTGGGTCAAAGAATAATCGGGTTGTTTCGGACCTGTGCCCACTCACAACCTTTGCCATGACTGTAGGTAGGGCAGCACCTCCGTGATTCTCACTCGGATTAGAGACTTCACTCCCACTAATCACGCTGGCTACCATTTCAGGCTTGGACTCACTTTCTATCTCTACCTGAGAGATATCCCTACTAGCCTGGGGTTCCCTTAAATTATTGGGACATAGTGCAGTATGGTGCTTACCTTTGCAACAGACTCGACACTCACTGAGCTGGGTGCCACAGTCTCTCGCAAAGTGTTCCCCACAACACTTGAAGCAGAGTCTCAACTCCCTTAGTCTCTGTTGCCTACTGCTCAGTGTTATATACTCCGAGCAACTCGTGCTAGCGTGTTCGCCTTCGCAGAACACGCATATTCTGGCATGAGTGCCTCTGAGGTTCTGCTTAGAGGTTCTTACCTTAGACACCTCTTTACCATAGTACACTCCAACGTTAGTCGTACGAGCTTTAGACTGATCTCTCGAGATCTTTGAGTGACTGTCTGGGTTTTTATGTGGCGATGGTGGTGACTCTTCTCTCACACCTATACTCAAATGAGAAACGAGATCTCCCAACCCCTCAACAATTTGTTGTATCGTGAACCTATTCGTCCGATATTTTAAGTGTAACTCATGCACTGTAGTGCCAGCCAGTTTCCTCTGAATCACCTGACTGATGAACCATTCTGACTTACCCCAATCATGTAAATCTTTAAGACCATTTGTCAAACTCATAACTTCGATTCGGAACTTCTCTAGGCTCTGACGGTCATGGCGACAAGCCTCTAGATCCAACAACCGATGAAGTATAGCTACCTTTATCTCCTCAGTGTTGCCAAACATGTCCTTTAATTGGTCTTTGGCATGTTGGTAATTGGTGTCGGTGGTTTGGTAATGCCGGACCAAGTCCAAGGCCGGACCAAGTCCAAGTCCCTTGAGCTGTGAACGTAAATATTGTAATTTGACGCCATCTGACAAATCATCTCTGTCATCTATCTGGGCTTTAAACTGATCCCAGAAAGCAATGTACTCTGTTAAGGTTCCGTCGAACGTTGGTAAATTCAACTGGGGCAATCTGGGCAACACATTAACAGGCGTGCTGTTGTTCGTGTTCCTTGAAACATTTGCTCCCCCTGCTGTACCGGCCTTCAAAGTCTTTATTAACTGCCTGCAGAGTCTCATCTCTGCTTTACACTCTGCCCTTCGTTCATCATAGTCTGTCCGTGCTACTTCAACTGTATATTCAGACTCACCTGTAGTATAGGCCTCTGTCTCACAAAGGATAAATGATCTCTCAAAGGCCTCCAGTCTTTGCTCCAAAGGTTTCAGGCAACTCTCTAGTTCCTCCCAGTCTACGTCTTGATCTTGCCTGACCGTACGACACTCCTCACATGCTTTGCTCAGGCGCCCCTTATAGGCTCCCATAGACTGCTTTAATTGACTTAGAGCTGGGACAGCTGGTACTACATCTTCACCTACCATAGTTGCGGTTTAGTTAAGATCACAGTACTAATTTGTACTTCAATTAGCCCACCCCACAGCACGAATGGTATTAGGTGAGAATGAACGAGTCTCAAGGCTTCTCAACAAGCTTAAAAACTCCCTTTATTATATTGACTCTACTCTGAATCAAAAATGTACACTGTTAGCTCTCAAATCCCAATCGAAATGTGTATCGGTGTGAAAGCTTAACCTAGCAATTTCCTGTACAATGCCAGCAAATAATTACAGGACTTAACCTAGTCTCAGGTACAATTCACAAATCCCACATTAAAATGAATCAAAGACAATGAAAATCACACAATAAAAAGTGCAGTATACAAATTAAAATCACTTGGTTAGCACAAATAAATTCAACAATTCAACTTGTGAAACAGTAAATGAATAATGTATGTAAATAGCTTGGCCTAACTGCCCAGTTTACTCTGTCTAGCGTGGATGGTTGGATAAGGTAAATCCTAACCTAGCTAGTGTGCTATAGCTTAAACCTGGCTTTATAACTCCCTGTAAATAATAACTAGGTTAAATCTGTCCTAGCTACTATAACTGTTGTAAATATTGCACAAGCCTAGCCTAACTGTGGCTACCTTGCAAATCCACTGTAAGTAATCAACACACAAGTCTCCTACTCTGGATTACTTGTAATCACTGTAAATAATTAAATTCACAAGCTTCTCTAGCCTACCTGGCCTTCCTGTAAATTACTGCAAATAACAACTTCTGTGTATAGTCAGCTTGGCCTAGCTCTGTGTAACTTTGGGCCTAGGAGTGCTAACTTAACCTAACTTTGTTAAACTGGTTCCTAACTGTGGCCTAGCTATGATAGTTTAACCTAGCTATTCCACATCACAGTTTTCGAAGGACCACTTTTGTGAAAATTTGTGTGGACTGCCTCCAAGTGAGTCGCCTACCCTGGCAAACTCTGTTGACACCGAGCTCTGAGGTGGGTACCTCAGCCTCACAAGTGGCTTATAGGACAGATTTTCACAAATGATTGATGTTGCAGAAAACTCGCCTGCATGCAAGTATAAAGGACTAACTTACTTGGTGTTGCAGCATATATCCTGATCAACTTCCCTAAGCTTAGCCTTAGCCCCTTTGGACTTCCCCTCAGAAACCACGTGCAACCGGGAGCCTTAATTCCTGCAATATTCAATCATTATTAGTGTCCTGCCTGCACCTCAGAAATTCCTATATCCAAGAGGGTATGTATTCCCTAGTATAACTATGCAGACACGGACACTAGCTTCCAGACTGCCCTGAGACACTGATACTTACTGGGCATGCACTGCATGTTGCACACCGGGCCCACAGATCAAACTCACTCACAATTCTCCCCAGACACTGGCCAGAAATCTACGAGATAAAGTGGAGGTCTTGTCTTACTGTATGGGCCTGATGGAGGTCATCCACAGTACATCGAGGTGCCTCTACCAGATTTCCCTAGGTCTCAAATGTGAAGACACGTGGGGGGCGCCGTCTGCTGATCACGGCACGTCTTGTCCAGTTGGTGTCTGTCTTAAGAAGAACGAGCTGGTCTCTCTTCCAGACCCTCGTCTCTTCATTCAAACTAGGGCTGCCAGTTCTCCCTAGCTAACTTATCCTAGTGTTTGCCTACATTATCGGCCTATTACTACCTATGTTAAGGTCTTAGGTCTACATTATTATTATCTACAGTTGCCTTAGTAAACCTAATATTAATATACTAACAGTAAAACTACCTACTCCTTCCCTGAAGGGTAACTGTATAAATTAAATAAGCTTACCAACAATCCATGCCAACTAGAGAATGCTTTGTTTGTTTGGGAGGGTTTAAGGGCCACCCACCCCAGCCGTTCTATTACGGCCATGCCGGATCTGTCCTGTGGAACTTTAGGGACCAAATAAGCTTCCACATGCACTCTGACTCCACTGTCCACAATCTTACCATACCTATGTCTGGCTTCTGACACAAGCATGCCACAATTTATACTTAATGAGTTGAGAGCATTTATGGATGACAGAGAATCAGTTATAATTAAAATGTCAACCTTAGATACATGGACACATTTGAGTGCAAGGAGTATGGCGAACAGTTCTGTTTGAAGGGTAGAGGCCCAGTTATTGATGCGTGCTCCAATTTCTTTATGAGAGCCATCACTCTGTGTGACAACAGCAGCACTACCAGCTGCACCAGTGGACTGGTGAACAGAACCATCGACGTAAATAATTTGTGAAAGAGTGTTCTGTGTGACTAAGTTATCAATAAGCTTAAAGCATCATGTTTGGCTTCAAGACGAAGCTTTGGTTGTGATTTAAGAAGAGTTTTGGGGGGAAATGGAGGAATGGTAGTTTGGAATGGGGTAATATCCCATGGAGCAGGGAAATGTCTCTGTTGTCTAACTTGATATAGATCATGTAGCTGGTTCATGCGGAGGTCGGTTCCAGTTTTTTCTATCCATCTGGAAGGATGTTCACCAGTGCTGAGGAAAGTTTGGAGGGCTTCTGTGCAGGGGTTTGAATGGGCTAGCCTAAGCATATTGACCCCAATAAGGATATTTCTTTCAGTAACATGATCTTGGAATATTAAGTTCTTTCCGCATCTTTAAAATTTTGGCAGTACGAGGGCATCCTAGGATGATCCTCATTGCTTCGTTTTGCAGTTTTTCCAGCCCTCCAAGCTTCCAGTCAGACACGAGTGTAAGTAGTGGCGCCGCATAATCAACCAATGATCTAATATAAGCAAGATACATCATTTTCACAATTTTAACATTAGCTCCATACCTGGGATGAAAACCTGCCGCAACTCTAATTGCTCTCAGCCTTTCTTTGTATTGGCGACAAAGTCTCGTTACAACAGGTCCAAGTAGTGGAACCTCAAAGCCTAGATACCTGTATCTGCTTACATATTCTAGAAGAGACCCATCATGCAACTGGATCTGACGAACTGTGCCTCTCTGCCGAGGAGGACGCCTGTTGAGTATTTTTGTTTTATCCCCTGAGATTATTAACCCCAGGTCCTGACACGAGGCTAGTACATGATTAAGAATGTTTTGGGTGTTGGAGAATCCGGTGGTGTGAATCATTATGTCATCAGCAAAACTAACCATATAATGATGGGGCTGGCTAGGCATGGCATTAAGTAAGGCATTAATCAAAATGTTGAAAAGGGTGGGACTAAGCACACCTCCCTGTGGGGTTCCTAATTCAAAATTTTTAGTTACACTTCTATGTCCCTGGAACAACACAGACGACTTTCTGTTGGACAGGTAACCTTTAATCCAGTGGAGAAGCCATCCTCCAACATCCATTCTGGCAAGTTCACTGTAGTGATACTGGTCCTGTGAGGAGCAGCAGCAGGATAATACTGCACCACCTCTAGGGGCCCTTAACAACAACAACAACAGTTTGGTGTGGTCATGGGCACCAACACATGGTGTGTGATTCTCTTATACTTTATCCATTTATCTGCGATGCAGATTACATGGTGAGTTTAAATATGTGGCCTGTAGTTATAACTTTTCTCTTGACATATGCAAGACATCACCATCCCTGTAGAAGCCATTATTAGATGTACTAGTCATTATATTTTGTTGTTGCAGAAGTACTATGAAGATTCTATGTTCAATAAAGCCTAGAGATAAGGCCTGTGTTTCTATCACAACAATTTATTGAACATAGAATCCTGGGCTACCTGGTGGTGATCCTGCGCTAGACTACATCACAACATGGAGCGTTTACTGAAACCTGAGAGGCTAGACTGTGACCCCAGCTTATCAACGGCTGCTCAGGAATGGAAGCACTGGTTTAAGACTTTCGAAAACTTCTTGGGAGCCCTTCCTAAAGAAGATCTAGATAAACTAAGTCTGCTCATCAATTTTGTGTCACCTAAGATATATGAGGCTATTTCTGAGTGTAATACCTACGAAGATGCTATCAAAACCCTCAAGTCTCAGTATATTAAACCTACAAATGAAATCTTTGCACGCTATCGCCTTGCAACTCGCCGCCAGCAGATTGATGAGTCCTTAGAGGAATACTTTCAAGCACTGAAAATCTTAGGTAAGGACTGTCACTTCCAAGCAGTGACAGCTGCTCAGTATTGTGAAGAGTCCATCAGGGATGCTTTTATCAGTGGCCTGCAATCACCAATAATAAGGCAGCGTTTATTGGAGAATAAAACTCTCGACTTAGCTGCTGCCTTTGACCAGGCAAGAGCTCTAGATTCAGCCCAGAAGAATTCTGAAGTATACAGTACCGCTCAGCCTTCTCGAGTGGTAAGTGCTGCAATTCCTGACCAAGACTCTTGCAATGAAGTTACTGTGGAACCTGCCTCAGTGACAGCAGCAGCAGGTACGGTGTGTTTCTTTTGTGGTTTTTCAAGACATCCACGTCCAAAGTGTCCTGCTCGTGAAGCAATGTGCCATAAATGCCACAAGAAAGGTCACTTTGCGAAAGTATGTCGTGCTAATGCATCAACAAGAGCTAGTGCCTCCACACATTCCAGTGATCATGCGACTCTAGCAACAGTGACTTCTGCGGCTACTCCAAATTCACTGTCAAAGGCAGTTGTGAAAGTATTCATCAAAGGAACAGAAGTAGATGGTCTTATTGATAGTGGCAGCTCAGAGAGTTTCATCAACCTTGACTTAGTTAAACGGCTCTCCTTGACTCTACATCACTCATCAGGTACCGTTTCCATGGCATCAACATCTCTCTCTATTCAGACCTTAGGGTTTTGTAAGGTAAATCTCAGAGTTAATGGAAAGGATTATCAAGATGTACATTTAGCTATTCTGCCACAACTGTGCTCTGATGTTATCCTTGGTCAGGACTTTCAGAAGCTGCATGGTAGTGTCACCTTAACATATGGAGGTGAACTGCCTCCTCTTGTTGTCTGTGGACTTAGCACTTTAAGGGTAGACCCACCAAAGCTGTTTGCAAATCTTACCGCGGATTGCCATCCTATATCAGCTAAGTCACGCCGCTATTCTTATGAGGATCGGATGTTCATTGAGAAAGAAACTCAGAGGCTGCTGAAGGAGGGTATTATAGAACCGAGTGATTCTCCTTGGCGTGCACAGGTTGTTGTTGTTAAGGATGGTTATAGGAAACGGAGACTGGCTATCGATTACTCTGAGACAATCAACAAATTTACACTTCTTGATGGGTACCCTCTACCTCGAATTGACGATACAGTGAACAAAATTGCTCAGTACTACGTGTTTAGCACAATTGATCTGCAGAGTGCCTATCATCAAGTCCCTATAAGGAATGAAGATAAACCATACACAGCGTTTCAGGCTAGTGATGGCCTGTATCAGTTTACCAGAGTCCCTTTTGGAGTCACCAATGGGGTAGCCTGCTTCCAACGAATTATGGATTCACTCATTCAGGAAGAGCAACTCATGGGAACTTACGCGTATTTAGATAATGTTACCATTTGTGGCAAGACCCAGGAGGAACATGATGCAAACCTTGATAAGTTTTTGGAAGCCGCCAAGAAGAAAAATATCAGTTACAATGAGGAAAAGTGCACTTTTTCAACTAAAAGGCTTAGCATCCTTGGTTATGTAGTGGAAGGAGGTTCAATATTCCCAGACCCTGAACGACTACGACCTCTACGGGAACTTCCAATGCCTCAAGACAAAAAGTCACTCCGAAGAACTCTTGGTCTCTTTGCTTATTACTCACAATGGATCTACAACTATTCAAGTAAAGTCCGCCCATTGAGTGCTACCACATTTCCTGTGACAAAGGAAGCAGAAGCCGCTTTCCATACTCTCAAACAGGACATTGAAAACTCAGTAGTTCAAGCCATTGATGAGTCCCTACCATTCGAAGTGGAAACGGATGCATCTGACATTGCCATTGCTGCAGTCTTATCTCAGGCAGGACGACCAGTAGCCTTCTTTTCGAGAACTTTTCAAGGATCAGAGAAATGTTATGCTGCTGTAGAAAAGGAAGCCCAGGCCATCATAGAAGCAGTTCGCCACTGGAGGCATTATTTAACTGGTAGACATTTCACCATAAGGACTGACCAACGGTCCGTGATGTATATGTTCGACAAGAGGCACAAAAGTAGGATAAAGAATGACAAGATATTACGCTGGAGGATGGAACTATCGTGTTATGACTTTGATATCCTGTACCGACCGGGTCAAGAGAACATCTCACCTGATGCATTCTCTAGGTCCCACTGTGGAGCAGCATGTCATGATTTGCAATCACTCTCATCTCTCCACAAGGCTTTGTGTCACCCAGGAGTTACACGCCTGTACCATTTTGTCAAATCAAAGAACATGCCCTACTCAGTGGAAGATGTGCGACAAGTGATCAGAGCATGCAGAGTATGTGCAGAGTGCAAGCCAAACTTTCATCAGCCAGAGAAGACTCATCTCATAAAATCCACCCAGCCTTTCGAAAGATTGAATATAGATTTCAAAGGACCTCTACCAAGCACAAATCAGAATAGGTATTTCCTTAACATAGTAGATGAATATTCAAGGTTTCCCTTTGTATTCCCCTGTGCAAATATGGCTGCTTCAACTGTTATTAGTTGTCTTTCACAGTTGTTCTCTATTTTTGGTATGCCAGCTTATATCCATTCAGACAGGGGATCCTCGTTCATGAGTAACGAACTTCAGGAGTTTTTGGCTAGCAAAGGTATTGCCTGCAGCAGAACAACAAGCTACAACCCTCAAGGCAATGGTCAAGTGGAGCGGTTCAATGGTACTATATGGAAGGCAGTTACAATGACATTAAAGTCGCGCAATCTACCTGTTCAACACTGGCAAACTGTCCTACCGGATGCTCTTCACTCTATTAGATCACTGCTGTGCACAGCTACTAATGCAACCCCTCATGAAAGACTCCTCAACTATTCACGTCGTTCCTCTACGGGAGCCTCCGTGCCCACTTGGTTATGTCATCCTGGACCTGTTCTCCTGAAGAGTCACCGTAGGATGAACAAGACGGATCCTTTAGTGGAAGAGGTAGAGCTCCTGCAAGCTAATCCACATTACGCCCACATTCGCTACCAAAATGGTGAAGAGACTACAGTATCTACAAGACATTTAGCCCCAGTTGAAATCCCTATTAGTGTGGAATCTCAAGATACACCAATAGATGTGAAAGATGCTTCGTTTTCTCCTGGAAAGCCCCTTGAGACTACCCCTATGGAAATAGAGGATTCTGCTCCAGCAGTTAATCAAACCCCGCTGGAAAATATCGAACCTGGTGAAGAGGCTCAAGGGCTACGAAGGTCGGGACGTGTACGTCGCCCACCTAACAGTTTGGGAGATTACTGTCTCTGATATTTTAGAAGGGGGAGATTGTAGTGATACTGGTCCTGTGAGGAGCAGCAGCAGGATAATACTGCACCACCTCTAGGGGCCCTTAACAACAACAACAACAGTTTGGTGTGGTCATGGGCACCAACACATGGTGTGTGATTCTCTTATACTTTATCCATTTATCTGCGATGCAGATTACATGGTGAGTTTAAATATGTGGCCTGTAGTTATAACTTTTCTCTTGACATATGCAAGACATCACCATCCCTGTAGAAGCCATTATTAGATGTACTAGTCATTATATTTTGTTGTTGCGGAAGTACTATGAAGATTCTATGTTCAATAAAGCCTAGAGATAAGGCCTGTGTTTCTATCACAACATTCACTAATGATTACATGTCTGTTGGCTACATCAAAAGCGGATTTAAGGTCAAGGAACGTAGTGTATGAGCTGTCAGTGTGCAGAGTGAGAAAGGTGGTAATGCAATGATGCACACTCCTTCCATGCATGAAGCCATGCAACCAGGGTGACAAGAATTCCTTAATTCTGTGCATAAGACGATTAAGAATCATCCTTTCGAATGTTTTACACAAGCAACTAGTAAGGGATATTGGGCGAAATGAGTTTTGTTGATTGGGCTTCGGAATGGGAATAATGAGGCTATTGGTCCATGATTTAGGGAGCTCCCCAGTGACATAACTCTTGTTATATAATTCAAGTAAAGGATTACATGGTACTCGACACAGCAATCTGAGTATGTTGTAAGTAATACCATCCTCACCAGGCGACGTGGAGTTGCCCTTAGTGCTGCATCAAGTTCATAATTAGTGAAAGGAATGTTGCAGTCAAAAAAGAAATTCACTGCTATAAATCTCCTCCTGTAAATATTATCATCGTTTAATATTTGATAAAAGATGTTGTATAAAGTAGGAAGACGGATGAAAAGGTAATTATAGGTATGTGGAAGAGTGGAGAGTAGAGTTGAGGAAGATTGAGTAGAGAGCAGTGATGTACGCAGGTGACGGCCATACTGAGTCTGTACTCACCTATTGTGGTTGCAGGAGTCGAGTCACAGCTCCTGGCCCCGCCTCTTCACTGGTCTCTACTAGGTCACTCATCCTGCTTCATTAGCCCTGTGGCCTGGTGGCATGTTTCTTTACACAGGTTGTCTGTTCCCAATCAGAAAAATGGGTACCTGGGTGTTATTCAACTGGTGTGGGTCGCATCTCGGGACAAAACTGACTTAATCTGCAGAAATGCCCTGCAATTCCAGGAACAGCTGTTAAAAATTGACCACTGTCTGGAAAATCTTCCAGCTCCTGCACCCAACATCTTGCTCCTGGGGGATTTCAATTTAAGGCACCTAAAATGGAGGAATATAGCAAATAATATTGTTGCAATAATAACACCAGGAGGCAGCTCTGATGAAAACTCACACTCACACGAGCTTTTAAATCTCTGCACAAAATTCAATTTAAACCAGCAAATAATAGAGCCTACTAGACTGGAGAATACACTAGACCTCATCTTCACTAACAATGATGATCTGATAAGAAATGTCACTATATCAAAAACAATATACTCAGATCACAACATAATTGAGGTTCAGACATGTATGCGTGGAGCCCCAGACCGACAAAATGAGACTAGTCACGAGGGAGCATTCACCAAATTCAACTTCAATAACAAAAACATAAAGTGGGACCAAGTAAACCAAGTCCTAACCGATATAAGCTGGGAAGATATACTAAGCAACACAGACCCAAACTTATGCCTAGAACAGATTAACTCGGTGGCACTCGATGTATGCACAAGGCTTATTCCTCTAAGAAAAAGGAGGAGTAGATGTAAAATAGAAAGAGACAGGCGCTCCCTTTACAGGCGACGGAAAAGAATAACAGAGCGGCTAAAAGAGGCCAATATATCTGAAATGCGCAGGGAGACACTGGTCAGAGAAATAGCAAGCATCGAACTTAAGCTAAAAGAATCCTTTAGGAGTCAGGAATCGCGGGAAGAACTAAAAGCCATAAATGAAATCGAAAGAAACCCAAAGTATTTCTTCTCCTATGCCAAATCAAAATCGAGAACAACGTCCAGTATTGGGCCCCTACTTAAACAAGATGGGTCCTACACAGATGACAACAAGGAAATGAGTGAGCTACTCAAGTCCCAATATGACTCAGTTTTTAGCAAGCCGCTAACCAGACTGAGAGTCGAAGATCAAAATGAATTTTTTATGAGAGAGCCACAAAATTTGATTAACACAAGCCTATCCGATGTTATCCTGACGCCAAATGACTTCGAACAGGCGATAAATGACATGCCCATGCACTCTGCCCCAGGGCCAGACTCATGGAACTCTGTGTTCATCAAGAACTGCAAGAAGCCCCTATCACGAGCCTTTTCCATCCTATGGAGAGGGAGCATGGACAAGGGGGTCGTCCCTCAGTTACTAAAAACAACAGACATAGCCCCACTCCACAAAGGGGGCAGTAAAGCAACAGCAAAGAACTACAGACCAATAGCACTAACATCCCATATCATAAAAATCTTTGAAAGGGTCCTAAGAAGCAAGATCACCACCCATCTAGAAACCCATCAGTTACACAACCCAGGGCAACATGGGTTTAGAACAGGTCGCTCCTGTCTGTCTCAACTACTGGATCACTACGACAAGGTCCTAAATGCACTAGAAGACAAAAAGAATGCAGATGTAATATATACAGACTTTGCAAAAGCCTTCGACAAGTGTGACCATGGCGTAATAGCGCACAAAATGCGCGCTAAAGGAATAACAGGAAAAGTCGGTCGATGGATCTATAATTTCCTCACTAACAGAACACAGAGAGTAGTCGTCAACAGAGTAAAGTCCGAGGCAGCTACGGTGAAAAGCTCTGTTCCACAAGGCACAGTACTAGCTCCCATCTTGTTCCTCATCCTCATATCCGACATAGACAAGGATGTCAGCCACAGCACCGTGTCTTCCTTTGCAGATGACACCCGAATCTGCATGACAGTGTCTTCCATTGCAGACACTGCAAGGCTCCAGGCGGACATCAACCAAATCTTTCAGTGGGCTGCAGAAAACAATATGAAGTTCAACGATGAGAAATTTCAATTACTCAGATATGGTAAACATGAGGAAATTAAATCTTCATCAGAGTACAAAACAAATTCTGGCCACAAAATAGAGCGAAACACCAACGTCAAAGACCTGGGAGTGATTATGTCGGAGGATCTCACCTTCAAGGACCATAACATTGTATCAATCGCATCTGCTAGAAAAATGACAGGATGGATAATGAGAACCTTCAAAACTAGGGAGGCCAAGCCCATGATGACACTCTTCAGGTCACTTGTTCTATCTAGGCTGGAATATTGCTGCACTCTAACAGCACCTTTCAAGGCAGGTGAAATTGCCGACCTAGAAAATGTACAGAGAACTTTCACGGCGCGCATAACGGAGATAAAACACCTCAATTACTGGGAGCGCTTGAGGTTTCTAAACCTGTATTCCCTGGAACGCAGGAGGGAGAGATACATGATTATATACACCTGGAAAATCCTAGAGGGACTAGTACCGAACTTGCACACGAAAATCACTCACTACGAAAGCAAAAGACTTGGCAGACGATGCACCATCCCCCCAATGAAAAGCAGGGGTGTCACTAGCACGTTAAGAGACCATACAATAAGTGTCAGGGGCCCGAGACTGTTCAACTGCCTCCCAGCACACATAAGGGGGATTACCAACACACCCCTGGCAGTCTTCAAGCTGGCACTGGACAAGCACCTAAAGTCAGTTCCTGATCAGCCGGGCTGTGGCTCGTACGTTGGTTTGCGTGCAGCCAGCAGCAACAGCCTGGTTGATCAGGCGCTGATCCACCAGGAGGCCTGGTCACAGACCGGGCCGCGGGGGCGTTGACCCCCGAAACTCTCTCCAGGTAAACTCCAGGTAACAACCATGGATGATTGTGATCAATACACTACACTACACAACACTGCACTACACAACACTACACCACACAACACTGCACTACACAACACTGCACTACACAACACTACACCACACAACACTGCACTACAGAACACTGCACTACACAACACTGCACTACACAACACTAAACAACACTACACAACACTACACAACACTACACAACACTGCACTACACAACACTACACAACACCACACTACACAACACTACACTACACAACACTACACTACACAACACTACACAACACTACACAACACTACACAACACTGCACTACACAACACTGCACTACACAACACTACACAACACCACACTACACAAGACTACACTACACAACACTACACTACACAACACTACACTATACAACACTGCACTACACAACACTGCACTACACAACACTACACAACACCACACTACACAACACTACACTACACAGCACTACACTACACAACACTACACTACACAACACTACACAACACTACACAACACTACACAACACTGCACTACACAACACTACACAACACTACACTACACAACACTACACTACACAACACTACACAACACTACACTACACAACACTACACTACACAACACTACACAACACTACACAACACTACACAACACTGCACTACACAACACTACACAACACTACACTACACAACACTACACTACACTACACAACACTACACAATACTACACAACACTGCACTACACAACACTACACAACACTACACTACACAACACTACACAACACTACACTACACAACACTACACAACACTACACAACAATGCACTACACAACACTACACAACACTGCACTACACAACACTACACAACACTACACTACACAACACTACACAACACTACACAACACTACACTACACAACACTGCACTACACAACACTACACAACACTACACTACACAACACTACACTACACAACACTACACTACACAACACTACACTACACAACACTACACAACACAACACTACACAACACTACACAACACTACACAACACTACACAACACTACACAACACAACACTACACAACACTACACAACACTACACAACACTACACAACACAACACTACACAACACTACACAACACAACACTACACAACACTACACAACACTACACAACACTACACAACACTACACTACACAACACTACACTACACAACACTACACAACACAACACTACACAACACTACACAACACTACACAACACTACACAACACTACACAACACTACACAACACTACACAACACTACACAACACTACACAACACTACACAACACTACACAACACAACACTACACAACACTACACAACACTACACAACACAACACTACACAACACTACACAACACTACACAACACTACCTGGAGTTTACCTGGAGAGAGTTCCGGGGGTCAACGCCCCCGCGGCCCGGTCTGAGACCAGGCCTCCTGGTGGATCAGAGCCTGATCAACCAGGCTGTTGCTGCTGGCTGCACGCAAACCAACATACGAGCCACAGCCCGGCTGATCCGGAACTGACTTTAGGTGCTTGTCCAGTGCCAGCTTGAAGACTGCCAGGGGTCTGTTGGTAATCCCCCTTATGTGTGCTGGGAGGCAGTTGAACAGTCTCGGGCCCCTGACACTTATTGTATGGTCTCTTAACGTGCTAGTGACACCCCTGCTTTTCATTGGGGGGATGGTGCATCGTCTGCCAAGTCTTTTGCTTTCGTAGTGGGTGATTTTCGTGTGCAAGTTCGGTACTAGTCCCTACACTACACAACACTACACAACACTACACTACACAACACTACACTACACAACACTACACAACACTACACAACACTACACAACACTACACAACACTGCACTACACAACACTGCACTACACAACACTACACAACACAACACTACATTACACAACACTGCACTACACAACACTACACAACACAACACTACACTACACAACACTGCACTACACAACACTACACAACACTACACAACACTACACAACACTACACAACACAACACAACACTACACAACACAACACTACACTTCACAACACTGCACTACACAACACTACACAACACTACACTACACAACACTGCACTACACAACACTGCACTACACAACACTACACAACACTACACTACACAACACTGCACTACACAACACTACACAACACAACACTACACTACACAACACTGCACTACACAACACTACACAACAGTACACAACACTACACAACACTACACAACACTACACAACACTACACAACACTGCACTACACAACACTACACAACACAACACTACACAACACTGCACTACACAACACTACACAACACAACACTACACTACACAACACTGCACTACACAACACTACACAACACAACACTACACAACACTGCACTACACAACACTGCACTACACAACACTACACAACACAACACTACACTACACAGCACTGCACTACACAACACTACACAACACAACACTACACAACACTGCACTACACAACACTACACAACACTGCACTACACAACACAACACTACACAACACAACACTACACTACACAACACTGCACTACACAACACTACACAACACAACACTACACAACACTGGACTACACAACACTACACAACACTGCACTACACTACACAACACTACACTACACAGCACAACTACACTACACAACACCATGCTACACAACACCACTATACAACACTACACTACACTGGACTACACAACACTACACAACACTGCACTACACTACACAACACTACACTACACAACACTACACTACACAACACTGCACTACACAACACTGCACTACACAACACTACACAACACAACACTACACTACACAACACTGCACTACACAACACTACACAACACAACACTACACAACAGTGCACTACACAACACTGCACTACACAACACTACACAACACAACACTACACAACACAACACTACACTACACAACACTGCACTACACAACACTACACAACACAACACTACACAACACTGCACTACACAGCACTGCACTACACAACACAACACTACACAACACTACACTACACAACACTGCACTACACAACACTACACAACACAACACTACACTACACAACACTGCACTACACAACACTAAACAACACTACACAACACTACACAACACAACACAACACAACACTACACTACACAACACAACACTACACAACACTACACTACACAACACTGCACTACACAACACTGCACTACACAACACTACACAACACAACACTACACTACACAACACTGCACTACACAACACTAAACAACACTACACAACACTACACAACACTACACAACACAACACTACACTACACAACACTGCACTACACAACACTACACAACACAACACTACACAACACAACACTACACTACACAACACTACACAACACAACACTACACAACACAACACTGCACTACACAACACTGCACTAGACAACACTAAACAACACTACACAACACTACACAACACTACACAACACTGCACTACACAACACTGCACTACACAACACTACACTACACAACACTACACAACACTACACAACACTACACAACACTGCACTACACAACACTACACAACACAACACTACACAACACTACACAACACAACACTACACTACACAACACTGCACTACACAACACTGCACTACACAACACTACACAACACAACACTACACAACACTGCACTACACAACACTGCACTACACAACACTAAACAACACTACACAACACTACACAACACTGCACTACACAACACTGCACTACACAACACTACACAACACAACACTACACTACACAACACTACACAACACTACACAACACTACACAACACTGCACTACACAACACTACACAACACTACACTACACAACACTACACTACACAACACTACACAACACTACACAACACTACACTACACAACACTACACTACACAACACTACACAACACTACACTACACAACACTACACTACACAACACTACACAACACTACACAACACTACACAACACTACACTACACAACACTGCACTACACAACACTACACAACACCACACTACACAACACTACACTACACAACACTACACTACACAACACTACACAACACTACACTACACAACACTACACAACACTGCACTACACAACACTACACAACACTACACTACACAACACTACACTACACAACACTGCACTACACAACACTACACAACACTGCACTACACAACACTACACAACACTACACTACACAACACTACACTACACAACACTACACTACACAACACTGCACTACACAACACTACACAACACCACACTACACAACACTACACTACACAACACTACACTACACAACACTACACTACACAACACTACACAACACAACACTACACAACACTACACTACACAACACTACACTACACAACACTACACTACACAACACTACACTACACAACACTACACTACACAACACTGCACTACACAACACTACACAACACTACACTACACAACACTACACTACACAACACTGCACTACACAACACTGCACTACACAACACTACACAACACCACACTACACAACACTACACTACACAACACTACACTACACAACACTACACTACACAACACTACACAACACAACACTACACAACACTACACTACACAACACTACACTACACAACACTACACTACACAACACTACACTACACAACACTACACTATACAACACTGCACTACACAATGCTACACAACACTGCACTACACAACACTACACTACACAACACTACACTACACAACACTACACTACACAACACTACACTACACAACACTACACTACACAACACTACACAACACAACACTACACAACACTACACTACACAACACTACACTACACAACACTACACTACACAACACTACACTACACAACACTACACTACACAACACTACACTACACAACACTACACTACACAACACTACACTACACAACACTACACTACACAACACTACACTATACAACACTGCACTACACAATGCTACACAACACTGCACTACACAACACTATGCTACACAACACTACACTACACAACACTACACTACACAATACTGCACTACACAACACTACACACGCCAGGCGGACATCAACCAAATCTTTCAGTGGGCTGCAGAAAACAATATGAAGTTTAACGATGAGAAATTTCAATTACTCAGATATGGCAAACACGAGGAAATTAAATCGTCATCAGAGTACAAAACAAATTCTGGCCACAATATAGAGCGAAACACCAACGTCAAAGACCTGGGAGTGATCATGTTGGAGGATCTCACCTTCAAGGACCATAACATTGTATCAATCGCATCTGCTAGAAAAAATGACAGGATGGATAATGAAAACCTTCAAAACTAGGGATGCCAAGCCCATGATGACAGTCTTCAGGTCGCTTGTTCCATCTAGGCCGGAATATTGCTGCACACTAACAGCACCTTTCAAGGCAGGTGAAATTGCTGACCTAGAAAATGTACAGAGAACCTTCATGGCGCGCATAAGTTAGTTTAATATGTTTATTATGCACCCCATACCCATCCTGTGGGCGGTAGTCAAAAGATTACAGAGGTACATAATGGGTCCAGGGACTGGGCCTCAAAGTTTTGATAGCTGAGCAAGTTACAGAGGCAATGAATTCACAATTTACAAAGGTAATGAACTCACAATTTACAAAGGTAATGAACTCCAGGTAGGTCTAGTCACAATCATTACAAGTTACAAAGGTATTTACAGATTACAGAGGTACACAATGGGTCCAGGGACCGGGCTCCAAAGTTTTGATGGCTGAACTAGGTACAAGGTAATGAACTCACAAGTTACAAAGGTAATGAACTCACAAGTTACAAAGGTAATGAATACTGTAAGAGATAAAAAACCTCAATTACTGGGAGCACTTGAGGTTCCTGAACCTGTATTCCCTGGAATGCAGGTGGGAGAGATACACCTGGAAAATCCTAGAGTGACTAGTACAGAACTTGCACATGAAAATCACTCACTACGAAAGCAAGACTTGGCAGACGATGCAACATCCCCCCAATGAAAAGCAGGGGTGTCACTAGCAGATTAAGAGACCATACAATAAGTGTCAGGGGCCCGAGACTGTTCAACTGCCTCCCAGCATACATAAGGGGGATTATCAACAGACCCCTGGCAGTCTTCAAGCTGGCACTGGACAAGCACCTAAAGTCGGGTCCTGACCAGCCGGGCTGTGGCTCGTACGTTGGTTTGCGTGCAGCCAACAGTAACAGCCTGGTTGATCAGGCTCTGATCCACCAGGAGGCCTGGTCACAGACCGGGCCGCGGGGGTGTTGACCTCCGGAACTCTCTCCAGGTAAACTCCAGGTAAACACACACACACATACACACACACACACACATACACAGGGACTTAACACACACACACACACACAGGGACTTAACACATGCACACAGGGACTTAACACACACATACACAGGGACTTACACACACACACACACACAAAGCTCATGGAGCGGGGAGAGAGAGGGTCTAGTAGCAACCGGTGAAGAGGCGGGGCCAGGAGCTAGGACTCGACCCCTGCAACCACAAATAGGTGAGTACAAATAGGTGAGTACACACACACACACACACACACACACACACATTCAGCATGTCGTTCCTGACAATCAACTTCTTGGTGTTCTCTGTAACTTCTAATTCAGGGCTTTATCAGTTTTTGTGGTGGTCCTGAGGGCGTCTCGCTGTCCAGTTGACGTTTACCAGACGTATTAGTCTTCCTTAATTCAACCAGATGACTTTTAATCACTTCCTTCAATACACTATTTTGGAAATCATCGCAGGAAGTATCTATATTATTCTTGAATTCAGTCAGCATTGACCTGACCCTGTTGATTGCCTTAATATCCGGGAAATATCTCATTCTAATGCGGAACCAGTAGATGATATTGTTGTGATAGAAACACAGGCCTTATCTCTAGGCTTTATTGAACATAGAATCTTCATAGTACTTCTGCAACAACAAAATATAATGACTAGTACATCTAATAACGGCTTCTACAGGGATGGTGATGTCTTGCATATGTCAAGAGAAAAGTTATAACTACAGGCCACATATTTAAACTCACCATGTAATCTGCATCACTAATATAGGGATAGAAGAGAAGAGAATCACACACCATGTGTTGGCGCCCATGACACACACCAAACTGTTGTTGTTGTTAAGGGCCCCGAGAGGTGGTGCAGTATTATCCTGCTGCTGCTCCCCACAAGAGCAGTATCACTAAAATCTCCCCCTTCTAAAATATCAGAGACAGTAATCTCCCAAACTGTTAGGTGGGCGACGTACACGTCCCGACCTTCGTAGCCCTTGAGCCTCTTCACCAGGTTCAATATTTTCCAGCGGGGTTTGACTAACTGCTATTTCCATAGGGGTAGTCTCAAGGGGCTTTCCAGGAGAAAACGAAGCATCTTTCACATCTATTGGTGTATCTTGAGATTCCACACTAATGGGGATTTCAACTGGGGCTAAATGTCTTGTAGATACTGTAGTCTCTTCACCATTTTGGTAGCGAATGTGGGCGTAATGTGGATTAGCTTGCAGGAGCTCTACCTCTTCCACTAAAGGATCCGTCTTGTTCATCCTACGGTGACTCTTCAGGAGAACGGGTCCAGGATGACATAACCAAGTGGGCACGGAGACTCCCGTAGAGGAACGACGTGAATAGTTGAGGAGTCTTTCATGAGGGGTTGCATTAGTAGCTGTGCACAGCAATGATCTAATAGAGTGAAGAGCATCAGGTAGGACAGTTTGCCAGTGTTGAACAGGTAGATTGCGCGACTTCAATGTCTTTGTAACTGCCTTCCATATAGTACCATTGAACCACTCCACTTGACCATTGCCTTGAGGGTTGTAGCTTGTTGTTCTGCTGCAGGCAATACCTTTGCTAGACAAAAACTGAAGTTCGTTACTCATGAACGAGGATCCCCTGTCTGAATGGATATAAGCTGGCTTACCAAAAATAGAGAACAACTGTGAAAGACAACTAATAACAGTTGAAGCAGTCATATTTGCACAGGGGAATACAAAGGGAAACCTTGAATATTCATCTACTATGTTAAGGAAATACCTATTCTGATTTGTGCTTGGTAGAGATCCTTTGAAATCTATATTCAGTCTCTCGAAAGGCTGGGTGGATTTTATGAGATGAGTCTTCTCTGGCTGATGAAAGTTTGGCTTGCACTCTGCACATACTCTGCATGCTCTGATCACTTGTCGCACATCTTCCACTGAGTAGGGCATGTTCTTTGATTTGACAAAATGGTACAGGCGTGTAACTCCTGGGTGACACAAAGCCTTGTGGAGCGCTGAGAGTGATTGCAAATCATGACATGCTGCTCCACAGTGGGACCTAGAGAATGCATCAGGTGAGATGTTCTCTTGACCCGGTCGGTACAGAATATCAAAGTCATAACACGATAGTTCCATCCTCCAGCGTAATATCTTGTCATTCTTTATCCTACTTTTGTGCTTCTTGTCGAACATATACATCACGGACCGTTGGTCAGTCCTTATGGTGAAATGTCTACCAGTTAAATAATGCCTCCAGTGGCTAACTGCTTCTATGATGGCCTGGGCTTCCTTTTCTACAGCAGCGTAACATTTCTCTGATCCTTGAAAAGTTCTCGAAAAGAAGGCTACTGGTCGTCCTGCCTGAGATAAGACTGCAGCAATGGCAATGTCAGATGCATCCGTTTCCACTTCGAATGGTAGGGACTCATCAATGGCTTGAACTACTGAGTTTTCAATGTCCTGTTTGAGAGTATGGAAAGCGGCTTCTGCTTCCTTTGTCACAGGAAATGTGGTAGCACTCAATGGGCGGACTTTACTTGAATAGTTGTAGATTCATTGTGAGTAATAAGCAAAGAGACCAAGAGTTCTTCGGAGTGACTTTTTGTCTTGAGGCATTGGAAGTTCCCGTAGAGGTCGTAGTCGTTCAGGGTCTAGGAATATTGAACCTCCTTCCACTACATAACCAAGGATGCTAAGCCTTTTAGTTGAAAAAGTGCACTTTTCCTCATTGTAACTGATATTTTTCTTCTTGGCGGCTTCCAAAAACTTATCAAGGTTTGCATCATGTTCCTCCTGGATCTTGCCACAAATGGTAACATTATCTAAATACGCGTAAGTTCCCATGAGTTGCTCTTCCTGAATGAGTGAATCCATAATTCGTTGGAAGCAGGCTACCCCATTGGTGACTCCAAAAGGGACTCTGGTAAACTGATACAGGCCATCACTAGCCTGAAATGCTGTGTATGGTTTATCTTCATTCCTTATAGGGACTTGATGATAGGCACTCTGTAGATCAATTGTGCTAAACATATAGTACTGAGCAATTTTGTTCACTGTATCATCAATTCGAGGTAGAGGGTACCCATCAAGAAGTGTAAATTTGTTGATTGTCTCAGAGTAATCGATAGCCAGTCTCCGTTTCCTATAATCATCTTTAACAACAACAACCTGTGCACGCCAAGGGGAATTACTCGGTTCTATAATACCCTCCTTCAGCAGCCTCTGAGTTTCTTTCTCAATGAACATCCGATCCTCATAAGAATAGCGGCGTGACTTAGCTGATATAGGATGGCAATCCGCGGTAAGATTTGCAAACAGCTTTGGTGGGTCTACCCTTAAAGTGCTAAGTCCACAGACAACAAGAGGAGGCAGTTCACCTCCATATGTTAAGGTGACACTACCATGCAGCTTCTGAAAGTCCTGACCAAGGATAACATCAGAGCACAGTTGTGGCAGAATAGCTAAATGTACATCTTGATAATCCTTTCCATTAACTCTGAGATTTACCTTACAAAACCCTAAGGTCTGAATAGAGAGAGATGTTGATGCCATGGAAACGGTACCTGATGAGTGATGTACAGTCAAGGAGTGGCGTTTAACTAAGTCAAGATTGATGAAACTCTCTGAGCTGCCACTATCAATAAGACCATCTACTTCTGTTCCTTTGATGAATACTTTCACAACTGCCTTTGACAGTGAATTTGGAGTAGCCGCAGAAGTCACTGTTGCTAGTGTCGCATGATCACTGGAATGTGTGGAGGCACTAGCTCTTGTTGATGCATTAGCACGACATACTTTAGCAAAGTGACCTTTCTTGTGGCATTTACGGCACATTGCTTCACGAGCAGGACACTTTGGACGTGGATGTCTTGGAAAATCACAAAAGAAACACACCGTACCTGCTGCTGCTGTCACTGAGGCAGGTTCCACAGTAACTTCATTGCAAGAGTCTTGGTCAGGAATTGCAGCACTTACCACTCGAGAAGGCTGAGTGGTACTGTATACTTCAGAATTCTTCTGGGCTGAATCTAGAGCTCTTGCCTGGTCAAAGGCAGCGGCTAAGTCGAGAGTTTTATTCTCCAATAAACGCTGCCTTATTATTGGTGATTGCAGGCCACTGATAAAAGCATCCCTGATGGACTCTTCACAATACTGAGCAGCTGTCACTGCTTGGAAGTGACAGTCCTTACCTAAAATTATCAGTGCTTGAAGGTATTCCTCTAAGGATTCATCAATCTGCTGGCGGCGAGTTGCAAGGCGATAGCGTGCAAAGATTTCATTTGTAGGTTTAATATACTGAGACTTGAGGGTTTTGATAGCATCTTCGTAGGTATTACACTCAGAAATAGCCTCATATATTTTAGGTGACACAAAATTGATGAGCAGACTTAGTTTATCTAGATCTTCTTTAGGAAGGGCTCCCAAGAAGTTTTCGAAAATCTTAAACCAGTGCTTCCATTCCTGAGCAGCCGTTGATAAGCTGGGGTCACAGTCTAGCCTCTCAGGTTTCAGTAAACGCTCCATGTTGTGATGTAGTCTAGCGCAGGATCACCACCAGGTAGCCCAGGATTCTATGCTCAATAAATTGTTATGATAGAAACACAGGCCTTATCTCTAGGCTTTATTGAACATAGAATCTTCATAGTACTTCTGCAACAACAAAATATAATGACTAGTACATCTAATAACGGCTTCTACAGGGATGGTGATGTCTTGCATATGTCAAGAGAAAAGTTATAACTACAGGCCACATATGTAAACTCACCATGTAATCTGCATCACTAATATAGGGATAGAAGAGAAGAGAATCACACACTATGTGTTGGCGCCCATGACACACACCAAACTGTTGTTATTGTTAAGGGCCCCGAGAGGTGGTGCAGTATTATCCTGCTGCTGCTCCCCACAGGAGCAGTATCACTACAGATATCAATGGGGTCAGTGAGGCCGGAGCTGACAACTATGTCCATGAATGCCAGGGCATGGTACGTGTGTGTGTGTGTGTGTGTGTACTCACCTAATTGTGGTTGCAGGGGTCGAGACTCAGCTCCTGGCCCCGCCTCTTCACTGATCGCTACTGGATCCTCTCTCTCTCTGCTTCCTGAGCTTTGTCATACCTCTTCTTAAAACTATGTATGGTTCCTGCCTCCACTATTTCACTTGCTAGGCTATTCCACTTGCTGACAACTCTATGACTGAAGAAATACTTCCTAACGTCCCTGTGACTCGTCTGAGTCTTCAGCTTCCAGTTGTGACCCCTTGTCCCTGTGTCCCCTCTCTGGAACATCCTATCACTGTCCACCCTGTCTATTCCCCGCAGTATCTTGTATGTCGTTATCATGTCTCCCCTGACCCTTCTGTCCTCCAGTGTCGTCAGTCCGATTTCCCTTAACCTTTCCTCGTACGACATTCCCTTGAGCTCTGGGACTAGCCTTGTTGCAAATCTTTGTACTTTCTCTAACTTCTTGACGTGCTTGACCAGGTGTGGGTTCCAGACTGGTGCTGCATACTCCAGTATGGGCCTAACATACACAGTGTACAGTGTCTTGAACGATTCCTTATTAAGGTATCGGAACGCTATTCTCAGGTTTGCCAGGCGCCCGTATGCTGCAGCGGTTATTTGGTTGATGTGTGCCTCCGGTGATGTGCTCGGTGTTATGGTCACCCCAAGGTCTTTCTCCCTGAGTGAGGTCTGTAGTCTTTGTCCACCTAGCCTATACTCTGTCTGCAGTCTTCTTTGCCCCTCCCCAATCTTCATGACTTTGCATTTGGCTGGATTGAATTCGAGAAGCCAGTTGCTGGACCACATGTCCAGCCTGTCCAGGTCTCTTTGCAGTCCTGCCTCATCCTCGTCCAATTTAATTCTTCTCATCAACTTCACGTCATCTGCGAACAGGGACACTTCAGAGTCTATTCCTTCCATCATGTCGTTCACATATATCAAAAATAGCACTGGTCCTAGAACTGACCCCTGTGGGACCCTGCTCGTAACAGGCGCCCACTGTGATACCTCTTCACGTACCATGACTCGTTGCTGCCTCCCTGTCAGGTATTCCCTTATCCATTGCAGTGCCCTCCCTTTTACGTGCGCCTGATCCTCCAGCTTCTGCACTAATCTCTTGTGGGGAACTGTGTCAAAGGCCTTCCTGCAGTCTAGGAAAATGCAATCTACCCACTCCTCTCTCTCGTGTCTTACTTCTGTTACCTTGTCATAAAACTCCAGGAGGTTTGTGATACAAGATTTGCCTTCCATGAACCCATGCTGGTTTTCATTTATAATCTTGTTCCTTTCCAGGTGTTCGACCACTCTCCTCCTGATAATCTTCTCCATGACTTTGCACACAATACATGTCAGAGAGACAGGTCTGTAGTTTAGTGCCTCGTTTCTGTTTCCTTTCTTAAATATGGGGACTACATTAGCTGTCTTCCATTTCTCAGGTAGTTGCCCAGTTTCAAGGGATGTTTTGAAGATTGTGGTTAGAGGCACGCACAGCATCTCTGCTCCTTCTCTAAGGACCCATGGGGAGATGTTGTCCGGTTCGTATGTCATCCAACACTTGTTGGTATATTCCCTCTTGATGTTCCCTTCTGTGCTGTCTTCCCACAGCCCTTCCTGTCTCTACTGTAAAAACTTTCTTAAATCTCCTGTTCAGCTCCTCACATACCTCCTGATCATTTCTTGTGAGTTCTCCACCTTCTGTCCTTAATCTGATCACCTGGTCTTTGGCTGTTGTCTTCCTCCTGAAGTTCTTCAACCCTATGTAGTCCCCTCTTTTATAGTCAGGCTTTTCCCATTCAACTCCTGTTACTCTCTCCACTTGCAGTTCTACTATGTATTCAAAGCACAGAACCACGTGGTCGCTAGCTCCTAGGGGACTCTCATACTTGATGTCCTCAATATCTGAGCTGCCCAGGGTGAACACAAGGTCCAATCTTGCTGGTTCTTCATCCTCCCCTCTCACTCTGGTAGTGTCCTTAACATGTTGGTGCATGAGGTTTTCCAGCACCACGTCCAACATCCTGGCTCTCCATGTTTTGGGACCCCCATGTGGCTCCAGGTTTTCCCAGTCAATCTCCCTGTGGTTGAAATCCCCCATAACCAGCAACTTTGCTCTGCTGGAGTGAGCTCTTCTTGCCACCTCAGCAAGTGTGTTCACCATTGCTCTGTTGCTCTCTTCATATTCCTCTCTTGGCCTCCTGCAGTTCTGTGGTGGATTATACATCACTGCAATGACCACTTTGTGTTCCCCAGACTGAAGTGTACCTGCTATGTAGTCTCTCCCATCTCATCTATTCCTTCCATTTTCTCGAATTTCCATCTGTTTTTTACGAGCAGAGCAACCCCACCTCCCCCCCTGCCCCTTCTATCTTTCCTCATGATCTGGTATCCTGGTGGGAAGATTGCATCTGTTATTGTCTCCATGAGTTTTGTTTCTGTAACTGCTATGATGTCTGGGGACTTCTCATTGATTCTTTCTTGCCATTCCTCATGTTTATTCGTTAATCCATCTGCATTTGTGTACCAAACCTTCAGCTTCTGTTCTAATACTGTAACTGTGGTGCGGGGGGTGGAAACAGAGGGATCGGTGTGTGATGGTTGGTTTGGATTGTTCAGTTGCCTTGGGGGTGTCATAGCTGGAGTCCTTCTGCAGGTGTTTCTGGGGGGTGCACTTGTCCTTCCATTTGATCCTGGATTATTCTGCTCTCCTTTTTCGTTTCCTCCCATTTCTCCTTTCGTTTTTGAACTCTCTCTTTCATTGTCTTCCTTTCGTCCTGTGTTCTGTCTCGCTCGAGGTACACACTCCGGAACTCCTGCTTGCCTCTCAGCCGTGCTTTCTCCTGCAGGATCATGGTTCGGGTTGATTCTGCCTTGAAAATTACTTTGAGAGGCCGATACCTTTTCTTTGTGAACCACCCAATTCTCCGAAAATTTGCCACCTGGGTCATGTGTGTGTGTGTGTGTGTGTACTCACCTATTTGTACTCACCTATTTGTGGCTGCAGGGGTCGAGTCACAGCTCCTGGCCCCGCCTCTTCGCTGATTGCTACTAGGTCCTCTCTCTCCCTGCCCCATGAGCTCTATCATACCTCGCCTTAAAACTATGTATGGTTCCCGCCTCCACTACGTCACTTTCTAGGCTATTCCACGGCCTGACTACTCTATGACTGAAGAAATACTTCCTGGAGTTTACCTGGAGAGAGTTCCGGGGGTCAACGCCCCCGCGGCCCGGTCTGTGACCAGGCCTCCTGGTGGATCAGAGCCTGATCAACCAGGCTGTTGCTGCTGGCTGCACGCAAACCAACGTACGAGCCACAGCCCGGCTGGTCAGGAACCGACTTGTGTCTTGTGTCTGTGTCCCTTCTCTGGAACATCCCGTCTTTGTCCACCTTGTCTATTCTGTGCAGTATTTTATATGTCGTTATCATATCTCCCCTGACCCTCCTGTCCTCCAGTGTCGTCAGGCCGATTTCCCTCAACCTTTCTTCGTAGGACAATCCCCGTAGCTCTGGGACTAGTCTTGTTGCAAACCTTTGCACTTTCTCTAATTTCTTGACGTGCTTGACTAGATGTGGATTCCAAACTGGTGCTGCATACTCCAGTATGGGCCTGACGTTAATGGTATACAGAGTCTTAAACGAATCCTTACTGAGGTATCGGAACGCTATCCGTAGGTTTGCCAGGCGCCCGTATGCTGTAGCAGTTATCTGATTGATGTGCGCCTCAGGAGATATGCTCGGTGTTATGTGTGTGTGTGTGTACTCACCTATTTGTGGTTGCAGGGGTCGAGTCATAGCTCCTGGCCCCGCCTCTTCACTGATTGCTACTAGGTCCTCTCTCTCCCTGCTCCATGAGCTTTATCATACCTCGCCTTAAAACTATGTATGGTTCCCGCCTCCACTACTTCACTTTCTAGACTATTCCACGACTTGACTACTCTATGACTGAAGAAATACTTCCTAACATCCCTTTGATTCATCTGAGTCTTCAACTTCCAATTGTGACCTCTTGTGTCTGTGTCCCATCTCTGGAACATCCTGTCTTTGTCCACCTTGTCTATTCCGTGCAGTATTTTATATGTCGTTATCATGTCTCCCCTGACCCTCCTGGCCTCCAGTGTCGTCAGGCCGATTTCCCTCAACCTTTCTTCGTAGGACAATCCCCGTAGCTCTGGGACTAGTCTTGTTGCAAACCTTTGCACTTTCTCTAATTTCTTGACGTGCTTGACTAGGTGTGGATTCCAAACTGGTGCTGCATACTCCAGTATGGGCCTGACGTAAATGGTATACAGAGTCTTGAACGACTCCTTACTGAGGTATCGGAACGCTATCCGTAGGTTTGCCAGGCGCCCGTATGCTGCAGCAGTTATCTGATTTATGTGCGCCTCAGGAGATATGCTCGGTGTTATACTCACCCCCAGATCTTTTTCCTTGAGTGAGGTTTGCAGTCTTTGGCCATCTAAACTATATTGTGTCTGCGGTCTTCTTTGCCCTTCCCCAATCTTCATGACTTTGCATTTGGCAGGGTTAAACTCAAGGAGCCAGTTGCTGGACCAGGCTTGTAGCCTGTCCAGGTCTCTTTGTAGTCCTGCCTGATCCTCATCCGATTTGATTCTTCTCATTAACTTCACATCATCTGCAAACAAGGACACTTCTGAGTCAGAGTGGGCGCTTGTCACAAGCGCCCACTCTGACACCTCGTCACGTACCATGACTCGTTGTTGCCTCCCTGTCAGGTATTCTCTGATCCATTGCAGTGCCTTTCCTGTTATGTGTGCCTGATCTTCTAGCTTTTTCAGTAACCTCTTGTGAGGAACTGTGTCGAAGGCCTTTTTGCAGTCCAAAAAAATGCAGTCGATCCACCCCTCTCTCTCTTGTCTTACTTCTGTCACCTTGTCATAAAACTCTAGTAGGTTTGTGACACAGGATTTTCCTTCCCTGAAACCATGCTGGTTGTCAATTATACACTTGTTTCTTTCCAGGTGCTCCACCACTCTCCTCCTGATGATCTTCTCCATGACCTTGCATACTATACACGTTAGTGATACAGGTCTGTAGTTTAGTGCCTCATGTCTGTCTCCCTTTTTAAAAATTGGGACTACATTTGCCATCTTCCATACCTCAGGGAGTTGCCCAGTTTCAAATGATGTGTTGAAGATCTTTGTTAATGGCACACACAATATCTCTGCTCCCTCTTTAAGGACCCACGGAGAGATGTCTGGTCCCACCGCCTTTGAGGTGTCAAGTTCGCATAGCAGCTTCTTCACTTCACTGTGTGTGTGTGTGTGTGTGTGTGTGTGTGTGTGTGTGTGTGTGTGTGTGTATGTGTGTGTGACCCAAAAATTTATATTTGCACCAATAACTCATTACAGTTGTGACCGGTTGTGGAAGTGTGAATTGCTTATTACTGTATAATTTGTTCTTGATTGTAGCTATGTATAAACGTAAGTAAATTTACTTACTTACATGATTCATTACCTTTGTACCTAGTTCAGCTATCAAAACTTTGGGAGATTGGATCTGGATTTTGCCACCGAAGTGGCTAGTTTATTGTGCACCCCATATCCATCCTGTGGACGGTAGCGCGAGAGCATATGGATACACAAAAGGCCTAGGAACTAGGCCCCAAAGGGTTAACAGGAATACATATGGATTTATATCTACATATCTATAGTTCACTTTGGGGGGCAAGTCCCTGGACCTATTATGTACCTCTGTAACTTTTTGACTACTGTACTGTAATACAATATAATACAATTAAAATTACTTCTAATTACTTTCATTTAATTTCCTTGGTTAGCTCAGTCGGTAGAGCGTCGGACTGTAAATGTGAGGACGGCGGTTCGATCCCCACCTGAACCTTACTGTTTATTAATGGACAGTTGTTAATTAAATTTAATTTGAGTTAATATACATAACTAAGTATGAGAGTGAGAGTCAGGATGACTTGGTCATTATTGTTTGTGTGTAAGATCATCCCTGGATCCCTGGAGATCACAGTAAAGTGAAGCAATAAAATCCTCCATAAGACAACATTCAGATGCAAGATTATCATAAGACAACATTCAGTTGCAAGATTATTATAAGGCAACATTCAGTTGCAAGATTATCATAAGACAACATTCAGTTACAAGATCATCATAAGACAACATTCAGTTGCAAGATTATCATAAGACAACATTCAGTTGCAAGATTATCATAAGACAACATTCAGTTGCAAGATTATTATAAGGCAACATTCAGTTGCAAGATTATCATAAGACAACATTCAGTTGCAAGATTATCATAAGACAACATTCAGTTGCAAGATTATCATAAGACAACATTCAGTTGCAAGATTATCATAAGACAACATTCAGTTGCAAGATTATCATAAGACAACATTCAGTTGCAAGATTATCATAAGACAACATTCAGTTACAAGATTATCATAAGACAACATTCAGTTGCAAGATTATCATAAGACAACATTCAGTTACAAGATCATCATAAGACAACATTCAGTTGCAAGATTATCATAAGACAACATTCAGTTGCAAGATTATCATAAGGCTGGAATATTGCTGCACACTAACAGCACCTTTCAAGGCAGGTGAAATTGCCGACCTAGAAAATGTACAGAGAACTTTCACGGCGCGCATAACGGAGATAAAACACCTCAATTATTGGGAGCGCTTGAGGTTCCTAAACCTGTATTCCCTGGAACGCAGGAGGGAGAGATACATGATTATATACACCTGGAAAATCCTAGAGGGACTAGTACCGAACTTGCACACGAAAATCACCCACTACGAAAGCAAAAGACTTGGCAGACGATGCACCATCCCCCCAATGAAAAGCAGGGGTGTCACTAGCACGTTAAGAGACCATACAATAAGTGTCAGGGGACCGAGACTGTTCAACTGCCTCCCAGCACACATAAGGGGGATTACCAACAGACCCCTGGCAGTCTTCAAGCTGGCACTGGACAAGCACCTAAAGTCAGTTCCGGATCAGCCGGGCTGTGGCTCGTATGTTGGTTTGCGTGCAGCCAGCAGCAACAGCCTGGTTGATCAGGCTCTGATCCACCAGGAGGCCTGGTCTCAGACCGGGCCGCGGGGGCGTTGACCCCCGGAACTCTCTCCAGGTAAACTCCAGGTAAGACAACATTCAGTTGCAAGATTATCATAAGACAACATTCAGTTGCTAGATCATCATAAGACAACATTCAGTTGCTAGATCATCATAAGACAACATTCAGTTGCAAGATCATCATAAGACAACATTCAGTTGCTAGATTATCATAAGACAACATTCAGTTGCAAGATTATCATAAGACAACATTCAGTTGCAAGATTATCATAAGACAACATTCAGTTGCAAGATCATCATAAGACAACATTCAGTTGCAAGATCATCATAAGACAACATTCAGTTGCAAGATCATCATAAGACAACATTCAGTTGCAAGATCATCATAAGACAACATTCAGTTGCAAGATCATCATAAGACAACATTCAGTTGCAAGATCATCATAAGACAACATTCAGTTGCAAGATCATCATAAGACAACATTCAGTTGCAAGATCATCATCTTGCAACACCAGTTGCAAGATGACTGTCTGTCTTATTTCCATTGTGGTCCTCAGTCTTGTTCCCCCAGGATGCCACCCACACCAGGCCATTAACACCCAGGTACCTACTTGCTGCTAGGTGAACTGTACAACAGGTATAAGGAAACACGTCGAAATGTTTTCACCCCGTAGGGAATCGAACCCGGGTCCTCCGTGTGTGAAATGGCCGCCTGGTTCAGCGCCTCATGAAACACAATGCTTACAAGGTCTAGGAACGGCATCCAGACTACGAGACTGTACCTCAACATTACAGAGGTACAGGGACTGTACCTCAACATAACAGAGGCACAGGGACTGTACCTCAACATTACAGAGGCACAGGGACTGTACCTCAACATTCCAGAGGCACAGGGACTGTACCTCAACATTACAGAGGCACAGGGACTGTACCTCAACATTACAAAGGCACAGGGACTGTACCTCAACATTACAGAGGCACAGGGACTGTACCTCAACATTACAGAGGCACAGGGACTGTACCTCAACATTACAGAGGCACAGAAACTGTACGTCAGCATTATAGATGCACAGGGACTGTACCTCAACATTACAGAGGCACAGGGACTGTACCTCAACATTACAATGGCACAGGGACTGTACCTCAACATTCCAGAGGCACAGGGACTGTACCTCAACATTACAGAGGCACAGGGACTGTACCTCAACATTACAGAGGCACAGGGACTGTACCTCAACATTACAGAGGCACAGGGACTGTACCTCAACATTACAGAGGCACAGGGACTGTACCTCAACATTACAGAGGCACAGGGACTGTACCTCAACATTACAGAGGTACAGGAACTGTACCTCAACATTACAGAGGCACAGGGACTGCACCTCAACATTACAGAGGCACAGGGACTGTACCTCAACATTACAGAGGCACAGGAACTGTACCTCAACATTACAGATGCACAGGGACTGTACCTCAACATTACAGAGGCACAGGAACTGTACCTCAACATTACAGAGGAACAGGGACTGTACCTCAACATTACAGAGGCACAGGAACTGTTCCTCAGCATTACAGATGCACAGAGACTGTACCTCAACATTACAGAGGCACAGGAACTGTACCTCAACATTACAGAGGCACAGGGACTGTACCTCAACATTACAGAGGCACAGGAACTGTTCCTCAGCATTACAGATGCACAGAGACTGTACCTCAACATTACAGAGGCACAGGAACTGTACCTCAACATTACAGATGCACAGGGACTGTACCTCAACATTACAGAGGCACAGGAACTGTACCTCAACATTACAGAGGCACAGGGACTGTACCTCAACATCAGTCTCGGCTGAGTGGTTGAGGGAAGTAGACGTGTGCTGGGGGATGATCTGGACCTACTAATTTGCAGGCCTACCCATTTCTCCCGACTGATAAGTCATCATTAAAACTCATACTGTTGGAAGACAGCTTCAGGGGGCTGTATACCAAATAAATGTAGCACTTTTGTTTACCGTCCGATTTCCTCCAGTTTCGGTGCACAAGACAAAGTGGTTTCACTCTTTCTTGAAAATATTTATCAAAAATATACCTCAAACAACAACTGAGAAAAGACTGAAAAAGGACTGATTTACTGAAAATGCCCTTTGGTCCGGTGGTAGGCCTATATGGGACGACGTAAGGTTGTTTGGACACTTGGTGCCGAGAGAACAATGCTTATACGTATTTATAATTGTTACCTTTCCTCCAAATAACTTATCTTTATTTCACAAAAAATAAAGTTTGTTAGTTCTTGGAATGTTGTAAAAAAAATCTTCACTTTATTCCCACATAATTCCCAAAGTATTTGGAATATTTCCAAAAATGAATAACTGTTAATTAGAGAAATCATTATTCTACAATTTCTGTGAATATTATTACATTTAATTAAGTAATAAAGGCAGACTAGGTACCGTAAAGTGAATAAGTTACTTCCCAGATATTGACCTGGAGCGCCGACAGGCCCACCGTCTCAAAAAAAAAACAAAAAAAAAAAATAGCGAAAATCGCGTTTGTTTGGGTGTATTTCTTAGTAAACTGATGTTCTAGTGCAGTTAACCTCTTCAAAACACCGTTTTCTCTTACTCAGAGACCAAAGAATACGACATGAGAGTAGTAACTTATTTATATCGAAATATTCCCGAGGGTCTCTCGCCATATTATGGCTTATTTTATTCAGTCTAGAGTATATAACATGTTTGTATGTTATTTATAGTGTTTATTATATCATATTAGATCGATTCTGATAGATAAATAAGCCGTAGAGTTGATATATAAGCTGATATAAGCGTAATAATGAAGTAATTTCTCCTGGCACTCTCTGGAGCGGGAACACTGCCGAGTGATACCATATGGTGCCAGGTTGGCTCTAAGTCTACGGATAATCTCCGCCTACTGTTTTATGATGCCAAATAGTCAGTTATTATATTAGAAAGAATAATGCAAGAAAAAGAGATAAAAAACAAGGAAAAAATTCCAAAAAATATATGGGCTGTGAGCAGACTCGCTACCCACATCGCCGTCACCATACCTGATATAAATGGCTATAATTTCTTGTAGAAACGTCGTAGAACATTCATTCTGGTACCATTGTTTTGCCAAAGAGTTAAGCTATTTTTCGGTATGAATAACTCAATTTCCATAACTTTTCGATTTTTTTTTTTGACAGCGCGCTGAGAGCGCGCGGAAAATTGCAATACAGCCCCCTTCAGTGTTGTGAGAACTCTTATGTGTGAGTTGTGACTAGGGATATACCTAGTGAAACACTGGAAAAAGTTTTCAGTTTTGAAAATGCCCTCACAGGCCTCTGCTTCCTCTCTTCCTTTCATTTGACTTCAGTCTTTCGCCTCTATCAACATACAGTGTAGAGGTGAATTTTGCTAATCCACTGCTACTCGTGCCTCTGAAAATGCGCACAGCTCATATCTTTACCAACCTGAGGAATAGCGACGAGTGTGCAGTCCTACATCAGTTGGTAATCCAGTTGCAATAGAGAAAAAAGAAGTCCCACTGGGGATCTTCATTGACTTACGTAAAGCTTTTGATACAGTTGACCATAAGTAAGTAAGTAAGTAAGTTTATTCAGGTATACACAAATACAGTTACATAGAATTATCATACATAGCAGCATATGTGTAGAGAACCTAGGATAACCCAAAAAAGTCAGACAGAGTGACTTATTTCCATTGGGGTCCTTTTATTTCCATTGGGGTCCATGACTTGCTCTATATAAAATTGTCACACTATGGTATAAGAGGGCATTCCCTCAACTACCTAAAGTCTTACCTCAGCAACAGAAGCCAATATGTGTACACAAATGGGGCAAACTCTTCCGCACAACCAAGTACAGTTGGTGTCCCACAGGGAAGTGTCCTAGGCCCTCTTCTCTTTCTCATATACATAAATGACCTACCAAATGCATCGCAACTACTCAAACCCACACTATTTGCAGATGACACGACATACATCTTCTCTCACCCGAGCCCAGTCATGCTAGCCAATACTGTATATACCGAATTACAGAAAATATCTACCTGGATGAGTACTAACAAACTTACTCTAAACCTACTTCATTCAGTTTGGTAACAGAGCTACAGATGTCCCTCTTAACATAATGATAAACGGATCACCTATCACAAAACTCACAGAGGGAAAATTCTTAGGAATCCACCTTGATAATAGACTCAAATTTCAAACACATATACAGCAAATTTCCAAGAAAATTTCCAAGACCGTAGGCATACTATCGAAGATACTGTACTATGTTCCACAGTCAGCCCTCCTGGCCCTATATCACTCTCTTATTTACCCCTATCTCACCTATGGAATTTGTGCATGGGGCTCAACAACAATAAACCATCTCAGGCCACTAATTACCCAACAAAAGGCTGCAGTCAGAATGATAACAAATTCCCACTACAGGCAGCACACTCCACCAATATTCAAAACTCTAAACCTACTCACCATACAAAACATCCGTACTTATTACTGCACCTATTACATACATAGAACACTTAATTCTGATATAAACCTCCCCTCAAACGTCTCCTTACCAACCTCAACAGAACACATGACCATAACACAAGGCACAGATCACTTTTTGATAGTCCTCGAGTCCTCGGTGACCCGGTGGTCTGGTGGCTAAAGCTCCCGCTTCACACACGGAGGGCCCGGGTTCGACTCCCGGCGGGTGGAAACATTTGACACGTTTCCTTACACCTGTTGTCCTGTTCACCTAGCAGCAAATAGGTACCTGGGTGTTAGTCGACTGGTGTGGGTCGCATCCTGGGGGACAAGATTAAGGACCCCAATGGAAATAAGTTAGACAGTCCTCGATGACGCACTGACTTTCTTGGGTTATCCTGGGTGGCTAACCCTCCAGGGTTAAAAATCCGAACGAAATTCTATCTTATCTTATCTCACGCTATGCAAAAACTCAATGCACATAAAAGGCCCTAAAACCTGGAATTCATTACCTGTGAATATAAAAGAAACACTGTCTGTTCATAAATTCAAGTCTCTTCTCAAAAATCACTTACTCACCCACAACCAAATAAATACTGAATAATTGTATCTTAAAAATTGTATCTCATAAATGTTTAACCTGATACCCAATCAAACTTTGTTATTTTTTAATTACATTACCTAACAGAATAGTCCATTCTACTGAATGTTCAGCAACACAGTAGATGACCATATGACCTGTCTTTGTAATACTCATTTGTGCTTAATTGTTATCTGTTTACAATAATGTTTTTACCACTGAATATACCATTGCTTAGTTAATCTTAAGTTAATTTTAAGCCTGTCCATAATGCTCTGCATACAAGGGACTTTGGCATGTTGCACTTAACTGCATTCATTTGTACTACTCTGTATCATGTTCAAATTAATTACCTGGAGTTTACCTGGAGAGAGTTCCGGGGGTCAACGCCCCCGCGGCCCGGTCTGTGACCAGGCCTCCTGGTGGATCAGAGCCTGATCAACCAGGCTGTTACTGCTGGCTGCACGCAAACCAACGTACGAGCCACCAAAATAAATAAATGAAATAAATAAAAAATTTGTACGAGTATTGCAGTGTTCGGTAACTCTTGAGAAGTCTGCCTCAGTCAATGACCTTGAGCCAGGCACTGCATCACTTGCCTGGGACTTTCGCCCATATTGACTATGTGAAGAGAGGCGAATGTGCGTGCTCAGTTACCCCTGCTATTCTCCTGTATCCCCAACTATCCGCCTTTAAACTCAGCCGTTCGCCTCTATCAACGTGCAGTGTAGAGGCGTATTTTGCTGCTCCGCTGGTACTCGAATATCTGAGTTCCGCACAGGTAGTCACCTCTGCCTACCTGAGAAATACGGACGAATCTCCCATCCTGCGTGAGTTGGTGATCCAGACCTGACTGAGGCCTGCCAGGTGAGTCCGACTGTGCAGCTTGTACAAAATGTGTTATATCTCTAACTGAGGAAGATGACCTGTTATTCTTCTATGCACTGAGTGTATCTGGGAGGAATGCTGCATAGTTGTAACAAGAGTAGTTCAGAGAGTCGCCGTCAGCCGCCGTGGAGAGAAGACGCCGTCGTTCCTGCTCTTCGGTTATCCTGAGTAATTCTCGATCAGAGCAACTCTGAACACTGTTACTCGAGATTTTTCTTGGGTTATCATGAGTTGTTCTCGACCAGAGCTGAGAGGAAACTTGCTGGCAGTCACTTCGAGTCCCATCCCATCAAGAGGGTAAGGCGGTGACTTGCTTGCTTGTTCACCCCTCTCTTCCCCATCTCCCCATCCTTCCCCATCCTTCCCCATCCTCCCCTCACACAAACATCTACACTGGCCCACACACTAACACACTACATACATTGCTATCCTTCTCACTTTCCTATCTTCTTCTTTTTCAGCAACTTCGTCTTTGGCGAGTTAACACAAGGCATTTTGACCATCCGGTAGCCCGTGTGGTTTTTTAAAATCCGGCTGATCTTTACCTTGGGCTCTGTGTCCCCCTCACCACTCGAGGGTAGGCTATCTTAGGGACCCTGTCCCCCTCACCACTCGAGGGCAGGCTATCTTAGGGGCCCTGTCCCCGTCACCACTCGAGGGCAGGCTATCTTAGGGACTGACCTTCATAAGTCAGCTGAAATAGGATGTCAGGACTAACACTAAGGAAAGACCATTTTTGTTAAAGCAACTTCTGTGCCAGATGTACCTTCCTGGACATCATGGCGCGGATAAGAGTAACATTACGTGTTGATGACAATCAAAAGTCGAAGAAAGAAATTCTAGAATGTATTTGTTCGAATTCAACTGTTGCTCCGGTGGATGTTTTTCAAACCCACGCTGGGGCAGTACTTCTCCTCTTCTGAAGAAGAGTTACTTCAACTGCTTAAGCAGGACGTTCTGGACAAATTGAAAACTTTTGGTATCAACCCAATGGTACCTGAAAGCTATCAAGCCCAGAGAACTGTGTTTGTTGCCAGAATTAACAGTTTCATGCGAGAGACAACAGTGAATGAAATTATTGATGACTTTAATACTGAGAATTCTGAATTTCAGGCTGTCCAAGCATATAAATTCTCTAAACCTGGCAACAACCAGGTAACATTAAAGTTAATACTTGAGACACCTGAAGCAGCCAAACTAGTGTGTCAAAATGGTTTCAAATGTTTTGGCACCTAAAGTCAGTTCCTGATCAGCCGGGCTGTGGCTCGTACGTTGGTTTGCGTGCAGCCAGCAGCAACAGCCTGGTTGATCAGGCTCTGATCCACCAGGAGGCCTGGTCACAGACCGGGCCGCGGGGGCGTTGACCCCCGGAACTCTCTCCAGGTAAACTCCAGGTAAACCAGATGTACACCTGACCAAATCTCTCTTGAGCGGTTTGTCAGTGTTACACAATGTTTTAAATGTTACGCATTTGGTCAAGTAGTGTGATAGGTCTAGTAAGTGGGTGGGCCTCTTCAAGAGTTTATGTATCGATGTCAGGTAGTGGTTGTAGATCAGCTAAGTTCTCATCTCTCCATTCATTGACCAACTGATAGTGATTATTATTAAATCGACGACTGTTCTTGTGGGAGAGAATTTTCTCCCATACATCACCCATCAAATTAGCCTGGTCCTGTGGATCATCAAGTTTAATCTCTTCCTCTTCATCGTCATCATCAGTGAAGGTATGAATTAGGTAGGTAGGAGCCTTGTGTTTTGCACCTAAAGGGGGCCGTCAGCAATTTTCCGAGCAATTTTCCGCGCGCTCTCAAAAAAAAAATCGAAAAATTATGGAAATTGAGTTTTTTATACCGAAAAATAGCTTAACTCTTTGGCAACACAATGGTACCAGAATCAATGTTCTAGTAAGTAAGTAAGTAAGTAAATTTATTCAGGTATACACAATACAGTTACATAGAATTATCATACATAGCAGTATATGTGTAGAGAACCTAGGATAACCCAAAAAAGTCAGACAGAGTGACTTATTTCTACAAGAAATTATAGTCATTTATATTAGGTATGGTGACGGCGATGTGGGTAGCGAGTCTGCTCACAGCCCATATATTTTTTGGAATTTTTTTTCCTTTATTTATCTCTTTTTCTTGCATTATTCTTTCTAATATAATAACTGACTATTTGGCATCATAAAACAGTAGGCGGAGATTATCCGTAGACTTAGAGCCAACCTGGCACCATATGGGATCACTCGGCAGTGTTCCCGCTCCAGAGAGTGCCAGGGGAAATTACTTCATTATTACGCTTATATCAGCTTATATATCAACTCTACGGCTTATTTATCTATCAGAATTGATCTAATATGATATAATAAACACTATAAATAACATACAAACATGTTATATACTCTAGACTGAATAAAATAAGCCATAATATGGCGAGAGACCTACGGGAATATTTCGATATAAATGAGTTACTACTCTCATGTCGTATTCTTTGGTCTCTGAGTAAGAGAAAACGGTGTTTTGAAGAGGTTAACTGCACTAGAACATCAGTTTACTAAGAAATTCACCCAAACAAACGCGATTTTCGCGAAAAAAACAAAAAAAAATTCTAGACGGCGGGTCGGCCAGCGTTCCAGGTCAATATCTCGGAAGTAACTTATTCACCTAATATCCATAATTCTTCCTTTATTACTTAATTAAATGGAATAATATTCACAGAAATTGTAAAATAATGATTTCTCTAATTACTAAAGGTATATTTTGGGGAAATATTCCAATTATTTGGGGATTTATGTGGGAGTAAAGGGCAGATATTTTGCAACATTCCAAGAACTAACAAACTTTATTTTTTTGTGAAATAAAGATAAGATATTTAGAGGACATTGTGGAAAATAATGTATTTTCCAGAAAAAATACAGTGTATTTTTTATATAAATTAGTGTAACATACTGTATTTAATAAAAATTTGTTATAAAAAATGGGAAACTGCGCCTGCGCAGACGAGACTCGCCATTGTTTTTTGAATTGGGTAACAAACGTTAGTGAATATTGGGAAGAATTTTCGTGCTCTAGAGGTTAAAATTGGGCTGACACCTCTCAAATAGGAGCCGAAATTGTTGGATGTGCATTCTTGCATAACTTGAGATATCAGGCGACTGGACAAGACAGCTCCAGGAACCTCAGATAAGTCATGTCTATATTTATGTTTATAGTTCTGGCCAGTATTATTATCATAAATGTAGACTGAGATTTTCTGGGTATAATACACCTTAATCTCCAGTCAAATTGGTGAGTGATATTAAGATATATTCTCCTTCTGTTATGTGTATGTGTATATATATAATCCTTTTTTAATTTTAATATACAGTCCACAAATTTATATATTTACCAGAATTCTTGTTGATGCATCTTTCATTTGTAATTAATAGCTCTAGAGCAACTTGTGGACAGTGGTAGGTATCGAAGGGGGACATTTTTGCGACCTAGGTGTCCCAAATTCCTACTTGTCTATGTAACTGATAAATAATAATTATCTTTGTTATCATTTACTGTTATGTACATAATGAGTTACATTCAGATAAATGCAATTTTTCACAAGGAGTAAGGAAACGTCGAAATATTTCCACTCTGCCAGGAATTGAACCTGGGCCCTCCGTGTGTGAAGCGAGAGCTTTACCAACCAGGCCACCTGGGCATTTAAGTTATTTGCTATAGTTTCAATATTAAGCTGCCATTTGTATCCTCCTTCTGTACTATTAACACTGATGAGTAAAACTGACGGATGTTCGGGTCCTGAAAAGTACAAAGAACTTTTAAAAAAACAAAATAGATGGATGGATCCATGTTACGAGAAGTTTATTATTACCTGGAGTTTACCTGGAGAGAGTTCCGGGGGTCAACGCCCCAGCGGCCCGGTCTGTGACCAGGCCTCCTGGTGGATCAGAGCCTGATCAACCAGGCTGTTACTGCTGGCTGCATGCAAACCAACGTACGAGCCACAGCCCGGCTGGTCAGGAACCGACTTTAGGTGCTTGTCCAGTGCCAGCTTGAAGACTGCCAGGGGTCTGTTGGTAATCCCCCTTATGTATGCTGGGAGGCAGTTGAACAGTCTCGGGCCCCTGACACTTATTGTATTGTCTCTTAACGTGCTAGTGACACCCCTGCTTTTCATTGGGGGATGTTGCATCGTCTGCCAAGTCTTTTGCTTTCGTAGTGAGTGATTTTCGTGTGCAAGTTCGGTACTAGTCCCTCTAGGATTTTCCAGGTGTATATAATCATGTATCTCTCCCGCCTGCGTTCCAGCGAATACAGGTTTAGGAACCTCAAGCGCTCCCAGTAATTGAGGTGTTTTATCTCCGTTGTGCGCGCCGTGAAGGTTCTCTGTACATTTTCTAGGTCAGCAATTTCACCTGCCTTGAAAGGTGCTGTTAGTGTGCAGCAGTATTCCAGCCTAGATAGAACAAGTGACCTGAAGAGTGTCATCATGGGCTTGGCCTCCCTAGTTTTGAAGGTTCTCATTATCCATCCTGTCATTTTTCTAGCAGATGCGATTGATACAATGTTATGGTCCTTGAAGGTGAGATCCTCCGACATGATCACTCCCAGGTCTTTGACGTTGGTGTTTCGCTCTATTTTGTGGCCAGAATTTGTTTTGTACTCTGATGAAGATTTAATTTCCTCGTGTTTACCATATCTGAGTAATTGAAATTTCTCATCGTTGAACTTCATATTGTTTTCTGCAGCCCACTGAAAGATTCGGTTGATGTCCGCCTGGAGCCTTGCAGTGTCTGCAATGGAAGACACTGTCATGCAGATTCGGGTGTCATCTGCAAAGGAAGACACGGTGCTGTGGCTGACATCCTTGTCTATGTCGGATATGAGGATGAGGAACAAGATGGGAGCGAGTACTGTGCCTTGTGGAACAGAGCTTTTCACCGTAGCTGCCTCGGACTTTACTCTGTTGACGACTACTCACTGTGTTCTGTTAGTGAGGAAATTATAGATCCATCGACCGACTTTTCCTGTTATTCCTTTAGCACGCATTTTGTGCGCTATTACGCCATGGTCACACTTGTCGAAGGCTTTTGCAAAGTCTGTATATATTACATCTGCATTTTTTTTGTCTTCTAGTGCATTTAGGACCTTGTCGTAGTGATCCAATAGTTGAGACAGACAGGAGCGACCTGTTCTAAACCCATGTTGCCCTGGGTTGTGTAACTGATGGGTTTCTAGATGGGTGATGATCTTGCTTCTTAGGACTCTTTCAAAGATTTTTATGATATGGGATGGTAGTGCTATTGGTCTGTAGTTCTTTGCTGTTGCTTTACTGCCCCATTTGTGGAGTGGGGCTATGTCTGTTGTTTTTAGTAACTGTGGGACGACCCCCGTGTCCATGCTCCCTCTCCATAGGATGGTAAAGGCTCGTGATAGGGGCTTCTTGCAGTTCTTGATGAACACAGAGTTCCATGAGTCTGGCCCTGGGGCAGAGTGCATGGGCATGTCATTTATCGCCTGTTCGAAGTCATTTGGCGTCAGGATAACATCGGATAGGCTTGTGTTAACCAAATTCTGTGGCTCTCTCATAAGCAATACCTCTGATAACATGGAAGGGGGGGCTTTATGTTTCTGAAAACTTAGTGTATTATAGATAATAATTTGTCAAGAAAAGAACATGTGGGAAAAATAGATTTATATACCAGACACAATACCTAGTACAATACAGTAGTACAAAAAAATTGTCATTTTTTGTACTACTGTATTGTACTAGGTCAAAATTACTACAGTATAACCCACCTCATATGCTGTTAGGCTTTAAATTACAGAAATAATTTATATAGTGAGCAAATAAAGTTATCTTTTATCAGGAGTGAGGCGAGAGTCAGTAGCCAGACAGCAGCGGGAGGGGGAGGACGTGTTTCTTGTGCTCTGTATCTCTAACATACATCACGGTGTTTATATATTACAAGGTATATAACATATACATGGAGATATAACAAAGTGCTATTAGCAAACATAAAGGTGTATGACATCGTTCGTGTTCTGTGTAATTTTCAAGGTAATTTGAAAATCATGTGTTGATGCTCTGAAATAATTACTATTATTACATTACTTTCATGTTCCCGGCAGTTTAATATAGTTCTTCTTCTTCTTCTTCTTCTTCTTCTTCTTCTTCTTCTTCTTCTTCTTCTTCTTCTTCTTCTTCTTCTTCTTCTTCTTCTTCTTCTTCTTCTTCTTCTTTTTATTATTATTATTATTATTATTATTATTATTATTATTATTATTATTATTATTATTATTATTATTATTATTATTATTATTATTATTATTATTATTATTATTATTATTATTATTACAAATTTAGGTAAAGGTATTTTGACCCATAATGAGTGTCAAGGTCAACCATTGAAAAAATATAAGAAAAATAATTTAAGTTGGATTTTATCACATTAAGATGACATAAGGAGAGAATTATACTGTGGTATATACTGCCTTATATTATCTCTCTCTCTCTCTCTCTCTCTCTCTCTCTCTCTCTCTCTCTCTCTCTCTCTCTCTCTCTCTCTCTCTCTCTCTCTCTCTCTCTCTCTCTCTCTCTCTCTCACTCACTACCATAGGCTGAGTAATATGACCAGGAAGAAAGATCAAGGATATATACGACAAATTCGATGCAGTAACGAGGCTCCTGGGGAGAGTTTAAGTCAGGTTGATATCAACAATATCTAGCAGAGCTGGTTAGTTACATATACTGCACTAATCTACAATCTCAAAGATAACACAGAGATAACGAGCAGACTTACCACAGAACTTACGGATCTATGATTCATCCAGATCCTGTAACAAATATGCTGGTGAAGGGCTCTTGATCTAGGGAATTGGATCTGTGCTCCAGTTCCCTGAATTAAACCTGAGTACCTTCCACATCTTCCCCCCCCCCAGGCGCTGCATAATCCTACTGGTTTAGCGCTCCCCTTATAATAATCCTGTAACATTATTATTATTTTTATTATTATTATTATTATTATTATTATTATTATTATTATTACACAACCGGCTTCTTGATGTCCTAATGACATACCATCGTGTGCCAGGGGTGAAGTCACATCATCGTGTGCCAGGGGTGAAGCCACACCATCGTGTGCCAGGGGTGAAGTCACATCATCGTGTGCCAGGGGTGAAGCCACACCATCGTGTGCCAGGGGTGAAGCCACACCGTCGTGTGCCAGGGGTGAAGTCACACCATCGTGTGCCAGGGGTGAAGCCACACCATCGTGTGCCAGGGGTGAAGCCACACCATCGTGTGCCAGGGGTGAAGCCACACCATCACTAGGATGGAGACTCATCACCACCAGGAAGGAGTCACATCAGTATCAGGAGGGAGCCACATTAACAGTAGGGTGACCATTCTGCCTCGACATAGGCCGTCCAAGGCACTCAGCGAGGAAGAAAATGATGACGTCTTCAGCCTACTCCAGCCTGGCTGTGAGGTAAGTCTTGGTCAGATTGTATACCTGCAGACCCCTACCTTGACGCTGGTGAGGGGCTCTTAATCTAGGGAATTGGAGCTGTGCTCCGGTTCCCTGAATTGAGCTTGAATACCTTCCATCCCCCATGTGCTGTATAATCCTACGGGCTTAGCGCTCCCCATAATAATAATGTATACCTGGAGAGGGTTCTGGGGGTCAACGCCCCCCGCGGCTCGGTCTGTGACCAGACCTCATGGTGGATCAGGGCCTGATCAACCAGGCTGTTACTGTTGCCGCACGTAACCCAACGTGCGGCAACAGCTGGTCAGGTACTGACTTTAGGTGCCTGTCCAGTGCCTGCTTGAAGACAGCCAGGTGTGAACAGCAGCACCAGTAATGTGTGTCGGTCGTTACATGATCCGTGATAGGTATCCCATAAGCTCATCCCGTCTACCTCAGTGATTCGAAAAAGGCATCTCTGTATCCCTTATAAGTTTAGCCCCTTTTTCCTCAGTGATCTGAGAAAGGTATTTTCGTATCCTGCAAATTACGCCTCCTTTATCTCAGTGTAAACAAAAGGAAAAGCACAGAGTGATGATTTAAAGCTACTGAGTTATCTTTATAAAGACTGCTACTTCAAAATACACCAGAACTACGAATTTGAAGCAGTTCAGAAGTTACATTTTCAAGTTATCGGCATCGAAGGAATGAAGCTGATCGGATCAGATATTCATACATTATCGCATGAAAACCACTATTTCAATTTTCCCAATTTCAATAACATTGGCGACTCATGGGTAACATTAGTCAGGCCATTCAACCTACATTACTGAAAATAAAGTGGATCTCGTGAAGGGAGATAAGTCACTGTAGAGCAACTCCGGGAACTATGGGAGGAGATATTAGGACATTGAAGACCAGAAGAAAGAACAGTAAATTTTTCTTCACAGTGTGGTAGATCAGTGGTATGAATTACAAGAGAATGTAATAAGTTCTACATTCGATGAAAATGACAATATGTAAAGAACAAATTACTATGGACGGGGTACCACAAGCAAACCTCTGCTACTGTAACTACATATAAATATTTACAGATATGTAATTACGTAGATAATTCATGACAATCTTCAATCTAGATGCAAGTATATTGCTCACCTCAGTACATAGCTTCGGTATGGACTTAATGTCCTGCGATGTCCATCTTTTCCCATGTAGGCTATCAATACTAGATTTATAAGATAAGATTTCGTTCGGATTTTTAACCCCTGAGGGTTAGCCACCCGGGATAACCCAAGAAAGTCAGTGCGTCATCGAGGACTGTCTGACTTATTTCCATTGTGGTCCTCAGTGTTGTCCCCCAGGATGCCACCCACACCATTCTACTAACACCCAGGTACCTACTTGCTGCTAGGTGAACAGGACAACAGGTGTAAGGAAACACGTCGAAATGTTTCTACCCCGCCGGGAATCGAACCCGGGCCCTCCGTGGGTGAAACGAGAGCTTTGCCAGCGAAGCCACTGGGTCACCGCTCCTCGACCTGTGTCCAAACATGACGTAATCAATTAGGCTGTTGGCGCTGGCCACACGCAACCAACGTAGGCACCACAGCCTGGTTGATAATGAACTTTCTTCATGTATAATTTGTAGATATTTAACACCACCGTCGTTGTCTGAGCGTATTCTTGACATGTGCAGGCCAAGGCGACTGGGGTGGTGCAAGTATTCTCCACAGTGCCGCCTCACCATAACACCTGGACCAAGATGACTGCCGGTGTCATCACCTTCACCAGAGACAGCACAAAAAGATCCTTCTACATTCAGGTACGATAAGACGAACTTCACCCAGACAGATTTGCAAATATTTTACCAACAGTATTAATTTCTACAATAGTGTAGTTCTGGGAGCACATACATGTTTTATGCAGGCAACTGTGGTACATTGTGTACATATAACTTAATATAACCCAACGAAGTTAGTCTGAATTATTTTCATTCAGTGTATAGTGTGTGTGTTAAAATTTATTTTACAAAGATTGTGTAGCAGCAACACTAATGCAGACATGGCCTTCTCCAGTCATAGTTGGTTACCAAGCAAAACTACCCCTCTCCTGCTTAATTTAAGTAGAGGTATAGATGATCATCGACCTAGGTCCTCGAACATCAAGGTCACACTTTACCCTGTTGGGAAGTGACCTTGATTATCATCGGCCTAGGTCCTCGAACATCAAGGTCACACTTTACCCTGTTGAGAAGTGACCTTGATTATCATCGGCCTAGGTCCTCGAACATCAAGGTCACTACCCTGTTGGGAAGAATTAATTTCGACACCCATTGTTGTTTTGAAATTATCCCTCTTGTTTTCATTAATGTCTTGATCTGTTTTGTTATTAATGTCTTCATCTGTCTTGTTATTAGTGTCTTGATCTGTTTTGTTATTAATGTCTTCATCTGTCTTGTTATTAATGTCTTCATCTGTCTTGTTATTAATGTCTTCATCTGTTTTGTTATTAATGTCTTCATCTGTCTTGTTATTAATGTCTTCATCTGTTTTGTTATTAATGTCTTCATCTGTTTTGTTATTAATGTCTTCATCTGTTTTGTTATTAATGTCTTCATCTGTCTTGTTATTAGTGTCTTCATCTGTCTTGTTATTAGTGTCTTCATCTGTCTTGTTATTAGTGTCTTCATCTGTCTTGTTATTAATGTCTTCATCTGTCTTGTTTAAAATAAGACAAAAGTTACTGCAGTGATATGTTTTTCAGCCTAGTTTACCATTTTCGAGTTTAGGATGTTCCTATAAATACACTTAATAATAACTTATGTTTCTAATACATTTTGCAAATTTATTTTGTTGCTGTTTCCATACGTGGTCAGCAAAGAAACTTATGTAGGTCATTTGTTAAGCTCAGTTAATTAATGTGCATTGCAGGTATTTAACACACCTGTCAATGATGTGTTTTAGCTATTCTGATGCGTGTGTGTCTTCACAGGTGTACGACATCGTAGAGAGGGTCAAGGTGTTCGAACAAGAGATTTACAGAGAGTTCGAATACAGCAACTCTGTTTCCTTTTTCCACCAGTTCGAAAGTGAGGTGAGGCGAACTTCTGGGTATGTTATATGAAAATGGAGAGAGAGAGAGAGAGAGAGACACGCTAACCTATTTCCCCTCCCCCCTCCTTTTCTCAGGAAAGGATGATAGGTCTCAACTTCTCTGACGATGACGATGCTCTCAACTTCAGTAACGCCGTCACCAGTCTTCTCACCAGCAGGAGGCTCAAGAGGGAAGGTCAGGTTATATTCCTCTGCTGAGGGTGAAGATGTTTATGCATGCACACAAACACATACACACACACATACATTGTAGAAGAGTTAATCTACAGTCAAACAGGTAAAAAAGATGACTAGACACTCAAATTGTATGCACTATAAAAAAACAAAACTGAAAAAATGGCATGAACGATTTTTTTAACTTTAAAATGTACATAGCATTTCTGTTACATTCAGAGCGAAGACGGCAGATAATGGCACAACAACAACAAAAACTGTCTTCAGGGTTGGGTCAACCACAGCAGCAGCAGCAGCAACAACAACACGTGCAACAACAACAAATACAACAGAAGCAACACGAGCATAAGCATAAAGAAAGGAAAATATTTAAAGGAATAGCGACAAGACGAGAAAAGAAGAAATATAGGTTAGTAACTAAGCCAAAAGTAGGCACAGTTTACTACTAGCTAACCTGTCTATAGTCCTCTGCCTCATTCCTTCCCGTCCCTTCCTTCTGCCTAATATGTTGCCTCCACATTGCAGAAAGTCGATGATAGGAGGTCCCTTTGATTTCCAACACATCAGCCACGCTGGCTTTGACATCAACAAAACTTTCTCCACCTTTAATGTTGATGAGGAACTTCAACACCTGTTTGCTGCAGTGAGTATATTTTAAGAGGAGGAAGGTGTTGTTGGATTTTGTGGGTGTGTGGAAGGGAAGGTGTTGGAGAGATTCTGATAGTGGGTGATCTCGAAGAGGGTGGAGATGTGTATACACTTTTGTGTGGAGCTATTGTAAGGGCAACGACATGGATGTCCGAGGTTGAGCAAAATTGTGGCGGTCGTGATATGCAATATCACATACACACAACACAAAATTAGTATGGAGTTTGTTTCAGTTATCTCACGTGATGCTTTGCGTCGCCAGGTTGGGCTGGATCAGAGCAAGATGGCTGACGACGACACCCGCAATTTTGTCTACGACTTCATAGAGAAACACGGGGGAATGGAGGAGGCCAAGAAGGCCAGTAGGAAATACTCCACCAGGCGCGTGTTAGACAACAACAGCAGTGCTCCTGGAGGTGTCAAACAAGGTCATCGTGATGGTAGGAGAGGTCACCGTCTTACGCCACCCTCCCGTGCTACTGCTCCAAATACCGCACCTCCACCTCCACCTCCTCGAGGTCCTCCGCCCTCTCCGTCGGGTATCTGGCCTTCAGTTTAATCTGATTCGTGTTGTAGATATGACGAATAGTGAATCAAAGAAATATTAACGTTATTAAATAAAAAGTTTTCTCTGTCTATGTTTCTTTGAGTCATTAGTAATCGTAGCAGACACCAGATAGAAATTTGGATATTTGGTCCCTGAACTCTTCAGTCCAAAAGTCACTGATGGCCACTTAATTAAGTTTAGCTTTCACCAAGCTCGGTCTCCGAAAGAGTTGGAAATGGCCCGGTGGTCTGGTGGCTAAAGCTCCCGCTTCACACACGGAGGGCCCGGGTTCGATTCCCGGCGGGTGGAAACTCCGACACGTTTCCTTACACCTATTGTCCTGTTCACCTAGCAGCAAATAGGTACCTGGGTGTTAGTCGACTGGTGTGGGTCGCATCCTGGGGGACAAGATTAAGGACCCCAATGGAAATAAGTTAGACAGTCCTCGATGACGCACTGACTTTCTTGGGTTATCCTGGGTGGCTAACCCTCCGGGGTTAAAAATCCGAACAAAATCTTATCTTATCTTAATATTTTACTTGTATTCTGATAAGGGTTGTATGACTTTAGTAAGTGCTTTAATTATTCCACACGTGATTCCATTATCCCAATTACTAATTTGCTTGTCAGCTACAGCATCTTTGCATTGCACTTTTAACATTATCTTCTCAATTTTTTTGTAGTTCATAATGATTCTTAGTATAATTAAATAGAGACACCCACGATTTATTAGCCTATAACTCCATTACTTACTCTACTTTCCCCTAGGATGTGCAGCTGCACGGTATATTAAATAAAAATGTGTTTAACTTCTAAGAATAACTCTACTGTTTCGTGCAGGAGTGCTGAGTGAAACACTGTTAGTGTCTGCCCACCGTCACGATCACTCAGTCTCCCCACCAAAAGAACCTGCCCCTCAGCTGCCTATGGGTGCTACAGTACCTCCACTACCACCACCACCCATGCCCAGAGGTATACCAATTCCTCCTCCACCACCTATTCCAAAGAGCAACAGTGCAATACCGCCACCACCACCCATGCCGAAAAGCAGTGAAACCTCTTCACTACTCTCATCCAGCTACTTCGTGCCCCCACCACCACCACTGCCATCATCCAAGAGGTCAGTTATACCTCCTCCACCACCCCTGCCTCCATCGAGTACACACCATTCCCAGCAGGGTAGAGACTCCCATGCGCCACAGGACCCACGTTCTGCACTCCTCGAGCAGATTCGTAGCGGCAAGCCTCTCAATGTAAGTTGTCAGACGTGACAAGAATTTATCGTATCAAAAGTTATGATTATTATTTACCGAAGACAACCTCAGCTCTGCTAGTTTACATTCTCTTGATTTCAGAGCTATTACAACTTAATAAATTTATTTTTGCAGTAAACAAGAGCTTTTATAACTTTAATTACTCAATTATGACTAGTATAGCCTTTTAAGATAAGATTAAATTAATCTGGTTTACTACGTTGTATTATCCCCTTCCCCTCGCATCTTCCTCCTTCCCCTCGCATCTTCCTCCTTCCCCTCGCATCTTCCTCCTTCCCCTCGCATCTTCCTCCTTCCCCTCGCATCTTCCTCCTTCCCCTCGTATGTATAAAGCTTGATGCTTAACAGTCTTCATAACTTGTCTGAAATCTCCCAGTTCAGACTAACAGATTTCCATTACCTGATATATGTGATAAAATATGACAAGGAAAAAGCTACAGTATCTTTGGTTCATACTCTGTTCTATCATAAAGAATAGTCACACACTACGAGTGTTGTCATTGTAACTATCATATAGAATAGAATAGTTAAACACTGCAGGTATTCTTACAGTTTAACAATGATACAGAATAAGGTAGCCTTACATTGCAAGCGGTTTTTGCTGTGTAACTTCTCATATAGGATAGGATAGTTGCACAATGCAGGTGTTCTCAGTGATCCTATCATAGAATAGTGTAACTGCACACTGTGGATGTATCTAAGTACAAACCTTATTCATCTTTGTGCCCTCAGAAGGTGGAGCAGCGGCCGGCTGGCATATCCACTCAGACTGACTGTAGAGCTCAGCTCCTCGATGACATCAAGAATGGCGCCTTCAGGCTGCAGAAGGTAGTAATGGTTGGACTCTGCGCTTGTCACATGCATGGAGAGTACATTGTCGAATTACATCTTGGGACATTACTGTGGTGTTCCTCTTTTTGTAACTCTAGTAGGCTATCAGATGCTTAACTACTAAACGGGTCATGAAACATCCTTGTCAGGATTCATTTTCTTAACAAGCAACTACCCCCCGAAAATAGTGCATGGACCGAGTAGATTACATGATTCTTTTGATCTATGCAAATATCTTTAAATAATAACTACTGTCCTTGCTAAATTTGCCAGTCAAGATAGACAAGTTGCTTACAAAAGACTCCCATTACATTATCCACTCCTTTCTGCATCCATTCAGTTTTCTTTTATGCTATACATATTATAAAGCTTTAATTACTCTTAAATGAGGCTAGGATATTTTTTCCCTGGTATAATTCTGTATAGTTAAAAATGTTTAGCTAATTGTCATTAGCAGTGCCGCTCATACTGAGTGAATGTGCTGTCGTAAAGAAGTACTGGGCAGTAACACTCATAAGTGGGCATACTGCCATAAAAGGTATTGGGTAGTATCATGTGTCCTGTGAGTGACTATGTTATGATACAGACAATACATTTCAGCCTCTATAATGGCTGTTGAGCATTCAGGTATAACTGTTTTTACAAATTATCCTTATATAACTCCATCAAATCCTCCATAGTTTTGGTAAAATTCTAACTACCTTGACTACAACTTGCTTAATTACATCATACAGATACTCTGTTTATATTGCATTTCAGCTCTGAAAGTAATGTGTTTCAGTCTATATCTCTTGGCCCCACTTTCATTATAGTTTTTCCTGTGTCGGCTCAGTCGACGGAGGATCGAGCCTCCAGCAGTTTTTGTGCTGAATAACTTACACAAATTCCTAAATCTACTGATATGAATTAATAAATATAATTAAATATCTTGAAAGTCTGTGTTATGTCTTTGTATTCTACGTGTAATTGGATTAAAACAGTTTTTAGCCTTTATTCTGTATGTTCTTTCGTAATAATGATGTTACATGTTTAATCTCTCATGAGAGAAGGAGAGATTAATGAATATAAATGAATCTGCTTGTGGTATCTTCAGGTATCACCGTCGGAGAGTGAGAGTAAGGCAGACGAGCCACTAGGGTTGGAAGGTATCGCTCTGGACCTGCACAGAGCACTGAAGGAGCGAGCACAGTTCATCCATTCTGACAATAACTCTGATACTGACGAAGACGTCGACGATGACGATGATGACAGCGACTGGGACACAGAATGTTAATGAGGTGCTGGTGGAATGAGGCAGCATTCCACTCGACCAACACTTCGAGCTGGACAAAGATGACGGTGATTGAAACGTCTGCCGCAGCAATATGGGATTATTATGCCCAGAAAAAAGCGCAAAATCCGTAGGGATCATCACCGCTGCTGCGGTGAAGGTAGAACTGGAGTGTACTGGTCCATGCCTTGTGTTGATTAAATTTAAACACCGTGGAATGGTGTTGATGCCAGCCTCAGTATTCATGGCAGCCACAGCTGTGTAACATGCTACTTGAAATACAAATGTTAGGTGTAAGACTTATTACTTACCTAAACTGCGCTGTAGCTACAGACCTCGTTACTCTCTTGTTAATATAATAATATCTCTTACATATAAGGATTGCAATTATCAAACTATGAATTTAAGTATACAATAGTTGAATTTGATATTATGAAAAGTATATGAATAAAATTACCCTCTATATAGTATTTCTTGATTATCTTTGCTTTATTATTATTATTAATAGTAGTAGTAGTATCAGTATTATAGAAACTAAGGGCAAAACGAGTGTCCTTGCTTCAGTGCTAGGCATCACTAGGCTCAATCATGTGTTCTGTAATATTTCAGAAAATTTTATGACAAGTAAACTGAACTGTCATATACGTTGAGTTAAATGAGGTATGTAATATAGGTATACGTAGGTTATGTGAGAAATTTGTATACATGTGTGAGGATGAATAATGACTACATGTGAGGATGCATGGGTCACTATTATACATGTGATGATACACGTATGACAGCGTGAGAATGAATGTATGACTAGTATGCGTGAGGCACGTATAACTAGTATGCATGTGTGATGTATGTATGATTAGTATAATTGTATGAATATATATATGTCGTGCCGAATACGTAAAATTGGTCAATTAGCAAGAATCATTTCAAATTAAGCCCTTTCTAAAATTTTCTCTTATACCTTTAAAGATATATATCTTTTTCATTTATGTTAATGTAAAAATTAATAATTTTGTGCCAAAAGAACCTTAGAAAGCTTACCTAACCTTATAATAGCAAGCGCAATTTAATTTAGCCTAATTCAACTAAAAATATTTTAGATAAGTTTAACATAATTTAATAAACAAAAACACAATGAAATATATTTTTTTTCATTAGGTTCAGAATGATTTTTGCGAAATTATTGCATACGCAAATTTTCGCTTGCCTTATTCGGCAAAAATAGCTTTGCTATTTAAGCCAAAATCGCAAGTTTTACCTATTCGGTACGATACATACATATATATATATATATATATATATATATATATATATATATATGTATATATATATATATATATATATATATATATATATATATATATATATATATATATATATATATATATATATATATATATATATATATATATATATATATATATATATATATATATATATATATATATATATATATATATATATATATATATATATAGATGTGGATAAAAAGGCTTCAAGGAAGAATATTTGGATTTCTTCCTGAAGCCATTTGAATATTCCACTTCCCCTACCACCCCATCTTTTGAACTATTTTTTTTTTTTTTTTTACCAATAGGAATATTTTATTACATAATATGGCACAGAAGATTTAAGAGATACATTGTTGATATAAAGGTGGCATATACGGTACATGTTGTTACGTGTGTATCACCGATTATAAGGCGAAAATCTCATCCAGCTCCTCAGAGCTGGGGCGTGTGCCCAAAATGCAGCATGCATTACCCCTTTGAACAGCCGCACTGAGCCGCTGGAACAGAAAACTAGCTGCCCTGGGATCCCTAGTTACCCTGATGAGTCTTTTTCCCAACTCCTTAAGGAAATTAGATGCACTCTTTCCCCATGAGCCAAGGGTCTCTGAGCCTATGGGAACAAACATATAATGATGGGCAAGTTCTCCATATTTTCTAGACTTTTGGGACTCCCTAAAGCTGGCAGCTGCCCCTCCTTCCTCCCTGGTGTATTGGAGATAGGTATCAGCCAAGGTAGATGCACATGTATAGTCCCACACCACCTGCTTCCCATCTGTCCAGGCTTGAAGGGTGATACCATCTGGACGCTTCTGGCTGCCATCAGATCTGCATAGTTGGGGTGGCTCCCTTACTGCTGGGCATCCAGCTGTTGTGAGGCTCCTCTTGATAATGTTATTAACCTCCTCATGTCTTGCAATCTTTCCCTCGGATTTACGGCACACAAGACCATGGTACCCGAATCGGTCTGCTGCTTCACTGCCACAAATACACCTGTGTTCGGCGAGAATAGGGGCGGCAAGTCGAAGGGCAACACCGATGCGGATGGTCTGTGGGTCGAGGCGTGTGCCAAGGCTGGAGTTGGGAACAGCCAACAGAAAGTCCCCAGCATGAGGGGCTCTCACTGCCAGGAGGCGGGCTCTATCCTTCCCTGACACACTCTGAAGCATCGTTGAGGCTATATTTTCCACTATTGGACCATCCCAGTGCGATTGTTTGTAGTTGTTGGGGGGAGCAGGTCTGGTTTCTGAGCCCGTTAGATTATCCCAGATCATTGCTCCGTCAATGAATTTTTGGTCCTGGGCTCCAATCTTGTCCCTAAGATGTTCAGGGAGAATCGCTGCTACAAGCTCTCTGGATGCAATACACGAGGACAGAAAAGCAGGTAACGCAATCTGTGATGACTTGCGGACACCAATGCCTCCTAGTCTGACTGGAAGTGTAGCTTGGTTCCACTGCCCGTCTTCTAGAGTAAGGTTAAGTACTTTCGTAAAAATCTGCCTCAGAATACTGTCATATTCGTGCAGTATAGGGTTATCATATGAAGGTGCACATCTTAGGAAATATGTCAACCTGGGCAGACTCAAGCACTTTGTGAGAAGGTACAAGGCATCGTGGGTGTCCAGATTGCCTATTCGTTGTTCCATTCTCCTTAACTCTTCCAATTTCTTCCTGAGAATTGTGTCAATGGCATTGCTTCCCAGAGGTGCTCCTAGCAAGACACTATTTGTGGGGGCAATGACTGCTGCTCCTGGTAGTTTTGATCTCACTGCATTTATCACTTGTTGACTGACTGAGATGATTTCACATTTGGATGGATTCAGGATGAGACCCATTTCCTGTCCCCGTGTCATTACCTGTGTAAGGTCATGTAGGAGGGACTCCTTTGTACCTGCTAGTGTGCCATCATCTAGGAACCAGATGTTTAGCTCGCTGGTCAGTCTGACTGTGATTTCCCTAACTGCAATACAGAAGAGAAATGGTGCAAGAGGATCTCCTTGTTGGACACCCTCCGATGATGTGATTTCATGCTCTCCAAAGAGAAGCATTGATTCCTTGCTATACCCAGCTGAAACAAAAGGGAAGAGACCAGGGAAATGTTCTTGTACTGCTGCTAATACCACGTCTCTTTTCAGGAGATTGAACGCATTCTTGAAATCTAATTTTACCACTGCATTGTCCTCAGGCAGGTTGTTGATATATGCCCTTGTTGCATGAACCGCTGCTTCACTTCCTTGAGAGACCCCAAAGCCAAGCTGGTTTGGTTGAAGCATCAAGGCTGCCTGTGCACGAATACTTCGGACAGCAGCTTTGGATACGAGGCGGCGTAACGTGTTGCCTACTGCAATTGGCCGAATTCCTCCATCCTTCTTTTTAAGTGCACAAAGTGTTGCACCAAAAAAGAAAGGTCTAATTTCATCAGGAATCAGACCAGACTGATCTCTGGCTGAAGGAGACTCGAACCTACGAACCTTAGGACAAGGTACACAGTGCTTTACCAATCTACCCACACTGGGTCCAGTGTAGGTAGATTGGTAAAGCAATGCGTACCTTGTCCTAAGGTTCGTATGTTCGAGTCTCCTTCAGCCAGATCAGTGTTTGTGTATATTTCGCATGCTCTCGCGAATTCCTTGCATATATATATATATATATATTTTTTTTTTGTAACTCAAGGACGAGTGTGGGAGTCCAGCAGATCCGGCTGAGCGTCAGTAGGTTACGTGATCAGCCCAGAATTAACACCTATACAGAATAATTAGTCTGAAGGGATAACTGGGAATTATTACCGTGTATGCTACCGCTGCATCGTTCACTGCAACTGTACCTCCATGGCGCGCACTGGAAAATCTAACATACCTGCAGGAGGTTTTAAAGGGTCAACGCCCCCGCGGCCCGGTCCGTGACCAGGCCATGGCAAGAAATATTGTACAATTTGAGTGGCCATAGGCTGTAGTTTGTATTGGTTATAATAAGTACAATGGCTTAATATAGATTGATTATCACGCGCCACATATCACAAAAGAGCACTGGGAATACTAAAATTTATGCATTTACTGAGATCTGTCTTGTATATGGTGTGTGGGGAGGGCTCGATCTTAACTTGAGCTACTTACCTTTATTTATTTATTTATTTATTTATTAATTTGAACATGATACAGGAATACAGTTATTACAGTGCAACATGCCAAAGCCCCTTGTATGCAGAGCATTATGGACAGGCTTAAAATTAACTTAAGATTAACTAAGCAATGGTATATTCAGTGGTAAAAACATTATTGTAAATAGATAACAATTTAGCACAAATGAGTATTACAAAGACAGGTCATATGGTCATTTACTGTGTTGCTGAGCATTCAGTAGAATGGAGTATTCTGTTAGGTAATGTAATTAAAAAATAAAGTTGATTGACCTTGACCATCACACTGTCATTATCTACTTGTAACATTGTGAAGGCTACACTAACTCCTGTACATACATAATGTACTTCAATGTACTATTAAACGACGCGAGATCGTTAGTTATCTCGATAACTACAAGAGATGGAGGACGCAGACTACTATTACCATCTCTTTACAGACCTCTATCCTCCCCTCCCTCTCACGTCATGAACCAGAGTTCACACTTACGATTCAGTTACTGTTCAGATGTTATGCCTATTTTGAGCATTATGTAAAATATGATCTGTTTCAATATGACTAAACGCAATATCATCAACTGGCTTCTTCCTACAGGCTCTTCGTATCTGCAAGAATGAATTATAAGAATGCTGGTTCATCGAACAAGTCTTTTCCAAACTTCTCTTCCCTCAACACTTCATAAAATATTACAAACGTCGTGCACAAAATATTAACTCGTCCAGAAAATACACCACTGAACGAAGATAAGTGGTATTCCCTAATAACTCTGTTATCAATCATGTCTCCAATACTCTCACAACTCCAAATTCCAAGTTCACGCCAACACTTCAATAACATTCGATTAATTACAAGAAAGTGCTAAATTTTCAAAGAGGACACCCAGAGGTGAAGAATTCTAGACTCTGCTCCCTTAGGTATTTCCAACATTTTCATCCAAAACACCGGTTTCTATAATATAACTGAGCCTCATGCCATGAGACCTCGTACCACTGCAGTGACCCGTTATCATGCTACTGCAGTGACCTACCGACCTCTCACCACTACAGTGACTAGCACACCACCTACCTCCCTGTGCTGTCCTATATATACTCAGTTTTCCTGTCTAAGTTTATGTTTGATTTGCTAAAGCTCACTGTATGGACGAAATATCGCAAATAAAGGATGATATTAAACCACATTTGCGTTAATTTTACCTTGGTGTTGCGTTTTAAATAATTTCTCTCAACACTGAAGAGTTCTTCATCTAAAGTATTGGACGTTACCTTCCCTTCCATGGATCGAACCTGATTGCCTCCCAGGTGATGCATAACCCGTAAGAGTTATTTAAAGCTAGTAATCCTCCTGGGTAAATAATCCGAAGGAAATTTTCACCTGTATTGTGAAGTGTAATTAATACTTGAGCTAATCATTAAAATTTAGAAGAAAACCTAATTTGTTACTTATTAAAGAAAACGATTTAAGGGTAACTAATGTATCTTCATGGTTATTTTTGTTTATTTGAATGTCTGTTTCCTTTTGTTAGACCTATATTATTAAAATTATAATTATTATAATCATAACTAAGCGCTGACCCACAAGGATCATATATGTAGTATTCAAAGATATTACAGTAAATATAAGCAATCTATATCCATATTTGTATCACATAACATAGTCAGTTTTGATAACTAAACGAACTCAGTAATATTTTAAGACAGCTTACTTGTCTTATAAGAAAATATAATTTTTATCAGCCTATATATGGGCTTTGCAGTTTGCAGTTTACAAGTAATTTTGCAGGATGAATTCCTAGAAAAAACTCTCAGGTAGCATCATAGAGGAGGGAGCTTTGAATAGTTTTAAATATAAATAGCACGAGTACATGAGTGTGTGTGTGAGTTGAACCTACCTAACATGGGCTAGAAGGCTTACTTATTTCCATTGTGGTCCTCAATCTTGTCCCCCAGGATGCCACCCACACCAGTCCACTAACACCCAGGTACCTACTTGCTGAACAGGACATGCATGGAAACACGTCGATATGTTTTCACCCCGCCTGGTGTCGAACCCGGGCCCTCTGTGTGTGAAGCGAGAGCTTTACCAACCAGGCCATCGGGGCTCCTAGAGGCAGTTCCTTACGGAATTCCCAAAGAGGCTGTAAAGTCAGAAGTTGGGAGCATTAAAGTGTCAAGCTTCACTTTACCCACGTGAGAGGAAAACATCAGATTCACAGAGAGAATTTTAACTCAGTTTACCCTAAAAATGTAGTTATGAAAACAAGATACTAGCATTAGCTTTTTCAAAATAATATTGCAAAGTTGAACATTTCCTTTGAACAGTGGACATGGAACTGAGTGATAGTATCTTGTGGAGACTCATACTTCAGTTTACCCAATATATTTCAACTGGTAATTTTAACATGATTTAAAAAAGTCACACCTGTGTTGGTGGGCACAAGTTGATCTCCCAACTTTGTGTCGTGAAATCTAACAGTGACTACAGAAACGAAATTAAGATCGTGTTGTCTCCTCTCCAGGACTAAGTTTTTATTTAAGATTTGGGTATATAAGAGATATTTATTTATACAATAGTCTTGAGGACACACAAGTTATGGGTACATAAAGGATGCTGTGGTGTGTGTGTATTCTATCTTTTATCGACAGAGAATTGTCCCATAAAGACAATTCTTGTGAAAAGAAGACCAAACTCTCTTACAAAAAATGACATTGACTTGTCGCTCGTCTGCAAGAGGAGCTAAAATGTAGCCATGAATGCGACTCACGAAGGTCTGTCAGGTACAAGTTTGGTATGGAACAAGCTTGGTGTAGCAGTCTGGGCCTCACTATCTGCCCATTCATCACCCGGGCACCCTGAGATGTTGCAGGATCCAGAGGATTCCACGGCCTTGTACCGGGCATGCATACAGAGGTGGTCAGGTTGAGCTGCTCCCACAGTTGTAGTAGTAACACTATTTTAATTATTCATTTCTCGAAAACGAGAGAGAAATACATCTAGGGAGATGCATTTATGAAATTTCTTCTTTCTAGAATTTTGTAATGATTTCGCTATTTTTTATGAACACTATAATAGTGTTTGTAAAAAATGGTGAGACATCTCATTTTTCCATGTTAAAAATGTTTTTCATGATTAATTTGTGATCTTCCTTTTCTTATTCACTGAATGAAGTAAGTGTACCATTAATACATTTATCCAGGCTACTGGATATATGCATCGAGAGGTGTATTTCTCTGAGAGTTTATTCTAATTCCTATTTTAGGGATTCAAGTATTCTTGTCTGGTGGTGAAGTTACGCGCAACCTTGAAAAACCCTAGTGTAGTAGATAGGCTTCAAACCTCCATTAAGCAACCAACCCTGCCCAAGGTAAACATAGTGCACACACTGTATATTCCTTGCGGTGTACCTGTAACCAGCTTCGAGAGGCCAGCTCTGGAAGTCCTCTCTGAGGCCAAACTTTATATTACGTTGTAGTATAAAGGACACTGTTAATTTTAATACATAGAGTGTGTGGGTGCCTGTGGATAATGTATATCTCTGGGCGAGGCTCCAAGCCTGTCTCTCACCTCCTGAGGGAAGGATATAAGAGCAGCGTGCAGCTGCTGGCTGTGCATGCGGTCATGGAGGGGAAAGTGCGTGTGTGAGTGCATGTTTGAGTGCATGTGTGTGTGAGTGTGAAGGGAGGGAGAGACCAGGAGACGGTCAGTGTGTGCGCGGACGTGAGTGAAGGTGGATCGTTGTTGTTGCTGGCTTACTCAGGCTTCAGTTGCTGCCTCCTCCTGCCTCCCCTCCTCCAGACAGCAGGTGAGGCTCCTCTATCCCTCTTCCCCTTCCCTTACGACCCCTTCCCTCTCCTCCCCCCTCTCTCTCTCACTCTCCGGTGTTTACTGTGTGTGTTTGCAGGTGTCATGATTGTCTTCTGTACTTCTGTCTATCTTACTCCCACCTCACAATCTCTGCCAGCATCCTCTCCTCCCCGCCATCCACTGCCAGCATCCCTGGACAATACTACCACCATCCCTGGACAATACTACCACCATCTCTGGACAATACTACCACCATCCCTGGACAATACTACCACCATCCATGTACAATACTACCACCATCCCTGGACAATACTACCACCATCCCTGGACACCACCACCATCCCTGGACACCACCACCACCATCCCTGGACACTCACCACCACCATCCCTGGACACCACCATCCCTGGACACCACCATCCCTGGACACCATCCCTGGACACCACCACCACCATCCCTAGACACCACCACCACCATCCCTGGACACCACCACCACCATCCCTGGACACCACCACCACCGGACAGTACTACCACCATCCCTGGACACCACCATTACTAGCATCTCTGGATTCCACCACTATTAGCATCCCTGGACACCAACACCGCCACCAATGTACAGTACTACCACCATCCCTGGACACCACCACCACTATCATCCCTGGACAACACCGACACTACCAGCATGGACACCACCACCCCCACCAACATCATCCTCGGACTCCATTAGAATCCCTGGACACCACCACCACCACCACTGTCATTTCTGGGCACCACCAAGAGCCCAACACCACTATCACCAGCATCCCTGGACACCACCACCACCAGCAGCCCTGGACACCACCACCACCACTGTCATTTCTGGACACTACCAAGAGCCCAACACCACTATCACCAGCATCCCTGGACACCACCACCACCAGCAGCCCTGGACACCACCACCATGAGCAGCCCTGAACACCACCACCAGCAGCAGCCCTGGACACCACCACCACCAGCAGCCCTGAACACCACCACCACCAGCAGCCCTGGACACCACCACCACCACCAGCCCTGAACACCACCACCACCAGCAGCCCTGGACACCACCACCACCAGCAGCCCTGAACACCACCACCAGCAGCAGCCCTGAACACCACCACCACCAGCAGCCCTGAACACCACCACCACCAGCAGCCTTGAACACCACCACCACCACCACCAGCCCTGGACACCACCACCAGCAGCCCTGAACACCACCACCACCAGCAGCCCTGAATACCACCACCACCAGCAGCCCTGAACACCACCACCACCAGCAGCCCTGAACACCACCACCACCAGCAGCCCTGGACACCAACACCACCAGCAGCCCTGAACACCACCACCACCAGCAGCCCTGAACACCACCACCACCACCAGGCAGCCCTGAACACCACCACCACCAGCAGCCCTGAACACCACTACCACCAGCAGCCCTGAACACCACCACCACCAGCAGCCCTGGACACCACCACCACCAGCAGCCCTGAACACCACCACCACCAGCAGCCCTGAACACCACCACCACCAGGCAGCCCTGAACACCACCACCACCAGCAGCCCTGAACACCACCACCACCAGCAGCCCTGAACACCACCACCACCAGCAGCCCTGAACACCACCACCACCAGCAGCCCTGAACACCACCACCACCACCAGCCCTGAACACCACCACCACCAGCAACCCACAACACCACCACCACCAGCAACCCACAACACCACCACCACCAGCAACCCACAACACCACCACCACCAGCAACCCACAACACCACCACCACCAGCAACCCACAACACCACCACCACCAGCAGCCCTGAACACCACCACCACCACCAGCAGCCCTGAACACCACCACCAGCAGCCCTGAACACCACCACCACCAGGCAGCCCTGGACACCACCACCACCAGCAGCCCTGAACACCACCACCACCAGCAGCCCTGAACACCACCACCACCAGGCAGCCCTGAACACCACCACCACCAGCAGGCCTGAACACCACCACCACCAGCAGCCCTGAATACCACCACCAGCAGCCCTGAACACCACCACCACCAGCAGCCCTGAACACCACCACCACCAGGCAGCCCTGAACACCACCACCACCAGCAGCCCTGAACACCACCACCACCAGCAGCCCTGAACACCACCACCACCAGCAGCCCTGAACACCACCACCACCACCAGCCCTGAACACCACCACCACCACCAGGCAGCCCTGAACACCACCACCACCAGCAACCCACAACACCACCACCACCACCAGCAACCCACAACACCACCACCACCAGCAGCCCTGGACACCACCACCACCAGCAGCCCTGAACACCACCACCAGCAGCAGCAGCCCTGAACACCACCACCACCACCAGCAGCCCTGAACACCACCACCAGCAGCCCTGAACACCACCACCACCAGGCAGCCCTGGACACCACCACCACCAGTAGCCCTGAACACCACCACCGCCAGCAGCCATGAACACCAACACCACCAGGCAGCCCTGAACACCACCACCACCACCAGCCCTGAACACCACCACCACCAGCAGCCCTGAACACCACCACCAGCAGCCCTGAACACCACCACCACCAGGCAGCCCTGGACACCACCACCACCAGCAGCCCTGAACACCACCACCACCAGCAGCCCTGAACACCACCACCACCAGGCAGCCCTGAACACCACCACCACCAGCAGCCCTGAACACCACCACCACCAGCAGCCCTGAATACCACCACCAGCAGCCCTGAACACCACCACCACCAGCAGGCCCTGAACACCACCACCACCAGGCAGCCCTGAACACCACCACCACCAGCAGCCCTGAACACCACCACCACCAGCAGCCCTGAACACCACCACCACCAGCAGCCCTGAACACCACCACCACCAGCAGCCCTGAACACCACCACCACCACCAGGCAGCCCTGAACACCACCACCAGCAGCCCTGAACACCACCACCACCAGCAACCCTGAACACCACCACCACCAGCAGCCCTGGACACCACCACCACCAGCAGCCCTGAACACCACCACCAGCAGCAGCAGCCCTGAACACCACCACCACCACCAGCAGCCCTGAACACCACCACCAGCAGCCCTGAACACCACCACCACCAGGCAGCCCTGGACACCACCACCAGCAGCAGCCCTGAACACCACCACCAGCAGCCCTGAACACCACCACCACCAGGCAGCCCTGGACACCACCACCACCAGTAGCCCTGAACACCACCACCACCAGCAGCCCTGAACACCAACACCCCCCGGCAGCCCTGAACACCACCACCACCAGCAACCCACAACACCACCACCACCAGCAACCCACAACACCACCACCAGCAACCCACAACACCACCACCACCAGCAACCCACAACACCACCACCACCAGCAACCCACAACACCACCACCACCAGCAACCCACAACACCACCACCACCACCAGCAACCCACAACACCACCACCACCAGCAACCCACAACACCACCACCACCAGCAGCCCTGAACACCACCACCAGCAGCCCTGAACACCACCACCAGCAGCCCTGAACACCACCACCTGCTTCATTTTCAACCAGCAATGCAATAAAGGATACCAAGCCACTGTGATCCTCTGTAGGACACGTGTTCTACACTAACAGTATCCTCCGAGGCAGCGAAACTGGATATCTGGAGAATGTACAGAGGACCTTCACTGTACATGAGTTCAGTGAAGCATCTTAATTACTTGGAACGATTGAAGTCCCTTGACCTGTATTCCTTGGAATGCAGGCGAGAAAGATACTTAATCATTTACACCTGGAAAATCCTTGAGGGACTTGTCCCAAATCTGCACACACAAATAACTCCCTATGAAAGCAAAAGATTCGGCAGGCAGTGCAACATCCCCCAATGACAGTCAAAGGTGCCATGAGTACACTAAGAGGCAACACAATAAAAGTTCGAGGCCCAAGACTCTTCATTTGCTTCCCATCACAAGGGGAATTTCCAATAGACTGTCCTCAAGACTCCTGGCTGTCTTCAAGACTCTTGGCTGTCTTCAAGACTCCTGGCTGTCTTCAAGACTCCTGGCTACCTTCAAGACCCCTGGCTACCTTCAAGACCCCTGGCTGTCTTCAAGACTCCTGGCTGTCTTCAAGACTCCTGGCTGTCTTCAAGACTCCTGGCTGCCTTCAAGACCCCTGGCTGTCTTCAAGACTCCTGGCTGTCTTCAAGACTCTTGGCTGTCTTCAAGACCCCTGGCTACCTTCAAGACCCCTGGCTGTCTTCAAGAATCCTATCTGCCTTCAAGACTCCTGGCTGTCTTCAAGACTCCTGGCTACCTTCAAAACCCCTGGAGGTTACCTGGAGGTTACCTGGAGTTTACCTGGAGGTTATTCCGGGGATCAACGCCCCTGCGGCCCGGTCCATGACCAGGCCTCCCGATGGATCAGGGCCTGATCAACTAGGCTGTTACTGCTGGCCGCACGCAGTCCAACGTACGAGCCACAGCCCGGCTGATCCGGCACTGACTTTAGGTATCTGTCCAGCTCTCTCTTGAAGGCAGCCAGGGGTTTATTGGCAATTCCCCTAATGCTTGATGGGAGGCTGTTAAACAGTTTTGGGCCCCGGACACTTATGGTGTTTTCCCTTAGTGTACCAATGGCACCCCTACTTTTTATTGGGGGCATTTTGCATCGCCTGCCCAGTCTTTTACTTTCGTAGGAGTTTACCTGGAGTTTACCTGGAGAGAGTTCCGGGGGTCAACGCCCCCGCGGCCCGGTCTGTGACCAGGCCTCCTGGTGGATCAGAGCCTGATCAACCAGGCTGTTGCTGCTGGCTGCACGCAAACCAACGTACGAGCCACAGCCCGGCTGATCCGGAACTGACTTTAGGTGCTTGTCCAGTGCCAGCTTGAAGACTGCCAGGGGTCTGTTGGTAATCCCCCTTATGTGTGCTGGGAGGCAGTTGAACAGTCTCGGGCCCCTGACACTTATTGTATGGTCTCTTAACGTGCTAGTGACACCCCTGATTTTCATTGGGGGGATGGTGCATCGTCTGCCAAGTCTTTTGCTTTCGTAGTGAGTGATTCTCGTGTGCAAGTTCGGTACTAGTCCCTCTAGGATTTTCCAGGTGTATATAATCATGTATCTCTCCCTCCTGCGTTCCAGGGAATACAGGTTTAGGAACCTCAAGCGCTCCCAATAATTGAGGTGTTTTATCTCCGTTATGCGTGCCGTGAAAGTTCTCTGTACATTTTCTAGGTCGGCAATTTCACCTGCCTTGAAAGGAGCTGTTAGTGTGCAGCAATATTCCAGCCTAGATAGAACAAGTGACCTGAAGAGTGTCATCATGGGCTTGGCCTCCCTAGTTTTGAAGGTTCTCATTATCCATCCTGTCATTTTTCTAGCAGATGCGATTGATACAATGTTATGGTCCTTGAAGGTGAGATCCTCCGACATGATCACTCCCAGGTCTTTGACGTTGGTGTTTCGCTCTATTTTGTGGCCAGAATTTGTTTTGTACTCTGATGAAGATTTAATTTCCTCATGTTTACCATATCTGAGTAATTGAAATTTCTCATCGTTGAACTTCATATTGTTTTCTGCAGCCCACTGAAAGATTTGGTTGATGTCCGCCTGGAGCTTTGCAGTGTCTGCAATGGAAGACACTGTCATGCAGATTCGGGTGTCATCTGCAAAGGAAGACACGGTGCTGTGGCTGACATCCTTGTCTATGTCGGATATGAGGATGAGGAACAAGATGGGAGCGAGTACTGTGCCTTGTGGAACAGAGCTTTTCACCGTAGCTGCCTCGGACTTTACTCTGTTGACGACTACTCTCTGTGTTCTGTTAGTGAGGAAATTATAGATCCATCGACCGACTTTTCCTGTTATTCCTTTAGCACGCATTTTGTGCGCTATTACGCCATGGTCACACTTGTCGAAGGCTTTTGCAAAGTCTGTATATATTACATCTGCATTCTTTTTGTCTTCTAGTGCATTTAGGACCTTGTCGTAGTGATCCAATAGTTGAGACAGACAAGAGCGACCTGTTCTAAACCCATGTTGCCCTGGGTTGTGTAACTGATGGGTTTCTAGATGGGTGGTGATCTTGCTTCTTAGGACCCTTTCAAAGATTTTTATGATATGGGATGTTAGTGCTATTGGTCTGTAGTTCTTTGCTGTTGCTTTACTGCCCCCTTTGTGGAGTGGGGCTAGGAGTGATTTCTGTGTGCAGATTTGGGACCATTCCTTCCAAGATTTTCCAAGTGTATATTATGATATATCTCTCCCTCCTGCGTTCCAACGAGTACAAGTCAAGTGCTTCCAAGCGTTCCCAGTAGTTAAGGTGCTTGACAGAATTTATACGTGCAGTAAAGGATCTCTGTACACTCTCTAGATCTGCGATTTCACCTGCTTTGAATGGAGATGTTAATGTACAGCAGTATTCCAGCCTAGAGAGAACAAGTGATTTGAAAAGGATCATCATGGGCTTGGCATCTCTTGTTTTGAAAGTTCTCATTATCCATCCTATCATTTTCTTTGCACGTGCGATTGTGGCACTGTTGTGATCCTTGAAAGTGAGATCCTCAGACATTACTACTCCCAGGTCCCTTACATTAGTTTTCCGCTCTATTGTATGGCCAGAGTCAGTAGTATACTCTGTTCTAGTTATTATCTCCTCCAGTTTTCCATAACGGAGTAGTTGGAATTTGTCCTCATTGAACATCATATTGTTTACCGTTGCCCATTGGAAAACTTTGTTTATATCTTCTTGGAGATTAACCGCGTCCTCAGCAGATGACAGTCTCATGCTGATCCTAGTATCATCCGCAAAGGATGATACGGTGCTGTGGTGTATATCTCTGTTTATGTCTGATATGAGGATAAGGAATAAGATGGGGGCGAGTACTGTGCCTTTTGGAACAGAGCTCTTCACTATGGCAGCCTCCGATTTAACTCTGTTGACCACTACTCTTTGTGTTCGATTTGTTAGGAAGTTGAAGATCCATCTCCCCACTTTCCCAGTTATTCCTTTAGCACGTATTTTATGGGGTATTACGCCATGATCGCATTTGTCAAATGCTTTTGCAAAGTCTGTGTATATTACATCTGCATTCTGATTTTCTTCCAGTGCATCCAAGGCCATGTCATAGTGATCCAGTAGTTGTGAGAGGCAGGAGCGACCTGCCCTGAACCCATGTTGCCCTGGATTGTGCAGATTTTGGGAATCCAGGTGATTTGCAATCCTGCTTCTTAGCACTCTTTCAAAGATTTTTATGATGTGGGACGTCAGAGCTATTGGTCTATAGTTCTTAGCTAATGCTTTGCTGCCACCTTTATGGAGTGGGGCTATATCCGTTGTTTTAAGTGACTGTGGAATTTCACCCATGTCCAAGCTCCTCCTCCATAGTGTACTTAGGGCACGCAAGAGGGGTTTCTTGCAGTTCTTAATGAAAACAGAGTTCCACGAGTCTGGGCCCGGGGCTGAGTGCATAGGCATGTTGTCAATGGCTTTTTCGAAATCTATCGGAGTTTACCTGGAGTTTACCTGGAGAGAGTTCCGGGGGTCAACGCCCCCGCGGCCCGGTCTGAGACCAGGCCTCCTGGTGGATCAGAGCCTGATCAACCAGGCTGTTGCTGCTGGCTGCACGCAAACCAACATACGAGCCACAGCCCGGCTGATCCGGAACTGACTTTAGGTGCTTGTCCAGTGCCAGCTTGAAGACTGCCAGGGGTCTGTTGGTAATCCCCCTTATGTGTGCTGGGAGGCAGTTGAACAGTCTCGGGCCCCTGACACTTATTGTATGGTCTCTTAACGTGCTAGTGACACCCCTGCTTTTCATTGGGGGGATGGTGCATCGTCTGCCAAGTCTTTTGCTTTCGTAGTGGGTGATTTTCGTGTGCAAGTTCGGTACTAGTCCCTCTAGGATTTTCCAGGTGTATATAATCATGTATCTCTCCCTCCTGCGTTCCAGGGAATACAGGTTTAGGAACCTCAAGCGCTCCCAATAATTGAGGTGTTTTATCTCCGTTATGCGCGCCGTGAAAATTCTCTGTACATTTTCTAGGTCGGCAATTTCACCTGCCTTGAAAGGTGCTGTTAGTGTGCAGCAATATTCCAGCCTAGATAGAACAAGTGACCTGAAGAGTGTCATCATGGGCTTGGCCTCCCTAGTTTTGAAGGTTCTCATTATCCATCCTGTCATTTTTCTAGCAGATGCGATTGATACAATGTTATGGTCCTTGAAGGTGAGATCCTCCGACATGATCACTCCCAGGTCTTTGACGTTGGTGTTTCGCTCTATTTTGTGGCCAGAATTTGTTTTGTACTCTGATGAAGATTTAATTTCCTCATGTTTACCATATCTGAGTAATTGAAATTTCTCATCGTTGAACTTCATATTGTTTTCTGCAGCCCACTGAAAGATTTGGTTGATGTCTGCCTGGAGCTTTGCAGTGTCTGCAATGGAAGACACTGTCATGCAGATTCGGGTGTCATCTGCAAAGGAAGACACGGTGCTGTGGCTGACATCCTTGTCTATGTCGGATATAAGGATGAGGAACAAGATGGGAGCGAGTACTGTGCCTTGTGGAACAGAGCTTTTCACCGTAGCTGCCTCGGACTTTACTCTGTTGACGACTACTCTCTGTGTTCTGTTAGTGAGGAAATTATAGATCCATCGACCGACTTTTCCTGTTATTCCTTTAGCACGCATTTTGTGCGCTATTACGCCATGGTCACACTTGTCGAAGGCTTTTGCAAAGTCTGTATATATTACATCTGCATTCTTTTTGTCTTCTAGTGCATTTAGGACCTTGTCATAGTGGTCCAATAGTTGAGACAGACAGGAGCGACCTGTTCTAAACCCATGTTGCCCTGGGTTGTGTAACTGATGGGTTTCTAGATGCGTGGTGATCTTGCTTCTTAGGACCCTTTCAAAGATTTTTATGATATGGGATGTTAGTGCTATTGGTCTGTAGTTCTTTGCTGTTGCTTTACTGCCCCCTTTGTGGAGTGGGGCTATGTCTGTTGTTTTTAGTAACTGTGGGACGACCCCCGTGTCCATGCTCCCTCTCCATAGGATGGAAAAGGCTCGTGATAGGGGCTTCTTGCAGTTCTTGATGAACACAGAGTTCCATGAGTCTGGCCCTGGGGCAGAGTGCATGGGCATGTCATTTATCGCCTGTTCGAAGTCATTTGGTGTCAGGATAACATCGGATAGGCTTGTGTTAATCAAATTTTGTGGCTCTCTCATAAAAAATTCATTTTGATCTCCGACTCTCAGTCTGGTTAGCGGCTTGCTAAAAACTGAGTCATATTGGGACTTGAGTAGCTCACTCATTTCCTTGTTGTCATCTGTGTAGGACCCATCTTGTTTAAGTAGGGGCCCAATACTGGACGTTGTTCTCGATTTTGATTTGGCATAGGAGAAGAAATACTTTGGGTTTCTTTCGATTTCATTTATGGCTTTTAGTTCTTCCCGCGATTCCTGACTCCTAAAGGATTCTTTTAGCTTAAGTTCGATGCTTGCTATTTCTCTGACCAGTGTCTCCCTACGCATTTCAGATATATTGACCTCTTTTAGCCGCTCTGTTATTCTTTTCCGTCGCCTGTAAAGGGAGCGCCTGTCTCTTTCTGTTTTACATCTACTCCTCCTTTTTCTTAGAGGAATAAGCCTTGTGCATACATCGAGTGCTACCGAGTTAATCTGTTCTAGGCATAAGTTGGGGTCTGTGTTGCTTAGTATATCTTCCCAGCTTATATCGGTTAGGACTTGGTTTACTTGGTCCCACTTTATGTTTTTGTTATTGAAGTTGAATTTGGTGAATGCTCCCTCGTGACTAATCTCATTATGTCGGTCTGGGGCTCCGCGCATACATGACTGGACCTCAATTATGTTGTGATCTGAGTATATTGTTTTTGATATGGTGAAGATGAGGTCTAGTGTATTCTCCAGTCTAGTAGGCTCTATTATTTGCTGGTTTAAATTGAATTTTGTGCAGAGATTTAAAAGCTCGCGTGAGTGTGAGTTTTCATCAGAGCTGCCTCCTGGTGTTATTACTGCAACAATATTATTTGCTATATTCCTCCATTTTAGGTGCCTTAAGTTGAAATCCCCCAGGAGCAAGATGTTGGGTGCAGGAGCTGGAAGGTTTTCCAGACAGTGGTCAATTTTTAACAGCTGTTCCTGGAATTGCTGGGATGTTGCATCCGAAGGCTTGTAGACTATCACAATGACTAGGTTTTGGTTCTCGACCTTTACTGCTAAAACTTCCACTACATCATTTGAGGCATTTAGCAGTTCTGTGCAAACAAGTGACTCTGCAATGTACAGGCCAACCCCCCCCTTTTGCCTGTTCACTCTGTCACATCTGTATAGGTTGTAACCTGGGATCCATATTTCATTGTCCAAGTGATCCTTTATGTGGGTCTCAGTGAAAGCCGCGAACATTGCCTTTGCCTCTGCAAGCAGTCCACGGATGAAAGGTATTTTGTTGTTTGTTGCTGGCTTTAGACCCTGTATATTTGCAAAGAAGAATGTTATCGGACTGGTGGTATTGTTGGTACTGGGGGGGGATTTTTTTTCCGGCATTAGTATCTGTATCTGTTGGTTTGGAGTGGAGGCCATCGACTGTGGTTCCACTCCAGGAATGACTGGATTTGGTGTACGATTTCTGCCATTTCCTGCCAGTTTTTTTTCCTTCCTGGCACTAAAAAACCTCTCCCTCTTGAGTGGCTGTGGCTACCCAGGTTTTCCCATGGCCTGGATGTTTTGTATCTTTTTGTCCCCTTTAGATGGTATGCCTGGCAATTTAAGTTATAGCACAGTCTTTCCTGTACTGAAGAGGTACACAGTTCAGGGTGAAAAAGCTTACAGGAAGGGAGTTTGCATTTTCCTGTTGTCATATGGGCATGGGCATGGTCATAGGGTAATGTCGGAAATCTGGCATACATTTATGGAGTTTTGAGGCTCATTCATGAAGAAATCATTTGGGTCGTCGATCCTCAGACCGATTAGTGGTTCACTAAACACAGAGTCGTACTGGGATTTCAATATTTCACTCATTTCCTTGTCATCTGTGTAAGTCCCATCCTGTCTGAGTAAGGGCCCGATACTAGATGTGGTATTTGCCTTGTTTTTGGCATATGAAAAGAAATATTATGAATTTCTTTCAATTTCACTAATAGCTTTAAGCTCCTCCTGCCTCTCCTGGTTCCTGTAAGAGTCATTTAGCTTAAGTTCGATAGTTTCCACTTCCCTGGTCAGCGCCTCCTTTCGTGTATCAGATGTTCTAGCACTCCTGAGGAGCTCAGTGACTCTTCGTCGTCTTCTGTAGAGGGAGCGTCTTTTTCTCTCCAGTTTACTCCTGCTCTTCTTCTTTCTTAGGGGAATATGCCTAGAACATGCTTCGGCTACCAGGAAGTTGATCCTTTCAAGGCACTGGTTTGGATCCATGTCATTTAAGACATCTTCCCAACATGTTTCGTTTAGGACATGGTTTACCTGGTCCCAGTTGATGTTCTTGTTGTTGAAGTTGTATTTTGTGAAGACACCTTCACAGGTACATGCATTCTGCTGATCAGGACCCCTATGCATGTACGTCTGGACTTCGATTAGGTTGTGATCGGAATTAGTTGTTTTTGATATTCTTATGTCTCTTATCAGGTCCTCATTATTTGTGAAGATAAGGTCAAGTGTGTTTTCTAGTCTTGTTGGCTCCACTATCTGCTGGGGCCTTCAAGACCCCTGGCAGTCTTCAAGACTCCTGGCTGTCTTCAAGACCCCTGGCTGCCTTCAAGACCCCTAGCTGTATTGAAGACCCCTGGCTGCTTCAAGACTTCTGGCTGTCTTCAGGACCCCTGGCTGTCTTCAAGACTCCTGGCTGTCTTCAAGACCCCTGGCTGCCTTCAAGACCCCTAGCTGTATTCAAGACCCCTGGCTGTCTTCAAGACTCCTGGTTACCTTCAAGACCCCTGGCTACCTTCAAGACCCCTGGCTGTCTTCAAGACTCCTGGCCGCCTTCAAGATCCCTGGCTGTCTTCAAGACCCCTGGCTGCCTTCAAGACCTCTTGCTGCCTTCAAGACCCCTAGCTGTATTCAAGACCCCTGACTGTATTCAAGACCCCTGGCTGCCTTCAAGACCCCTGGCTGCCTTCAAGACCCCTGGCTGCCTTCAAGACCCCTGGCTTTATTGAAGAGGGAACTGGACAGATACCCGAAGTCAGTACTTGACCAGCCGGGCTATGGTTCGTGCGCTGGATTGTGTGTTGCCAACAGTAACAGCCTTGTTAATCTGTCCCTGATCCACCAGGAGGCCTGGTTATGGACCGCGGGGGCGTTGACCCCCGGAACACCCGCCAGGTAGACCACCTGTTCAATAATTACCCACCACAAACTATCAATCTACAATACTCTCTCGCTGTCCCACAATCAACCCTCACCATCTGTCCTACAATCCACCATCACCACTACAACCTGTCCCACACTCATCTGCTACCACCTGTTGCGCAGTCAACTACCACCATCTATCCCACCCTCAACAACTATTAAATCTACCACAATCAACAACCTCGACACCACCTGTCCCGTAATCAACCACTATCACCACCACTACCACTATTCTAATTAAAAATAACCACCATCTGTGTGATAGGAACCACCAAACACAAAACGTACACCAAACACAGTGTATTTTACACAATTATGTTTGTACTTGACACTGTAACCACAATTCTGACCACACCACACCTACAGTCTACCATACAATCTACCTGTCTACTCGCATCTACCTCAACTCCTTCGTCTGATGCGCACTGCGTCATCATCCAGTTGATCATTGATCTATCAATTCAGTTGTGTACGCTTATATGGTAGTAGTAGTAATAATAATTGTAGTAGTAATAGTAATGAGTAGTAGTAATAGTAGTAGTATTATTATTAGTAGTAATAGTAGTTCCCAGTGTCCATTCATCAGCTGGTCTGTGATTAGAAGAATCCTTAACCGATTCATTCACAAAATACTTAATGAAGGGAACAGACACCAGCTGCATGATTGATCATCCACTCGACCTTATTTGACAGTGTGCGCGCACTCACCTAATTGTGGTTGCAGGGGTCGATTCACAGCTCCTGGGCCCGCCTCTTTACTGGTAGCTACTAGGTCCACTCTCTCCCTGCTCCATGAGCTTTATCATACCTCTTCTTAAAGCTGTGTATGGATCCTGCCTCCACTACATCACTCTCCAGACTGTTTCACTTCCTGACAACTCTGTGGCTGAAGAAATACTTCCCAACATCCCTGTGACTCATCTGAGTCTTCAACTTCCAGCTGTGACCCCTTGTTGCTGTGTCCCATCTCTGGAACATCCTGTGTGTATGTGTGTACTCACCTAATTGTACTTCAGCTTCAAATTGTGACCCCTTGTTTCTGTGTCCCATCTCTGGAACATCCTGTCTCTGTCCACCTTGTCTATTCGGCGCAGTATTTTGTATGTCGTTATCATGTCTCCCCTGACCCTCCTGTCCTCCAGTGTTGTCAGACCGATTTCCCTTAACCTTTCTTCATAGGACATTCCCCTTACCTCTGGAACTAGCCTTATTGCAAACCTTTGCACTTTCTCTAATTTCTTGACTTGTTTGACTAGGTTTGTGTTCCAAACTGGTGCTGCGTACTCCAGTATGGGCCTGACGTTGGAAATAAATGGTATAAAATACCGACACAAATGGAAATATAAGCACATATGCAGTATAATGTGATCCTTTATTGACAACGTTTCGCCCACACAGTGGGCTTTTTCAAGTCACAAACAGATCTACCTGGGGTGGAAGATATGCAAGTATTTATAGTCAGGTTCAGAATGCTGAGGTCAGGTGGAGAATGCTGCATCTAATGATGCACCGAGCAACCCCAGACCTGCCAGAATATACGGCCTGCCAAAAACTCACAAGCCTGGTATCCCACTGAGGCCCATATCCTCGGGAATAGGCAGTGCTCCCCACCAACTCTCAGGAATTCTCGCAAAATACCTCTCTAAACTCTTGGGCACTATCACTCCAGCACATCTCAAACACTCGGGTGATCTTCTCAATCGCATTGACAACATCAACATCAGGAACAAGAAACTTTCCAGTCTTGACGTAACTTCCCTATTCACCAAAGTACCTACTACACAAGCCATCGATCTCTTGCGCAGGAAAATTGACGATTCACTTGATCTTCCTATTCCAGCCAGCGATTTCATCGACCTTGTTGAACTATGTGTTGGCTTTACGTGTTTCTCTTTCTTCTTTCAGCAGACTTTTGGACTACCCATGGGTTCGCCACTCAATGCAGTCCTGGTGAACCCATACATGGAACATCTAGAAGCCGAGCGTTTCTCCACCATTATTCCTTCGTCTGTCACCTGGCTCCGTTATGTTGACGACATTCTCCTCATAACTCCCAGACACTTCAATGTTCAAGCTCTCCAAGACAAGCTCAACCAGGTCGAGCCTTTAATCCAGTTCACACTTGAAGAAGAAGTCGACAACACTCTTCCTTTCCTTGATGTTCTTCTCTGCAAAGCTGACCATGAACTTCGTTTTAAAGTCTATCGAAAACCCACCAACCAAAACGATCTTCTCCACTTCTACTCTCACCACGGCACCAAAACTAAACGTGGTGTAATTATAGGCTTCTTCCTGCGCACACTCAGAATCTGCAGCAATGAGTTTCTTGAGGAAGAATGCACTATAATTGAACAAGTATTTTCTAAACTCCACTATCCTCGTCACTTCATCAGAGACTGCAGACGACGGGCATTAAACATCAACAACACACCCAGAGAAGACACTGCCGAGAAGAGATACATAGTCCTCCCCACCAACTCCATTGCCAAACACGTTTCCAACATCTTTTCCAATATCTCATTCTAAGTATCTACCTCCACAACCACGACCATCAAGGACATTACCAGTGATAGACAGGACAAGCTTCCACCCTCTGCAGGGGTATACATAATCCCTTGTAATGACTGCAGCAAATTATACATGGGCAAAACATCAAGGGACCTCCAAACACGTATTTCAGAACACCAATACGCAAGCAGGTCTGACGATACAAGGAATGCCTGTGTACAACTCTGTAATTCACACAACCACTTGATAAACTACAGAAACTCAAGACTTATCGCCACAGAAGACAACACTCAATACCGAAGAATCCTGGAATCATCGCTTATCTCTATATCCGACAACTTCAACCAGAATAGTGGCTTCTATAACATAGCTGAACCACTTGCCAAGAAACTTCTCCATCGTTATCCCACATAAGAGCATAGGAATGGAAGAACACTGCAGAAGGTCTGCTCACAAACTTATCCAATCTCCCTTCCAAGCTACCCAAGATTTTAGACTCTATAACTCCACTCGGTACATCATCAGATGCAGCATTCTCCACCTGACCTCAGCATTCTGAACCTGACTATAAATACTTGCGTACCTTCCACCCCAGGTAGATCTGTTTGTGACTTGAAAAAGCCCACTGTGTGGGCGAAACGTTGTCAATAAAGGATCACATTATACTGCATATGTGTTTATATTTCCATGGGCCTGACGTACACAGTGTATAAAGTCTTGAACGATTCCTTACTGAGGTACTGGAATGCTATTCTCAGGTTTGACAAGCGCCCATATGCCGCAGCAGTTATCTGGTTAATATGTGCTTCTGGCGATGTACTCTGTATTATACTCACTCCTAGGTCTTTCTCCTTGGCCATTTAGCCTATACTCTCTTTGTAGACCTGTCTGGTCTGCGTTTGATTTAATTCTCCTCATTAACTTCAAGTCATCTGCAAACAGGGACACTTCTGAGTCTATCCCTTCCGTCATGTCATTCACATATACCAAGAATAGCACTGGTCCCAGGACTGACCCCTGTGGGAGCCCGCTTGTCACTGGTGCCCACTGTGATACCTCATCACGGACCATGACTCGCTGTTGCCTCCCTGTTAGGTATTCTCTGATCCATTGCAGTGCCCTTCCTGTTATACATGCCTGTTCCTCTAGCTTCTGTACTAATCTCTTGTGAGGAACTGTGTCGAAGGCCTTCTTGCAGTCCAAGAAAATGCATTCAACCCACCCCTCCCTCTCATTTCTTACTTCAGTTACCTTGTCATAAAACTCTAGTAGGTTTGTGATACAGGATTTGCCTTCCATGAATCCGTGCTGGCTGTCATTTATAATCTTGTTCCACTCCAGGTGCTCCACCACTCTCCTCCTGATAATCTTTTCCAAGACTTTGCATACTTTACATGTCAGTGACACTGGTCTATAATTTAGTGCTTCATTTCTGTCTCCCTTCCTAAAGATGGGGACTGCATTTGCCTTCGTCCATACTTCAGGTAGTTGCCCAGTTTCAAGGGAAGTGTTGAAGATTTTGGTTAGTGGCACACGTAGTGTCCCTGCTCCCTCTCTAACGACCCACGGAGAGATGTTGTCCGGTCCCACTGCCTTTGAGGTATCAAGGTCACTTAGGAGCTTCTCCACTTCCTCCTCAGTTGTGTGTAATTCATCCAACACTTGTTGGTATATCCCTTATTGCTGTACCCCACTGTTTTGTCTTCCCGTTGTCCCTTCAGCCTCCACTGTAAATACTTCCTGAAATCTCATGTTGAGCTCCTCACATACCTCCTGGTCGTTTCTTGTGAGCTCCCCACCTTTCCTCAGCCTGATTACCTGGTCCTTGACTGTTGTCTTCCTCCTGATGTGGCTGTAGAGTAGTTTCAGGTCAGACTTGACTTTCGATGCTATGTCATTTGCATACTGCCGCTGCGCCTCCCTGTCGTAGGGGCTCTTAAAAGGAGATATCGAGGGTTGAAGGTAGACACACTTGTTGGATGGTAACGATATATTGTCAGACTGTGGTAATGGGAGATGGAGCCCAGCCTTGCCGTGTTCTAGCCTGAATGTCTATGCGCCGACTGAGAGGGAGGCAGAGGTACGAACGTACATATGCGCATCCCGTGACGTCACACAGTCACAGGCCTAAAAGGGATCATCTATATAAACACATGGATGGTACTATGATATGCTATACAACACATATAAGGGGATTCAGCAACTATGCTGACAGCTCGGTCATGTTACGTATGTCGTCTCGACATACACTACTATCCTATAGGCTGAACAGGCAGGTGGTTCTGGGCTGATTCTATACAATAACAAATTCATATATAACTTAGAACTAATGGATGGTATCATAATGGATATTAACAAAATGAGTTTTACGTAATGGGTGTTAACGTAATCACTTTTAACGGGCCGCGGGGGCGTTGACCCCCGGAACTCTCTCCAGGTCTCCAGGTAATGCATTACAAACTATAAGAACAAATCATTGTACAATATGGATGGAATTGATCGATTGATCTGTATTCATGCACTCTACGGATTCTGAGGAAGAATAAATATATATATACAAGGTGAAATTAACAGCAAAGGCATCTGGTGTGCACTCAGATCATTACTGTCAAATTCTCAGAATATGGAGAAAACATGAATACAAAAAAAAAAAAAAAATTCTGAAAAACTAATCAGTTAATAACAAACAGTTGACAATTTACTTCATCTCGGACATCTGGTTATACAGACTATGTACATTTAAACCCAATTCTGCGAGGGTAAGATTTACATATGCAGAATGGTTATCATCTCTGGGAGGATCGAATTCCTCTGCAATGACTAACACATGCCTTGACTGAGGGAGATCTGAACGAGCATCTACAAAAGATGCTTGTGGGTTTCTCATTACTTGTCAAGTACTCAAGGAGTACCGACATTCAGGTTGATTATCTGACTTGAGCATTTGAGGTAGAGGGTACAGAGTCAAGAGGATTTTCAGCATCTGTCACATTAGTCTGGGTAGCAATATCATCAACATCGCATACTAATTTCATATGATCTAAATGCGATTCTTTGTACTTACCAGTACTAATTTCTCTAACCTTATACTTATTGCCAGAGATATGTTCTACAACTCGATAAGGGCCAACAAACTTTTGATCGAGCTTAGGCATTGCGGATGTTTTGTTGAAATTTATCAGCATTACTCTCGAACCTACTTTGACTTTTGATGGCTTAGCATGGCTATTTGTTACTCTAGTAAATTCTGCTGTTGATTTATGAAGTGTTTCACGGATTCTTCTAAAAACACTTTGAGCCATGCTTGTACGAGTTGCTACGAAATCATCAGGGTTGTAATTGGGTTTCGGAGTGGAATATAACAATTCATAGGGTAAAGCTTGTCTACACCATTCAATGCATAATGTGGAGTATCACCTATGGAAGCATTGTAAGCAGAATTTATGGCACATTGGACATCTGGTATGATTTCATCCCAAGTTTCACTATTGGGGTTGATAGTGGCTCTCAGGACATCAAGTACTTTCTTATTGGTTCATTCGGCTAACCCATTGCTGGCAGGATGATGAGGAACAATGGTGGATTTAGAGATCACAAATTTTCAAGAATCTCATTACAGAATTCACCTCCATTATCTGTTACTAAGGACTTAGGGGTGGTATGCCTGCAGATAATGCATTCTTTAAACGCTTTAGCTACTGTCTCAGCAGTCTTATCTGCAATAGGAACTAACTCACAATATCTTGTGAAATGGTCTACCATAACACACAGATGTTTGTTGCCTTGGAGGGAACATTTAAAATTGGTTAACAAGTCAAGGGCAACTCTTTCCCATGGTTCGCTAGTGGTTGGGTACACTTGGATTGGATTAGGACCATTGACATTTCCTTTATGTTGCATACAAACACTACATTTCTTAACATACTCTGAAATGAAGATTGAGACACTTATGCAGCATATGGGAATCTTTATTCAGGAAACGTTTCGCCATACAGTGGCTTCATCAGTCCAATACAAAGAGGAAGGCGTAAGGAGAGGAGGAGAATGAGGTAATCAGTCCCTCAACCTGGAGTCGATGTGTTCAGTCCATCAATCTTGTAGAAGATTGATGGACTGAACACATCGACTCCAGGTTGAGGGACTGATTACCTCATTCTCCTCCTCTCCTTACGCCTTCCTCTTTGTATTGGACTGATGAAGCCACTGTGTGGCGAAACGTTTCCTGAATAAAGATTCCCATATGCTGCATAAGTGTCTCAATCTTCAACTTGTCGGTTTTTCAAACCATTCATCACATACTCTGAAATGTCAGTTGCCATACGTGGCCAAAAGTATTTCATTCTGGCTTGTTTCACAGAACGATCCATACCAGGGTGTGCAACACCTGGTGCATCATGAACTAGCTGTAGAGCTACGTTCACTAGTGACTGTGGAATTACTAACTGGTACACTCTTCTACTTGGAGTACCCAACTCGGCTGTTCGATACAGTAATTCCTGGCTCATTACAAAGTCACTAATGGGTGCTGGTGGCTTCACAGTCAGAATAAGATCTTCCTGGAGCAGGAATCGAATCACACCAGACCACAAGGGATCTGTTCTTTGGGCATTTTTGACATCCTCAACAGTAAATGGAGGATCTGCAGTAACTACACTAACGTGTCGCGATAAAGCATCTGCGACTACATTTGAATTGCCAGGTAAATGTTCAAAAGTGGGATTGAACTCTTGGATAGTCAAGGTCCATCTGGCTAACCTTCCAGTAGGTTCTTTGTTCTGGAATAAAGGTATCAATGGTGCATGGTCTGTCAAGACATGAACAGGGTACTGGTAAATAATGTCTCGGAAGTGCTCTAAAGACCATACTATTCCTGAAGCTTCTTGCTCCGTTACTGTATAATTACGTTCAGCCTTTGTAAGGACTCGGCTAGCAAATGCAACTGCGTTGTACTTGCTATCAGTCTTCTGAGCTAGTATGGCACCTATGCCAAATGAACTAGCATCAGTTGTCAGATAGAAGGGCTTAGAAAAATCTGGAAATTTCAAAATTGGAGCAGATGTTAGCTTTTCTTTTAGAGTTTGGAATGCTCTTTCTTGACGGAAGGTCCAAATGAAAGGAGCATCTTTCTTAAGCAATTCAGTTAGAGGAGCTGCAATTGAAGAAAAATTTGGAATAAAAGATCTGTAGAAACCTGCTAGACCCACAAAGGATCTTACAGCATCAGCAGTTTTGGGAGTTGGAAAATTTAGTACTGCCATTACTTTACTTTGATCAGTCGTAACTCCTCTAGGAGTGACTACGTGACCCAGAAACTTAATTTCTGATCTGAAAAATTGACATTTCAACAGTTTGATCTTTAAATTGGCTTCTTCAAGCTTACCAAGTACTATATCAAGTCTTTTCAGGTGTGTATCCACATCTTTGGACATGACGATTACGTCGTCTAAGTACACCATAAGTGCTTTACCTATTAGACCTCTAAAGATGTTGGTCATGAGTCTAGAGAATGTGATAGGTGAGGATCGTAATCCAAAAGCCATTCGAAGGAAATGATAATGACCTGTGGGAGTAGAGAATGCAGTTAACTCTTGGCTGTCCTCGTGAAGAGGGACCTGCAAAAACCCTTGTAACAAGTCCAGGGTCAAGAAGACTTTGTTACCTCCAATGTTGCGTAAAAGATCACCTAGTACAGGAAGTGGGAAGCGATCTGGAATAGTTTTCGCATTTAACTTCCTAAAGTCAATCACCGGGCGCCAAGTGCCGTCCTTCTTAGGCACTAGGATCAAGGGCGCATTCCAGGGTGAATTGCTATGTGCAATTACTCCATCATCGAGCATCTGATTGATCAATTCCTCTGCGACAGCAACTTGTGAATGAGGCATTCTGTACGCAGGTATATAGATAGGTCTAGTACCAGGTTCAAGTGGAATACGATGGGACAGTAAGTTCGTTATACCCATCTTCTCACCTGGTAAGGCAATGGCTTTACGACGTTTGTTCAACAGAGTCAACAAACGCCTGACTTCGTCTGGGAAGTCATTGGGAGCTAAGTCTTTCTCCTCAACTGGTGGAATGGATTGATCCAGTGGAGTGGATGAGGTCCCCCCTGTTGAAATAGCACCGACCCACTGGTCAGGTGACACATCATCCTGTACTTGAACAGGGTAAGGATAGTGAACTAGGTCAACGAGATTGGTATTTGCTCTGAGACGAACACTGTGACCCGAAGTGTTAGCAAGGAATAAATGGATCTTACTCTCTTACAACGTGTAAGGAAGGTTCAACAAATAAACCCTTGACCTTGCAGGAATCACTGTCAACTAGGACGTTATCACCATCTGGAACATTAGGAACAACAACAGACACTCTAGTGAGAGCACTAGCCGCAACAGAGACGTCTTTCTGGAGACGGCATGTGACATCAACAAGAGATGGCATTACTAGTTTCAAGTAATCGTTTTCTGACAAGGCATCCCCTGTGGAGAAACTACTACTCAAACTAGCAGTCATTGCAGGGATAGGCTGTGCACTCAAGGCAGTCTGAATGTCCCTGGACACTTGAGGCAACGGAACAATATCTTGCATGTCTGAAGGTGTAGGTGGAACACAGATGGGAGTGACAGAGTTACCAGTGCCTGACCGCTTGGGTACGCTACTGGAGAATGCATTGGCTTGTAAGGACTTAATTCGTACATCATACTCTGCGGCAGTATGGCAGATTTCTGATACCTCATCCACTTCACTGGATCAATCTGTTCCACCAGTTGAGGAGAAAGACTTAGCTCCCACTGACTTCCCAGATGAAGTCAAGCGTTTGTTGACTCTGTTGAACAAACGTCGTAAAGCCATTGCCTTACCAGGTGAGAAGATGGGTATAACGAACTTATTGTCCCATCGTATTCCACTTGAACCTGGTACTAGACCTATCTACATACCTGCGTACAGAATGCCTCATTCACAAGTTGCTGTCGCAGAAGAATTGATCAATCAAATGCTTGATGATGGAGTTATTGCACCTAGCAATTCACCTTGGAATGCACCCTTGATCCTAGTACCTAAGAAGGATGGTACTTGGCACCCAGTAATTGACTTTAGGAAGTTAAACGCGAAAACTATTCCAGATCGTTTTCCACTCCCTGTTCTGGGTGATCTTTTACGTAACATCGGAGATAACAAAGTCTTTTCAACCCTGGATTTGTTACAAGGGTTTTGGCAAGTCCCTCTTCACGAGGACAGCCAAGAGCTAACTGCATTCTCCACTCCTACAGGTCATTATCACTTCCTCCGTATGGCGTTTGGATTACAATCCTCCCCTATCACGTTCTCAAGGCTCATGACTAATATCTTTAGAGGTCTCATAGGTAATGCACTTATGGTGTACTTAGATGACGTAATCGTCATGTCTAAAGACGTGGATACACACTTGAAAAGACTTGATGTAGTACTTGGTAAGCTTGAAGAAGCCAATTTAAAGATCAAACTGTCTAAATGTAAATTTTTCAGATCAGAAATTAAGTTTCTTGGTCACGTAGTCACTCCTAGAGGGGTTACGACTGACCCTCCATTTAGTGTTGAAGATGTAAAGAATGCTCAACAAAACAGATCCCATGTGGTCTGGTGTGATTCGATTCCTGCTCCAGGAAGATCTTATTCTGACTGTGAAGCCACCAGCACCCATCAGTGACTTTGTCATGAACCAAGAATTACTGTATCGAACAGCCGAGTTGGGTACTCCTAGCAGAAGAGTATACCAGTTAGTAATTCCATAGTCACTAGTGAATGTAGCCTTACAGCTAGTTCACGATGTACCAGGTGTTGCACACCCTGGTATGGATCGTTCTGTAAAACAAGCCAGATTGAAATACTTTTGGCCTCGTATGGCAACTGATATTTCTGAGTATGTTAAGAAATGTAGTGTCTGCATGCAACATAAAGGTAATGCTAATGGCCCTAATCCAATCCAAGCGTATCCAACTATTAGCGAACCGTGGGAAAGAGTTGCGCTAGATTTGTTAACTAATTTCCAATGTTCCCTCCAAGGCAACAAACATCTGTGTGTTATGGTAGACCATTTCACCAGATATTGTGAGTTAGTTCCTATTGCAGATAAGACTGCCGAGACAGTAGCTAAAGCGTTTAAAGAACGCATTATCTGCAGGCATACCACCCCTAAGTCCCTAGTAACAGATAATGGAGGTGAATTCTGTAATGAGATTCTTGAAAATTTGTGCACCTTGTACAAGATCTCTAAATCCACCATTGTTCCTCATCATCCTGCCAGCAATGGGTTAGCGGGACGAACCAATAAGAAAGTACTTGATGTCTTGAGAGCCACTATCAATCCCAACAGTGAAACTTGGGATGAAGTTATACCTGATGTGCAGTGTGCTATAAATTCTGCTTACAATGTTTCTATAGGTGACACTCCACATTATGCATTGTACGGTGTAGATAAATGGTTGCCTTATGAGTTGTTATATTCTAATCCGAAACCAAATTACAACCCTGATGATTTCATAGCAACTCGTACCAGGTTAGCTCAAAGTGTTTTTAGAAGAATCCGTGAAACACTTCATAAATCAACAGCAGAATTTACAAGAGTCGCAAACACTCGAGCAAAGCCATCCAAAATCAAAGTAGGTTCGAGGGTTATGCTGACTAACTTGAACAAAACGTCTGCAGTGCCAAAGCTTGATCAAAAGTTTGTTGGTCCTTATCGAGTAGTTGAACATATCACTGGTAATAAGTATAAGGTTAGAGAAATTAGTACTGGTCAGTATAAAGAATCGCATTTAGATCATATGAAGTTAGTATGTGATGATAATGATGTTCCAACCCAGACTAATGTGACAGACTCTGACAATCCTCCTGATCCTGTACTCTCTTCCTCTTATACTCAGTCAGACGATCAACCTGAATGTCGTTATTCCCTACGCACACGACAGGTATTGAGAAATCCTCAAGTATCATTTGTAACTTCCAATTCAGATTTGCCTCAAATACAGCATGAGTTAGCCAATGCAACAGAGTTTGATCCTCTCAGAGATGACACCCATTCTGCATATGTCAATCTTACCCTAGCAGAGTTGGGGTTAAATGTAAATAACCTGTATAGATGAATAATTACAGTATCAACTTATCAGTATTCAAGAATTTTTTTTTTGTGTTCACGTTCTCTCCGAATTCTGAGAGATAACAGTCTAGATTTGAGTGCCCCGAATCTGCCTTTCTGTTAAACACTCTTTCTTTGTATATATTCCTTCCTCAGAATCCGTAGATCACATGAATACAGATCGATCGATCAAATTTTTTTTTATCACTTCTATTGTGTAATCTCAACATTGAGTTTCATTCGATGAGTTTCATTTGATGAGTTTCATTCGATGAGTTTCATTTGATGAGTTTCATTCGATGAGTTGTGTTATATTATATCTTGTATTGCATTACAGTTTCAGTTACGTAAGCTTCCATTCCAATGTTCTACTTATGTATGTTATAATGTTCAATTGTTGTGTACTTTGACATTGTATAGAATCAGCCCAAGCCGTATACCTGCCATCTCTAGTTTGCATTAGTTGTATGTCGGGACGACATACGTTAGCAGTTAGCATCGCCGAGCTCTCAGTAGTAGTACCAGTTCCAGTAACCAGTTACCAGTAACCAGTGTACCAGTAATGACTCACTACCAACCGTCTCTGCGTGAATCACTGTCTGTATTCATATTGTTGCTGACCACAGCAGTATTCAAACACCCCCCTCACATATGGGTACTGGGGTTAGTTAGTCTTACGAGAGAGAGCAAGGAGGCAGGCCACGGCTGTTTGGCGCTTCCCACATTATCCGTAATATACGTACTTCCAGCCTACGTGAGTATTCCTTTACCCTATCCACGTGTTCGAACCCCACATGATAATGAAGGGTAACTAGAAGTGCCCTACCTGAACGTGAAGCTGTTCAACATATTGTTTTACGAATTCCAACTGTGGCACTGGAGCACCAAGTGCCACGCAAGTGAGGGGAACAATAGAGCCCCACAAAGGGAGACCAAGGACCACAGTCTATCAGGTAGGACTACTCAATGAGACCCCAAGACCAGTTTCATAGAACTTGTGGTCTGTAGCAACCACCCACACACACACACACACACACACACACACACACACACACACACACACACACACACACACACACACACACACACACACACACACACACACACACAGCCTGAGGGCCCATAAGAGGTTATTCACTCATATTAAATATTTACAGATCTGAAGATGACCTCAGATACACATCTTCAAGACAGCTGATTATTGTTTATGATCCCCCCCAGTCTTGTGCATCCCCGCCCTCCCCCACCCTCCCCACCCTCCCCCTTCTTCCATCCCCTCTCCATCCCTCTTCCCCACCCTCCTCTCCATATATCTCTCTCTTTCACCCTTTCTCTCACCCTGTTTCGCTTTCCCTCCTCGTCACCATCCCTATTTTCTCTTAAGTGGACATGGCAGTATCATAATGCCTAATACCTAGTACTCAGTACCTAGTACTCAGTACCTAGTACTCAGTACCTAGTGCCCACTGTAGAGACTTTAATTTAAATATGTTACATTACCTGGCTTGATTACGTTTTTGTATAACAAATTACATAAAATACTTTTTATGTTGACATGTGTGGCCTCAAAACCATTGTATTTTTGTGTATGTAACCCACACAAAACTTAAACCAAAAATTTGCTGAATACCTAATATTTCGTATCTAATCAGTTTTGAGATAAGTACCATGAGGAAGGTGTTAGGTGATCACCTGTTGTCTTAGAAGAACTAGAGTACTAGATAGTATTTAAGCGAGTACCGGAAGGTAACTTGTCCATGTTGACATGCTGACTGATGCTGGCGACATCTGTCAGTAGAGATGGGGAGCATCTCTGCTGACAGGGGTGTCATTCTACAAGTTTCTTTACATTTGTAGATGAATGGTTCAGAGAACCGACATGTTGATAAATTAGACACATGTGCAACTCTTGGGTATCTTTATTGAGGAAACGTTTCGCCACACAGTGGCTTCATCAGTCCATACGTAGGAGAAACTTGAAGAACAGGAGGAGAATGAGGTAATCAGTCCCTCAACCTTGAGTCGATGTGGTCAGTCCATCAATCTGTTGCTGAAGGTTCGACTCGGTACTTAGAGGACGGAGACTATTGTTAACATGTTATGTAGGTCCTCAGCCTCCTGGAGTGTCCTCCGCTAGAGACACTATTCATTAAGTGTCCCTTGGCTAGGTTGACAACGCTTTCGCCTCACACTGAGTGTCCGTGGTTTAATTCCCGGCATGAGTGGAAACGTTGGGCATGTTTCTTTAGACCTATTATCTCTGTTCACCCAGTAGTAAGTAGGTACCTGGGTGTTAGTGGACTGGTGTGGGTGGCATCCTGGGGGACAAGATTGAGGACAACAATGGTATAAGACAGACAGTCCTCGATGACCCACTGACTTTCTTGGCTTATCCTGGGTGGCTAACCCTCACTACCCTGGGTTATCCTGGGTGGCTAACCCTCCCTACCCTGGGTTATCCTGGGTGGCTAACCCTCCCTACCCTGGGTTATCCTGGGTGGCAAACCCTCCCTACCCTGGGTTATCCTGGGTGGCTAACCCTCCCTACCCTGGGTTATCCTGGGTGGCTAACCCTCCCTACCCTGGGTTATCCTGGGTGGCTAACCCTCCCTACCCTGGGTTATCCTGGGTGGCTAACCCTCCCTACCCTGGGTTATCCTGGGTGGCTAACCCTCCCTACCCTGGGTTATCCTGGGTGGCAAACCCTCCCTACCCTGGGTTATCCTGGGTGGCTAACCCTCCCTACCCTGGGTTATCCTGGGTGGCTAACCCTGGGTTATCCCGAGGACTCCTAGAAATGTGTGGTCACAATCACTTTCTAATAGGGTAAATTGCTCTTGACTGGTGTCAAACAGGTTCCGTACAGCCTAAATGACCTCTCGTATGGTCGATAGGCTTCAAACCCCATTACCCAGGCAACCAACAGCAAACAACGTAAGATTTCTCACCAGCACGAAGAAGCAGATGAAAGCTACACCAGGTGTGTCTCCTGAAGCCTGTACGAGGGTTGACAGTGATGGTAATGTTTTGTTGCTGGGGAAGGGCTCTTGATTCAGGGACTTTGAGCTCTTCTTCCCTTCCTCGGAGGAAAGTTGATTACCCTACCACCTCGCTCATTACCCTACCACCTCGTCCATTACCTTACCACCTTGTCCATTACCCTACCACCTCACTCATTACCCTACCACCTCGTCCATTACCTTACCACCTTGTCCATTACCCTACCACCTCGCTCATTACCCTACCACCTTGTCCATTACCCTGCCACCTCACCCATTACCCTACCACCTCGTCCATTACCCTACCACCTCGCTCATTACCCTACCACCTTGTCCATTACCCTACCACCTTGTCCATTACCCTACCACCTCGTCCATTACCCTACCACCTCGCTCATTACCCTACCACCTCGTCCATTACCCTACCACCTCGCTCATTACCCTACCACCTCGTCCATTACCCTAACACCTTGTCCATTAGCCTACCACCTTGTCCATTACCCTGCCACCTCACCCATTACCCTACCACCTTGTCCATTACCCTACCACCTTGTCCATTACCCTACCACCTTGTCCATTACCCTACCACCTTGTCCATTACCCTACCACCTCGCTCATTACCCTACCACCTCGTCCATTACCCTACCACCTTGTCCATTACCCTACCACCTTGTCCATTACCCTGCCACCTCACCCATTACCCTACCACCTTGTCCATTACCCTACCACCTCGCTCATTACCCTACCACCTCGTCTATTACAATACCACCTCACCCATTACCCTACCACCTTGTCCATTACCCTACCACCTCGCTCATTACCCTACCACTTTGTCCATTACCCTACCACCTTGTCCATTACCCTGCCAGCTCACCCATTACTCTACCACCTTGTCCATTACCCTACCACCTCGTCCATTACCCTATCACCTCACTCATTACCCTACCACCTTGCTCATTACCCTACCACCTCGCTCATTACCCTACCAACTTGTCCATTACCCTACCACCTCGTCCATTACCCTGCCACCTCGCTCATTACCCTACCACCTCGTCCATTACCCTACCCCCTCGTCCATTACCCTACCACCTCGTCCATTACCCTACCACCTCGCTCATTACCCTACCACCTCGTCCATTACCCAACCCCTTGTCCATTACCCTACCACCTCGTCCACTACCCTACCACCTTGTCCATTACCCTACCATCTCGTCCATTACCCTACCACCTTGCTCATTACCCTACCACCTCGTCCATTACCCTACCCCCTTGTCCATTACCCTATCACCTCATCCATTACCCTACCACCTCGTCCATTACCCTACCACCTTGTCCATTACCCTACCACCTCGTCCATTACCCTACCACCTTGTCCATTACCCTACCACCTCGTCCATTACCCTACCACCTCGTCCATTACCCTACCACCTCGTCCATTACCCTACCACCTCGTCCATTACCCTACCACATCGTACCTTACCCTACCACCTCGTCCATTACCCTACCACCTCTTCCATTACCCTGCCACCTCGTCCATTACCCTAGCACCTCGCCCATTACCCTACCCCCTTGTCCATTACCCTATCACCTCATCCATTACCCTACCACCTCGTCCATTACCCTACCACCTTGTCCATTACCCTAACACCTCGTCCATTACCCTACCACCTTGTCCATTACCCTACCAACTCGTCCATTACCCTACCACCTCGTCCATTACCCTACCACCTCGTCCATTACCCTACCACCTCGTACCTTACCCTACCACCTCGTCCATTACCCTACCACCTCTTCCATTACCCTGCCACCTCGTCCATTACCCTACCACCTCATTCATTACCCTACCACCTCGCTCATTACCCTACCACCTCGCTCATTGCTCTACCACCTTGTCCATTACCCTACCACCTCGTCCATTACCCTACCACCTCGCTCATTACCCTACCACCTCGTCCATTACCCTACCCCCTCGTCCATTACCCTACCACCTCGTCCATTACCCTACCACCTCGTCCATTACCCTACCACCTCGTCCATTACCCTACTACCTCTTCCATTACACTGCCACCTCGTCCATTACCCTACCACCTCACTCATTACCCTACCACCTCGCTCATTACCCTACCACCGCGCTCATTACCCTACCACCTTGTCCATTACCCTACCACCTTGTCCATTACCCTACCACCTCGTCCCTACCGCCTCGTCCATTACCCTACCACGTCGTCCATTACCCTACCACCTCGTCCATTACCCTACCACCTCGTCCATTACCCTACCACCTCTTCCATTACCCTGCCACCTCTTCCATTACCCTACCACCTCACTCATTACCCTACCACCTCACTCATTACCCTACCACCTCGCTCATTACCCTACCACCTTGTCCATTACCCTACCACCTCGTCCATTACCCTACCACCTTGTCCATTACCCTACCACCTCGTCCATTACCCTACCACCTCGTCCATTACCCTACCACCTCGTCCATTACCCTACCACCTCGTCCATTACCCTACCATCTCGTCTGTTACCCTACCACCTCGTCCATTACCCTACCATCTCGTCCATTACCCTACCACCTCGTCCATTACCCTACCACCTCGTCAATTACCCTACCACCTCGTCCATTACCCTACCATCTCGTCCATTACCCTACCACCTCGTCCATTACCCTACCATCTCGTCCATTACCCTACGACCTCGTCCATTACCATACCATCTCGTCCATTGCCCTACCACCTCGTCCATTACCCTACCACCTCGTCCATTACCCTACCATGTCGTCCATTACCCTACCACCTCGTCCATTACCCTACCACCTCGTCCATTCCCCTACCACCTCGTCCATTACCCTACCACCTCGTCCATTACCCTACCATCTCTTCCATTACCCTGCCACCTCGTCCATTACCCTACCACCTCACTCATTACCCTACTACCTCACTCATTACCCTACCGCCTCGCTCGTTACCCTACCACCTCGCTCATTGCCCTACCACCTTGTCCACTACCCTACCACCTCGTCCATTACCCTACCACCTCGTCCATTACCCTACCACCTCGTCCATTACCCTACCACCTCGTCCATTACCCTACCACCTCGTCCATTACCCTACCACCTCGTCCATTACCCTACCACCTCTTCCATTACCCTGCCACCTCGTCCATTACCCTACCATCTCACTCATTACCCTACCACCTCACTCATTACCCTACCACCTCGCTCATTACCCTACTATCATGTGGGGTTCGAACACATGGATAGGGTAAAGTAATACTCACGTAGGCTGGTAGTACGTATAATTATGGATAATGTGGGAAGCGCCCAAACAGCTGTGACCTACCTCCTTGCTCACTCTCGAATAACTGACTGCCCACAGTACCCATGTGGGGGTCTTTGAAATACTGCTGAGGTCAGCGCAATATGAATACAGACAGTGACTCAGGCAGAGACGGTTGGTAGTGAGTCATCTACTGGTACACTGGTTACTGGCAACTGGTTACTACTACTGAGAGGTCGGCGACGCTAACGTATGTCGTCCCGACATACAACTAATACAAACTAGAGATGGCAGGTATACGGCTTGGGCTGATTCTATACAATGTCAAAGTACACAACAATTGAACATTATGACATACATAAGTAGAACATTGGAATGGAAGCTTACGTAACTGAAACTGTAATGCAATACAAGGTATAATATAGCACAACTCATCGAATGAAACTCAACGTTGGGATTACACAATAGAAGTGATAAAAAAAAAATTTGATCGATCGATCTGTATTCATGTGATCTACGGATTCTGAGGAAGAATATATACAAAGAAAGAAGTGTTTAACAGAAAGGCAGATTCGGTGCACTCAAATCTAGACTGTTAACTCTCAGAATTCGGAGAGAACGTGAACACACAAAAAAATTCTTGAATACTGATAAGTTGATACTGTAATTATTCATCTATACAGGTTATTTACATTTAACCCCAACTCTGCTAGGGTAAGATTGACATATGCAGAATGGGTGTCATCTCTGGGAGGATCAAACTCTGTAGCACTGGCTAACTCATGCTGTATTTGAGGCAAATCTGAATTGTAAGTAACAAATGATACTTGAGGGTTTCTCAATACCTGTTGTGTACGTAGGGAATAACGACATTCAGGTTGATCGTCTGACTGAGTATCAGAGGAAGAGAGTACAGGATCAGGAGGATTGTCAGAGTCTGTCACATTAGTCTGGGTTGGAACATCATTATCATCACATACTAACTTCATATGATCTAAATGCGATTCTTTATACTGACCAGTACTAATCTCTCTAACCTTATACTTATTACCAGTGATATGTTCAACTACTCGATAAGGACCAACAAACTTTTGATCAAGCTTTGGCATTGCAGACGTTTTGTTAAAGTTAATCAGCATAACTCTCGAACCTACTTTGATTTTGGATGGCTTTGCTCTAGTGTTTGCGACTCTTGTAAATTCTGCTGTTGATTTATGAAGTGTTTCACGGATTCTTCTAAAAACACTTTGAGCTAAGCTGGTACGAGTTGCTATGAAATCATCAGGGTTGTAATTTGGTTTCGGATTAGAATATAACAACTCATAAGGCAAACGTTTATCTACACCGTACAATGCATAACGTGGAGTGTCACCTATAGAAACATTGTAAGCAGAATTTATAGCACACTGCACATCAGGTATAACTTCATCCCAAGTTTCACTGTTGGGATTGATAGTGGCTCTCAAGACATCAAGTACTTTCTTCTCAACTGGTGGAACAGATTGATCCAGTGAAGTGGATGAGGTCTCCCCGGTAGAAATAGCACCGACCCACTGGTCAGGTGACAACTCATCCTCTACCTGAACAGGGTAAGGATAATGAACTAGGTCAATGAGGTTGGTATTGGCTCTGAGACGAACACTGTGACCAGAAGTGTTGGCCAGGAAGAAATGGATCTTACTATCTCTTACAACATGTAAGGATGGTTCAACAAATAGACCTTTTACTTTGCAGGAATCACTGTCAACTAGGACGTTATCACCATCTGGAACACTAGGAACAACAACAGACACTCTAGTGAGAGCACTAGCCGCAACAGAGACGTCTTTCTGCAGACGGCATGTGACATCAACAAGAGATGGCATTACTAGTTTCAAGTAATCGTTTTCTGACAAGGCATCCCCTGTGGAGAAACTACTACTCGAACTAGCAGTCATTGCAAGGATAGGTTGTGCACTCAAGGCAGTCTGAGTGTCCTCGGACACTTGAGGCAACGGAACACTATCCTGCAAGTCTGAAGGTATAGGTGGAACACAGACGGGAGTGACAGAATTACCAGTGCCTGACCGCTTGGGTACGCTACTGGAGAATGCATTGGCTTGTAAGGACTTAATCCGTGCATCATACTCTGCAGCAGTATGACAGATTTCTGATCCAAGCTGGTAACCCCAGAATGGAACGATCAAGTCGTCAATTTGGGCATGCCATCGGTACGGGTCGAGCACAATGCGTAAGTCTCGCATGGAAGCAAATCCCAGTAGAAGGTCACCAGGGAAAGTAATCTGGTCGACAACAAGGAAGGAAGCAGTGAAGTCTCTACCTTGGATAGAAAAGGTTAGGGAAGTCCGACTTCGGACACGCAGGTGAGAACCAGCTACTCCACTAAGGGAGGACACATGAGTCGGTTCTACGAGAAGGACATGTCGTAACTGCTTATCCTTAAACAAACTAGACCTAATAATATTGACTTGCGCACCAGAGTCCATGAACAAATGAACGGGTGCATTATGAACAGATGCTTGCACTATAGGGCCTATGGTTGCATTGGAAGTTATGTGCAAACAAAAAGGTGGATTGTCATCAGAAAAGACTTGTTCCACTTCATCCCCAAAATCATCTATGTCAGAGACATGTGAAGCAACATCATCAGCAGGATTGTCATTCTCGAGACTGCTTAAGGCTTCAAAGGAATTGTGAATGGGAATGGTGTACTCATTATCACCTACTGTCACCATGGGACGGTTTGACTGGGGCGCTCGAATTCCCCTGAATTGGAAGAATGAGCCTGGTTCTGGTTAGTTTGAGAATTGGAAGAATAAGCCTGGTTCTGGTTATTTTGAGAACCACGATATCTGTTTCCTCTACGGGTTCTGCGGTTGGAACGGCCACGGAAAGACCTAGAGTACTGAAGGTTATAGAGAGCATTGCACTCAGATGTGTCATGTCCATGTATTCTATGATAAGTACAGTACGGCAGTGACTGGTACTCATCATCAGTACGACTTCTCTTAGGGTAACTATCAGGACAATTAATTGCAATATGGCCACGGAAACCACAGTTGTAACAAGTCCGCCGACTATGGTTACTGAATGTACTATGAATACTACGAGGTTTATAATGACTCTGTACACTGGTCCTTGGTGATCGCTGAGATGGTTCACAACCACGATTTGTCTCTGTGGCGCAAACAAGAGGTGGTGCAGACTGAGGCATATGTGTGAAATTACTTTTGATACATGGGAAAGTACCCTGGGGGCACAAGGAACGTACATGATTTAAGGCTGTAAGTGGTTCCATCGTCACAGATGGAGGATGAGCCTCATAAGCACACACGGAAGCAGGCGGCATTAGTTCTTTGATTGCTCCAAAAGCTGCTATTTTAGCAAGCGATTCTGTAAATGGTTTAGCCTCTTCAGGGAGAAAAGCTGATGACTGGACAGCATTGATAAATGATGATAAAATTTGTCTAATCTAACAGCAAATGCACTCAACGATTCATTACTCATGGGTGTAGCATTCACTAGTTCCCTAAGAACGACATATGGATCAGCTGTTTTTACTGGGACAAGGAAAGAACGAATCAGTTCCTCATATTGTGACCACTTAGTAAGATTCCTGAAGTCACGCATATCAAGGAGATCAACAACGTGAACAGCAGCAGGGGATCGATGAAGAGCTTCTTTAGCAAGTCTGATAAGACTTTCCTCTGAAGGAGGACCTTCAACTAGAGCATTAGCACGAGAACGAATGGCAGTAAACCATGCTTCAAGACTATGTACATGGCCATTGAATAAAGGTAACGCATCAAGGGAATCACGAGTATAACTATAGTATCTCGGTGTCTGGGTCGGTCTGTCAGTCGCTAAGGAATTGTGAGGACTGATGACAGGAGCAGCAGTAGCCTGAGAGGTCTGAGTGTCGACATTCACTAAAGTATCACTTGACGGTATGTGAAACATAATGGCAAAGAAGTTGCACGAGAACAAATAAGGCAAAAATAAAGAACAATAAAAATGATACAAAATGCTAAAATTGAAATAAAAGAGATGCAACTAATTCTGCAGAAGTAATAAAAAAAAATGTCTAAGATACACTGCAAGAGGAAGGACAACTCAATGTAAAGGACTATTGGCCAAGATAAAAATTACATTGAAATATACAAGTAAAAATATTACTGGAGACTGAATTAAATGCAAAATGAGCTGTCTTTACTCTTGCTAATAAAGGAATTAACTAATAAAATTTTAAATCAATGTAAAAAGTATAAAATAAAATTACTAAATTGTATGCAACGAGAGATAACTGGGAAATTTGAATATTTTCTAAGAATGCATAAACAAAATTAAAATATAATGCAAAGACAACATCAGGAAAATTAATAAAATGAAAAACAAGATGCAATAATGAACTGAGAATAATAAAGCATAAAAATATCAATAAAAGAAAATAATTCACTGCAGAACAAGTTCAACAAAATAATTCACTGCAGAACAAGTTCAACAAAATAATTCACTGCAGAACAAGTTCAACAAAAATTCACTGCAGAACAAGTTCAACAAAATAAGGTGTAGAAATAATCACGGCAATAATAAAGTCTCACTGGGAAAACTCAGGTTAAATAATAAAATAAAAATTTGAAGAAAAACTGATTGAACACTTTAACTCTTAATTGTAAATTAGACAAAACAATTTACTCAAACAGAGTAAAGAAAACACTTTACATTAAAAGTAATTGAAATTACATCAAGAGTGAATTTGTTCAAAGAAATATGAACAATATGAATAAAAATAAAAGGAACAAAATGGGAAGTGTAACACTTACAAGTGGCGGGGCACACAACACTTAATCACGTATTCATTATTTTAGTACATTCTTACAACAAAATCTTGCTGTGACTGATACGACAAAAATTTGCTGGCAAAAATAATGGTACACAAGTCTGCGAAAAAATTAGAGGAATGAGACACTGCTGGCATACGAAAAAAGGTACACATAGAAATAAATGGATAATTTGATATACTGGGGTGAATATCACTGCATGAAATACAATGACAATTACTGGAGAATACAATGCTGAAAGAATACAATAAAAAAAATGAATCACTTCACACAGAGTGACTGACTGGTACACTACACAATAATATTTACTACAGACAGAGAGTAGCATAAAAAAACACAGATAAAAAATAGAAGATGAGCGATAGCACTGAAAAATATTGCAAAAATAACGAGTCAAAGAAACACTGAGTCTACACTGAAAACACAAGGTTTAGAGTACACAAGAAATTCACTATAAATGTCTCACACACGCAAATGTCTTTAAATGCAAGAAAAATGTCTCTAAACAGAAAATTATGGAGTCTGGAGTGGTCGACGGAATGACTGGTGATGAGGAAGGTTGTCCTGCGCGGTGATGACGCCGACACTCACACTGTCGTCGTGAAGAAATGCACTTTCTCGGTGAACTCACATAACTGGCTTTATCGGTGGCACTCAGCTACAATCTCTTGACCAATTACGTGAGCCAAAACAGTTCTAGGACCCGGTACAAGGGTGCAAACAACCACAGGTAGATGAGGTGGATGGCTGGTGGTGGTGTGAGTAGAGTGGATGGGTGGTGGTGGGTGTGACTCTCACTGGCGCTCACTGGCGTGCACTCCACTCACTGCCCACGAAGGTGGCTGATAAGCCACTATGCCACAGGGATGGTGAAGACCACTCTTAGCATCCAACTGGCATCCAACTGGGAGCACAAAGCGATATGAAAATACTTCAGAGGAACTTGCAGAGGAACTTGCGTGGCTTACTTCTCTCTCTCAGCTGGGTTAGAAGCTGGGTTGGCTGACTGGCTTAACTCATGAGAATGGCTGACTGGAAGATGTGTAACGATGCACACAGCACGGAGGAGCAGGTGGATGACAGGAGACAGGCTGGATGATAGGCTGACTGGCGTTCACTTCCACAGTCTGGCTTACTGACTGGCTTAATTGCAAAATCCGGGTCAACCCCTCGGAGATTGAAGCAATTAGCACACGAACTAAGCCAGGAAGCTTGAAAAAACGGCTGCAACAGGCTTGCAGGCTGGAGGTGGTGAGTGAGGGGAGCGAGTAGCTGGAGTGGGTGAGACGGTTCACCTTTGACCCGCCGGCTACTCACAAACAGTCTTCTAACGTCTTGAAATACCCTTAAAAAGCTTAATTTCCACGCTCCCACACCGTTGCCACCATTTATCATGTGGGGTTCGAACACGTGGATAGGGTAAAGTAATACTCACGTAGGCTGGTAGTACGTATAATTATGGATAATGTGGGAAGCGCCCAAACAGCCGTGACCTACCTCCTTGCTCACTCTCGAATAACTGACCGCCCACAGTACCCATGTGGGGGTCTTTGAAATACTGCTGAGGTCAGCGCAATATGAATACAGACAGTGACTCAGGCAGAGACGGTTGGTAGTGAGTCATCTACTGGTACACTGGTTACTGGTAACTGGTTACTACTACTGAGACTACCACCTCGCTCATTGCCCTACCACCTTGTCCATTACCCTACCACCTCGTCCATTACCCTGTCATGTGGGTTTTTCGATACGTGGATAGGGTAAGAATACTCACGTAGGCTGGTAGTACGTATAATATATAACAGGAAGTATGGAAAGCGCCAACAGCCGACCTGCCTCTCTCTGCTCTCTATCTCTGACTGACTGGCTTACCCACGAGAATGGCTGACAAAGATGTGTAACGATGCACACAGCATGAAGGAGCAGGTGGATGACAGGAGACAGGCTGGATGGTAGGCTGAGGTAGGCTGACTAGCGTTCACTTCCACAGTCTGGCTTACTGACTGGCTTAATTGCAAAATCCGGGTCAACCCCTCAGAGATTGAAGCAATTAGCACACGAACTAAGCCAGGAAGCTTGAAAAACGGCTGCAACAGGCTTGCAGGCTGGAGTACACAGGGTGGAGAAGAGTGAGGGTAGCGAGTAGCCGAAGGTGGCAGACGGTTCACCTTTGACCTGCCGGCTCCCCACAAACAGTCTTCTAACGTCTGAAATACCCTTAAATCCACGCCCACACCGGTGCCACCATTTATCATGTGGGTTTTCGATACGTGGATGGGGTAAGAATACTCACGTAGGCTGGTAGTACGTATAATATAACGGAAGGTATGGGGAAGCACCAACAGCTGACCTGCCTCTCTCTGCTCCCTATCTTGACTGACCCATGAGTGCCTATGGGTGAGGGGGTGTTTGAAATCCTGCTATGGTCAGCAGCAATATGAATACAATCAGTGATTCACGCAGAGACAGTTGGTAGTGAGTCATCTACTGGTACACTGGTTACTCGTAACTGGTTACTAGGAACTGGTACTACAACTGAGAACCCTACCACCTCATCCATTACCCTACCACCTTGTCCATTACCCTACCACCTCGGCAATTACCCTACCACCTCATCCATTACCCTACCACCTCGTCCATTACCCTACCACCTCGTCCATTACCCTACCATCTCGTCCATTACCCTACCACCTCGTCCATTACCCTACCACCTCGTCCATTACCCTACCATCTCGTCCATTACCCTACCATCTCGTCCATTACCCTACCACCTCGTCCATTACCCTACCACCTTGTCCATTACCCTACCACCTCGGCAATTACCCTACCATCTCGTCCATTACCCTACCACCTCGTCCATTACCCTACCACCTCGTCCATTACCCTACCACCTCGTCCATTACCCTACACCCTCGTCCATTACCCTACCACCTCGTCCATTACCCTACCATCTCGTCCATTACCCTAGCACCTGGCCCATTACCCTACCACCTCGTCCATTACCGTACCATCTCGTCCATTACCCTACCACCTCGTCCATTACCCTACCATCTCGTCCATTACCCTACCACCTCGTCCATTACCCTACCACCTCGTCCATTACCCTACCATCTCGTCCATTACCCTACCACCTCGTCCATTACCCTACCACCTCGTCCATTACCCTACCACCTCGTCCATTACCCTACCACCTCGTCGATTACCCTACCACCTCTTCCATTACCCTACCACCTCGTCCATTACCCTACCATCTCGTCCATTACCCTACCACCTCGTGCATTACCCTACCACCTCGTCCATTACCCTACCACCTCATCCATTACCCTACCATCTCGTCCATTACCCTACCACCTCGTCCATTACCCTACCACCTCGTCCATTACCCTACCATCTCGTCCATTACCCTACCACCTCGTCCATTACCCTACCACCTCGTCCATTACCCTACCACCTCGTCCATTACCCTACCACCTCGTCCATTACCCTACCATCTCGTCCATTACCCTACCACCTCGTCCATTACCCTACCACCTCGTCCATTACCCTACCACCTCGTCCATTACCCTACCATCTCGTCCATTACCCTACCACCTCGTCCATTACCCTACCACCTAGTCCATTACCCTACCATCTCGTCCATTACCCTACCACCTCGTCCATTACCCTACCACCTCGTCCATTACCCTACTACCTCGTCCATTACCCTACCACCTCGTCCATTACCCTACCACCTCGTCCATTACCCTACCACCTCGTCCATTACCCTACCACCTCGTCCATTACCCTACCACCTAGTCCATTACCCTACCATCTCGTCCATTACCCTACCACCTCGTCCATTACCCTACCACCTAGTCCATTACCCTACCACCTCGTCCATTATCCTACCACCTCGTCCATTACCCTACCACCTCGTCCATTACCCTACCACCTCGTCCATTACCCTACCACCTCGTCCATTACCCTACCACCTCGTCCATTACCCTACCACCTCGTCCATTACCCTACCACCTCGTCCATTACCCTACCACCTCGTCCATTACCCTACCACCTCGTCCATTACCCTACCACCTAGTCCATTACCCTACCATCTCGTCCATTACCCTACCACCTCGTCCATTACCCTACCACCTAGTCCATTACCCTACCACCTCGTCCATTACCCTACCACCTCGTCCATTACCCTACCACCTCGTCCATTACCCTACCACCTCGTCCATTACCCTACCACCTCGTCCATTACCCTACCACCTCGTCCATTACCCTACCACCTCGTCCATTACCCTACCACCTCGTCCATTACCCTACCACCTCGTCCATTACCCTACCACCTCGTCCATTACCCTACCACCTCGTCCATTACCCTACCACCTCGTCCATTACCCTACCACCTCGTCCATTACCCTACCACCTCGTCCATTACCCTACCACCTAGTCCATTACCCTACCATCTCGTCCATTACCCTACCACCTCGTCCATTACCCTACCACCTAGTCCATTACCCTACCACCTCGTCCATTACCCTACCACCTCGTCCATTACCCTACCACCTCGTCCATTACCCTACCACCTCGTCCATTACCCTACCACCTCGTCCATTACCCTACCACCTCGTCCATTACCCTACCACCTAGTCCATTACCCTACCACCTCGTCCATTACCCTACCACCTCGTCCATTACCCTACCACCTCGTCCATTACCCTACCACCTCGTCCATTACCCTACCACCTAGTCCATTACCCTACCATCTCGTCCATTACCCTACCACCTCGTCCATTACCCTACCACCTAGTCCATTACCCTACCACCTCGTCCATTACCCTACCACCTCGTCCATTACCCTACCACCTAGTCCATTACCCTACCACCTCGTCCATTACCCTACCACCTCGTCCATTACTCAGCCACTACATGAGCCTCACTGGTTTAGAGGTTCCTCAGGCATGACACAGCACTGTTACTACTGTTGCTGCTGCCACTACTTTATTATTAATAATAATAATAATAATAATAATAATAATAATAATAATAATAATAATAATAATAATAATAATTATAATATAATAAAACCAATCAAATGAGTTGTTATTCTAGCGAGAGAAAGAGAGAGAGAGAGAGAGAGAGAGAGAGAGAGAGAGAGAGAGAGAGAGAGAGAGAGAGAGAGAGAGAGAGAGAGAGAGAAGGGAGAGGGGGAAAAGCGTCCACCAGAACAAGAGACGTGTTGAGAGTGGGGGTGGTGGGGGGGAGGGGGGAGACTTTAGGAAAAGTGGGGTGAGTTGGGAGAGATTAGAAGAAATGGAGAGAAGGGGAGGTAGTGAGGTGGTAAGTTAGGAATGTTGGGGTGAGGGAGGATGGCAAGGAATGGAGGGAGAGAGGTGAGGGGATGGAGTGAAATAGGATAGAAGGAAGGAGAAGGAACAGGTGGTGAAGGACAGTAAGCAAGGAAGAGACAGAACACCCACAGCTGTCTACCACAGATAGACAGGTGCACCATCACAGGTAGACAGGTGCACCACCACAGGTAGACAGGTGTACCACCACAGGTAGACAGGTATGCTACCACAGGTAGACAGGTGTACTGCCACAGATAGACAGGTGTACTACAACAGGTAGACAGGTGTACTACAACAGGTAGGCAGGTGTGCTACCACAGGTAGACAGGTGTACTACAACAGGTAGACAGGTGTGCTACCACAGGTAGACAGGTGTACCACCACAGGTAGACAGGTGCACCACCACAGGTAGACAGGTGTACCACCACAGGTAGGCAGGTATGCTACCACAGGTAGACAGGTGTACCGCCACAGATAGACAGGTGTACTACAACAGGTAGACAGGTGTACTACAACAGGTAGGCAGGTGTGCTACCACAGGTAGACAGGTGTACTACAACAGGTAGACAGGTGTACCATCACAGGTAGACAGGTGTGCTACCACAGGTAGACAGGTGTACCATCACAGGTAGACAGGTGTGCTACCACAGGTAGACAGGTGTGCTACCACAGGTAGACAGGTGTACCATCACAGGTAGACAGGTGTGCTACCACAGGTAGACAGGTGTGCTACCACAGGTAGACAGGTGTACCATCACAGGTAGACAGGTGTGCTACCACAGGTAGACAGGTGTGCTACCACAGGTAGACAGGTGTACCACCACAGGTAGACAGGTGTGGTGCCACAGGTAGACAGGTGTACCATCATAGGTAGACAGGTGTACTACAACAGGTAGGCAGGTGTACTACTACAGGTAAACAGGTGTACTACAATAGGTTACCTGGAGGTTATTCCGGGGATCAACGCCCCCGCGGCCCGGTCCATGACCAGGCCTCCCGATGGATCAGGGCCTGATCAACTAGGCTGTTACTGCTGGCCGCACACAGTCCAACGTACGAGCCACAGCCCGGCTGATCCGGCACTGACTTTAGGTATCTGTCCAGCTCTCTCTTGAAGGCAGCCAGGGGTTTATTGGCAATTCCCCTAATGCTTGATGGGAGGCTGTTGAACAGTCTTGGGGCCCGGACACTTATGGTGTTTTCCCTTAGTGTACCAATGGCGCCCCTACTTTTTATTGGGGGCATTTTGCATCGCCTGCCCAGTCTTTTACTTTCGTAGGGAGTGATTTCTGTGTGCAGATTTGGGACCATTCCTTCCAAGATTTTCCAAGTGTAGACAGGTAGACAGGTGTACCACCACAGGTAGACAGGTGTATCACCACAGGTAGACAGGTGTACCACCACAGGAATACAGGTGTAGAGAGCAGTGTTGCACAGAACCAGGGACTAGAGACCAACGCAACACATTGCAATAACATCAGTTAAAGGTTAGGGAATATATCCACAATAGGAGAACGACAAGGAAGAAGAGGAAAAGGGATTGGAGGAGGAGAAGGAAGAGCAAGGGCGCCGGTAGGAGACAGACTGTGTCAACAGAAATGAGTCAGCTCCTTCCCCCCTCTTCCTTGTCTCTCCTTTCTCCCCTCTTTCCTCTCCTGCTTCTCCTCCCCACAAACCTCACCTCCCTCCAGTCCAGATTTCTTACAGGATCTTACTTAGTCTTCAGTTAGGTGGCTCCTCCTGCCAGTGCACTCCTGTTTACATCCATCAGTATAATTCGTAAGACTTTCTTAGTCTTACTAAGAAAATACCAGACGTAACACATGACACGATAAACCTTGGTATCTTTGGTGTCTGACTCAACTTGTGTAAAAACTCCGTCAAAAACCTTAATTACTGGGAATGTTTGGAGTCACTTGACCTGTGCTCACTGGAGCGCAAGTGAGACAGATACATCATAATCTTCACTTGGAAAATCCTAGAGGGATTGGTCCCAAATAAGCACACAGAAATCACTCCCTACAGAAGCAAAAGACTGAGCAGACAGTGAACATCCCCAAGTGAAAAGCAGGAGTGCCATGAGTACACTTAGAGAAAATAAGTGTCCGGGGTCCAAGACTGTTCAGTAGCCTCTCACCAGGCATAAGGGAAATTTCCAGTAGACCCCTGGTTACTTTCAAGACCCTTGACTGTCTTCAAGTGGGAGTTGGACAGGCACCTAAAGTCAGTACCCAATCAGCCGGGCTATGGTTCGTACATTGGACTGTGTGCGACCAGCAGTAACAGCCTGGTTGATCAGGCACGGATCCACCACGAGGCCTGGTAAAGGACTGGGCTGCGGGAGCTTTGACCCCTGGAACACCCTCCAGGTAGACTCCAGGCAGGCACTTAAAAGGTACAAAAATCTGCATGTTCCTGCTTGAAGATTCTTAGGTCCCTTGTCAGAGCTAACATAATCTAGACAACAATCCGCTATGTGAAACAAAACCTGTTTTCATCCAGTTCTGTCCCTGTTCTCTAGCCATCCTTCAACTCTCATATATAATTGGTAACATATATTGTCCCATTATATTTGCATTGTAATGCAAAGAACCTGTGCTGTCACCATCTCTGTTCGCTCACCACATAAAAACGAAGATCATTGAATCAATTTAAAACAGTACGTATTTTATAACTGATCATCTGCCATTAACTACCTTTATTACTGTACCTATGATTGTAGTTAACTACACAAGATGTCTTACATAACAGGCTATATCTAGTTCTTAACATGAAAGCCTTATTACTAGCTGCCCGAAATGCACTGCATAGTAGCTTTCGTTTGTGGCTACTTTATGTCTCTCCAGGTAAACTCCAGGTAAACTCCAGGTAAACTCCAGGTAAACTCCAGGTAAACTATTGCATCAATACATATATCTATATTATTTGCTCAAGCCAAGTAGTGGAAGGGCTGCATCTGCTCTTTTTTGTCACTTTCTTATATGTTTGAAGGGGTTTCAAGATTACCAGACATATGGAATCGCAGCAGTTACACAACCCAAGTCAAAGGGTATTAAGAACATGTCGCTCCTGCCTTTCACAACTGCTGGGCTAATTTAGAGAAAATGCTAGCTGTCTTTAAGAGGGAACTCGACAGATTCCTCCAAACAGTTCCTGATCAACCAGGTTGTGGTGCATACATTGGACTGCGGGCGTCGGGCACTAACAGCTTGATGGATCAGGCCAGCAACCAGGAGACCTGGTCTGGGACCGAACCACGGGGGTGATGACCTCCAGAAGCAACAGATAAGCCATACTAAATTGGACATATATATATATAAACAACAGATCGTGTACTACAGTTACCTTGTGACACTGCGCTTAACTCCTTAGTTATAACTGGTGCTGCGTCATAACTCTGTGCACTCCACTCATGTTATTATTATTACAATCATAACTAAGCGCTAAATCCACAAGGGCCATGCTCACTGCTGAAGTCAAGTCAAAGAATTAATGCACGTTCTTGGGAATTTGGGAATTCCATTTCACTTGAGTTATTCCTACATTATGGAAATTCAGGATTTAGACACATGTACAACATCTGGGTATCTTTATTGTAGACGTTTCGCCATCCAGTGGCTTTATCAATACAAATTCTAGGACATACTTAGAAGATAATAGAACTATATACAAAGGATGAGGTAATCCGTCCCTCAGCCTTGGAGTGTAAAGAGCACCGTGGTGGTGTCGATTCTGGAGCACAGGCAAGGACACTGGCGCTTATATACTAATCGTCGGGTGGAAAAGGATGTGTAGCAGACGAGGGCATAGTCACCGGTAGGCGGGATTCCCCAGTGGAAGTAGGTCCTACCCAAAGGGATGGGTTAGTTGTAGTAGCTGTGAAGAATGTCATGTAGACGTCCTCTGAACCAAGATTCCATGATGTTGCAGTGTCTGATAAGTTGTACAAGAATGGTATACAATACCAAGAAGATTGTATACCATCGTATACCATTCTTGTACGTTATGGAAATTAACCAGAGAAAATGCTTTGAAAGAAGTCAGATATATACTTTGTTTGAGTCAAGTGTTGGAAACAATCTTGAGAGAAATAATGAAACTGTCATAGGAATGTAGTTAGAAGCCTGAGTTTATCACTCACTATAACATGAACATAGATATGTTTGCGGAGCAACTTGCAGTGTCAACTGACTGATGTTGTGGTAGCCAGTCTTAGGCTTAGTTATAATTACTTGTGGCAGTTTACAATATCAGACAGTGATCAAACTAAATGCAAAATATGTGGTGAGTCTTATGTTCGTTTTCTTGAACACACTAAGCGCTAAACCCACCAGGGCTGAGGAATATAGTGATTGTATAATAACTGGTAAGGTATATCAAGGTGTGTTATTAGTGTAAATAAAGATATTTTGAGTAAGTATCGTAAATTTTCTTATAATTGATGAATATAAATTGTAAATTCGTACCCAGATGTACTCCTGTTAATCCTTTTAAGGCCTAGTTTCTATGCCTTTTGTGTATCTATATGTTGTTCTCACGCTGTGTACACGAACCATTCCCTCCCTTTTGCTTCAAAATTTATTGTATCTAATAATATTCTTTGTTGTTTTTCCTGAGGAGGGAGTTTGACTTTTCATGTTACTCCTTGTTTCATTTTCTATTTCTTCCCAAATTTCGTTAACATTTTCCCCTTGGCAGGAGAGACACAGTACAGCTCTTGCGGTGGTAGCCCTTAACACAAGGAGGAAAGACACAGTACAGCACATGTTGTGGTAGCCCTTAACACCAGGAGGAAAGACACAGTACAGCACATGTTGTGGTAGCCCTTAACACCAGGAGGAAAGATACAATACAGCTCATGTTGTGGTAGCCCTTAACACCAGGAGGAAAGACACAGTACAGCACATGTTGTGGTAGCCCTTAACACCAGGAGGAAAGACACAGTACAGCTCATGTTGTGGTAGCCCTTAACACCAGGAGGAAAGATACAATACAGCTCATGTTGTGGTAGCCCTTAACACCAGGAGGAAAGACACAGTACAGCACATGTTGTGGTAGCCCTTAACACCAGGAGGAAAGACACAGTACAGCTCATGTTGTGGTAGCCCTTAACACCAGGAGGAAAGACACAGTACAGCTCATGTTGTGGTAGCCCTTAACACCAGGAGGAAAGACACAGTACAGCACATGTTGTGGTAGCCCTTAACACCAGGAGGAAAGACACAGTACAGCACATGTTGTGGTAGCCCTTAACACCAGGAGGAAAGATACAATACAGCTCATGTTGTGGTAGCCCTTAACACCAGGAGGAAAGATACAATACAGCTCATGTTGTGGTAGCCCTTAACACCAGGAGGAAAGACACAGTACAGCTCATGTTGTGGTAGCCCTTAACACCAGGAGGAAAGACACAGTACAGCTCATGTTGTGGTAGCCCTTAACACCAGGAGGAAAGACACAGTACAGCACATGTTGTGGTAGCCCTTAACACCAGGAGGAAAGATACAATACAGCTCATGTTGTGGTAGCCCTTAACACCAGGAGGAAAGATACAATACAGCTCATGTTGTGGTAGCCCTTAACACCAGGAGGAAAGACACAGTACAGCACATGTTGTGGTAGCCCTTAACACCAGGAGGAAAGACACAGTACGGCTCATGTTGTGGTAGCCCTTAACACCAGGAGGAAAGACACAGTACGGCTCATGTTGTGGTAGCCCTTAACACCAGGGGGACAGATACAATACAGCACATGTTGTGGTAGCCCTTAACACCAGGGGGACAGATACAATACAGCACATGTTGTGGTAGCCCTTAACACCAGGAGGAAAGATACAATACAGCACATGTGGTAGCCCTTAACACCAGGAGGAAAGACACAGTACAGCACATGTTGTGGTAGCCCTTAACACCAGGAGGAAAGATACAATACAGCACATGTTGTGGTAGCCCTTAACACCAGGAGGAAAGACACAGTACAGCACATGTTGTGGTAGCCCTTAACACCAGGGGGACAGATACAATACAGCACATGTTGTGGTAGCCCTTAACACCAGGAGGAAAGATACAATACAGCACATGTTGTGGTAGCCCTTAACACAAGGAGGAAAGACACAGTACAGCACATGTTGTGGTAGCCCTTAACACCAGGAGGAAAGACACAGTACGGCTCATGTTGTGGTAGCCCTTAACACCAGGGGGACAGATACAATACAGCACATGTTGTGGTAGCCCTTAACACCAGGAGGAAAGACACAGTACAGCACATGTTGTGGTAGCCCTTAACACCAGGAGGAAAGACACAGTACAGCTCATGTTGTGGTAGCCCTTAACACCAGGAGGAAAGATACAATACAGCACATGTTTTGGTAGCCCTTAACACCAGGAGGAAAGATACAGTACGGCTTATGTTGTGGTAGCCCTTAACACCAGGAGGAAAGACACAGTACGGGTCATGTTGTGGTAGCCCTTAACACCAGGAGGAAAGACACAGTACAGCACATGTTGTGGTAGCCCTTAACACCAGGAGGAAAGATACAATACAGCACATGTTGTGGTAGCCCTTAACACCAGGAGGAAAGACACAATACAGCACATGTTGTGGTAGCCCTTAACACCAGGAGGAAAGACACAGTACGGCTCATGTTGTGGTAGCCCTTAACACCAGGAGGAAAGATACAATACAGCACATGTTGTGGTAGCCCTTAACACCAGGAGGAAAGACACAGTACGGCTCATGTTGTGGTAGCCCTTAACACCAGGAGGAAAGATACAATACAGCACATGTTGTGGTAGCCCTTAACACCAGGAGGAAAGACACAGTACGGCTCATGTTGTGGTAGCCCTTAACACCAGGAGGAAAGATACAATACAGCACATGTTGTGGTAGCCCTTAACACCAGGAGGAAAGACACAGTACAGCACATGTTGTGGTAGCCCTTAACACCAGGAGGAAAGATACAATACAGCACATGTTGTGGTAGCCCTTAACACCAGGAGGAAAGATACAATACAGCACATGTTGTGGTAGCCCTTAACACCAGGAGGAAAGACACAGTACGGCTCATGTTGTGGTAGCCCTTAACACCAGGGGGACAGATACAATACAGCACATGTTGTGGTAGCCCTTAACACCAGGAGGAAAGACACAGTACAGCACATGTTGTGGTAGCCCTTAACACCAGGAGGAAAGACACAGTACAGCTCATGTTGTGGTAGCCCTTAACACCAGGAGGAAAGATACAATACAGCACATGTTTTGGTAGCCCTTAACACCAGGAGGAAAGATACAGTACGGCTTATGTTGTGGTAGCCCTTAACACCAGGAGGAAAGACACAGTACAGCACATGTTTTGGTAGCCCTTAACACCAGGAGGAAAGACACAATACAGCACATGTTGTGGTAGCCCTTAACACCAGGAGGAAAGATACAATACAGCACATGTTGTGGTAGCCCTTAACACCAGGAGGAAAGACACAGTACGGCTCATGTTGTGGTAGCCCTTAACACCAGGAGGAAAGATGCAATACAGCACATGTTGTGGTAGCCCTTAACACCAGGGAGAAAGACACAGTACGGCTTATGTTGTGGTAGCCCTTAACATCAGGAGGAAAGATACAATACAGTACATGTTGTGGTAGCCCTTAACACCAGGAGGAAAGACATAGTACGGCTCATATTGTGGTAGCCCTTAACACCAGGAGGAAAGATACAATACAGCACATGTTGTGGTAGCCCTTAACACCAGGAGGAAAGATACAATACATCACATGTTGTGGTAGCCCTTAACATCAGGAGGAAAGACACAGTACGGCTCACGATGTGATAGCCTTTAACAACCTGAATAATAATAATAATATTATACCTTTCAATAATCATGACTATGATAATGTCTGCCCCCTAACAAAAGACACTTAACTAAATTTCTTTAATTACATAAGAAAAAGACTATTTGTAAAGCAACGAACCTTTTAAAAAAAGAGGCTGAACTTTTCATTTGGTGAGAAAGTAGAAAATATTATGTTTGCGAAATAATAAAAGTATACCTAACCGTGTTGTCTTTCAGGAAGTTACTGCACTACAGTGAATAGAAGTGTATAATAAAAATATTTCTGATAAAGGAAGGTTTTATCGTGCATGTCACCTGACTACGATATGCTAGGCTAGCTCTAGGCATATCCTTGTACCTAGGCAACACTCAGCAGCTAGACGATCAGACCTAGCTGCTAGGAGCTAGGAGACCCTACCTACCTCGAGTTTCTCGAACTGGCCACATTCATAAGGCATCAACCATTACCCCAAGTAAATCAATAGTTTCAGTACTGAAGATTATATGAATTTTGGTAAAGATCAGGTCCACGATGGCTTTCTAACCTGATTCAGCGGTCAGGTTCTTGGTACACCCGGCCTCCGACCTGTCAATGTTCTCCCTGGGGGTCCTGCCTGCACCTGGCTACAACACTGCCTCAAAACACGTGTTTGAGCTTGTTTGTAAAGCTTTTTCGCTTGTTTTGGCAAACAAGCAGCCAAAAAATACGGTTATGAAGTATGCCCAGGCGAGGAACTTTAGGATGAGTTAGTTTAGAAGTTCCGGATGTTAATGTTTACCTCCCTCTCTCTCTCTCTCTCTCTCTCTCTCTCTCTCTCTCTCTCTCTCTCTCTCTCTCTCTCTCTCTCTCTCTCTCTCTCTCTCTCTCTCTCTCTCTCTCTCTCTCATATTGGTTATAGTGTTGTGTCTGTTAGGAGAAATGGACTTTGATC
>NC_091295.1:73224785-73249785 GCF_038502225.1 Cherax quadricarinatus | reverse complement strand
GACCACTGTAACAAGGTCCTAAATGCACTAGAAGACAAAAAGAATGCAGGTGTAATATATACAGACTTTGCAAAAGCCTTCGACAAGTGTGACCATGGCGTAATAGCGCACAAAATGCGTGCTAAAGGAATAACAGGAAAAGTTGGTAGATGGATCTATAATTTCCTCACTAACAGAACACAAAGAGTAGTAGTCAACGGAGTAAAGTCCGAGGCAGCTACGGTGAAAAGCTCTGTTCCACAAGGCACAGTACTCGCTCCCATCTTGTTCCTCATCCTCATATCCGACATAGACAAGGATGTCAGCTACAGCACCGTGTCTTCCTTTGCAGATGACACCGGAATCTGCATGACAATGTCTTCCATTGCAGACACTGCAAGGCTCCAGGCGGACATCAACCAAATCTTTCAGTGGGCTGCAGAAAACAATATGAAGTTCAACGATGAGAAATTTCAATTACTCCGATATGGTAAACACGAGGAAATTAAATCTTCATCAGAGTACAAAACAAATTCTGGCCACAAAATAGAGCGAAACACCAACGTCAAAGACCTGGGAGTGATCATGTCGGAGGATCTCACCTTCAAGGACCATAACATTGTATCAATCGCATCTGCTTGAAAAATGACAGGATGGATAATGAGAACCTTCAAAACTAGGGAGGCCAAGCCCATGATGACACTCTTCAGGTCACTTGTTCTATCTAGGCTGGAATATTGCTGCACACTAACAGCACCTTTCAAGGCAGGTGAAATTGCTGACCTAGAAAATGTACAGAGAACTTTCACGGCACGCATAACGGAGATAAAACACCTCAATTACTGGGAGTGTGTGTGTGTGTGTGTATGTGTGTGTGTGTGTGTGTGTGTGTGTCTGTGTGTGTGTGTGTCTGTGCGCGCGCGCGAGACTGCACAAGTCAACAGCGCCAAGGAATGCCAGGCAGTAGTTGAAATATCGTAATATATAATAATATAAAAATCTCTCCAAACCATTTCCTTAATCATCCCCTTCCCCTACCCCTTCCCAACCCCTTCCCCTATCTCTTCCCATACCCCTTCCCCTACCCCTTCCCCTACCCCTTGCGCTGCCCCTTCCCCTTCCCCTACCCCTTCCCCTACCCCGTGGCTACCTTCCCGTCAACCTGCCAACTCCTGCCCCGCCCCCTGCCCTACCTCTCCCTGCCCCAGAGACGGGAAAATTTATGAATATTAGCGAGGGAGGAGGAGGATACCATGTCGTTATGTGGCAGACTTGTCAAGGTGGCTTCTCTAGGTGAACCATGATGTGGCAGACTTGTCAAGGTGACCTCTCTAGCTGAACCATGATGTGGCAGACTTGTCAAGGTGGCTTCTCTAGGTGAACCATGATGTGGCAGACTTGTCAAGGTGACCTCTCTAGCTGAACCATGATGTGGCAGACTTGTCAAGGTGACCTCTCTAGCTGAACCATGATGTGGCAGACTTGTCAAGGTGACCTCTCTAGCTGAACCATGATGTGGCAGACTTGTCAAGGTGGCCTCTCTAGCTGAACCATGATGTGGCAGACTTGTCAAGGTGGCCTCTCTAGCTGAACCATGATGTGTCAGACTTGTCAAGGTGGCCTCTCTAGCTGAACCATGATGTGGCAGACTTGTCAAGGTTACCTCACTAGCTGAACCATGATGTTGCAGACTTGTCAAGGTGACCTCTCTAGCTGAACCATGATGTGGCAGGCTTGTCAAGGTGACCTCTCTAGCTGAACCATGATGTGGCAGACTTGTCAAGGTGACCTCTCTAGCTGAACCATGATGTGGCAGACTTGTCAAGGTGGCCTCTTTAGCTGAACCATGATGTGGCAGACTTGTCAAGGTGGCCTCTCTAGCTGAACCATGATGTGGCAGACTTGTCAAGGTGACCTCTCTAGCTGAACCATGATGTGGCAGACTTGTCAAGGTGGCCTCTCTAGCTGAACCATGATGTGGCAGACTTGTCAAGGTGGCCTCTCTAGCTGAACCATGATGTGGCAGACTTGTCAAGGTTACCTCACTAGCTGAACCATGATGTGGCAGACTTGTCAAGGTGGCCTCTCTAGCTGAACCATGATGTGGCAGACTTGTCAAGGTGGCCTCTCTAGCTGAACCATGATGTGGCAGACTTGTCAAGGTGGCCTCTCTAGCTGAACCATGATGTGGCAGACTTGTCAAGGTGGCCTCTCTAGCTGAACCATGATTTGGCAGACTTGTCAAGGTGGCGTCTCTAGCTGAACCATGATGTGGCAGACTTGTCAAGGTGACCTCTCTAGCTGAATCATGATGTGGCAGACTTGTCAAGGTGGCCTCTCTAGCTGAACCATGATGTGGCAGACTTGTCAAGGTGGCCTCTCTAGCTGAACCATGATGTGGCAGACTTGTCAAGGTGGCCTCTCTAGCTGAACCATGATTTGGCAGACTTGTCAAGGTGGCGTCTCTAGCTGAACCATGATGTGGCAGACTTGTCAAGGTGACCTCTCTAGCTGAATCATGATGTGGCAGACTTGTCAAGGTGGCCTCTTTAGCTGAACCATGATGTGGCAGACTTGTCAAGGTGGCCTCTCTAGCTGAACCATGATGTGGCAGACTTGTCAAGGTGGCCTCTTTAGCTGAACCATGATGTGGCAGACTTGTCAAGGTGACCTCTCTAGCTGAACCATGATGTGGCAGACTTGTCAAGGTGACCTCTCTAGCTGAACCATGATGTGGCAGACTTGTCAAGGTGACCTCTCTAGCTGAACCATGATGTGGCAGACTTGTCAAGGTGACCTCTCTAGCTGAACCATGATGTGGCAGACTTGTCAAGGTGGCCTCTCTAGCTGAACCATGATGTGGCAGACTTGTCAAGGTGACCTCTCTAGCTGAACCATGATGTGGCAGACTTACACTCGCTGATGGTTGGAAGTACCTTTATATATTCATGTGTGACGGAGTGTGGTATCGGTAATTTAATGTCAGACTGGGTAAGGTTTCTCAGGAAACAGGACAAGTGTTTCCTGACGCGGGTCTTAGTTATATAATGACCCTCATCTGGAGCTTTTGGTCATATGACCGAGGCCTTTCACTGGCTTACCACTCCACCCCTTTAAAAATTATGATTATGTCATTTTTTCTTAAACAATATAATGTTAAAGACACGTCCTTATAATCGAGTTCAAAGAACCCAATATGACAAACCAATTCACCTGTCTCAATCCTAAGACGGGATCTACTCACGAAATTCCTTTTTAGCCTGTAAAGACGCCCCAGAGATAACACAAAAAAGAATTACAGCCTAGATTAGAAGATATTAATGTATATTTTCGGTAATAATGAATGTTTGGGTGGGTTAGTGAGAGAGATGATGGGTGACTCTCACTTCAGACAAAACTGAATTATTGAATTATTTTTATAGTTTATGGGTTTTATGCCGAGATGACTAGATGTGTTGCGTTGAATATTTACTGGCCAGACTAAATGATGTGGAGAAATGTGTTAACGTGTGTGGAAGGGTAAGTTTTTCTGTCAAGACCACGCCAGACCTGGAGGTCGAAGACCACGCCAGACCTGGAGGTCGAAGACCACGACCAGACCTGGAGGTCGAAGACCACGCCAGACCTGGAGGTCGAAGACCACGACCAGATCTGGAGGTCGAAAACCAAACCAGACCTGGTCAAGACCACACCAGACCTGGTCAAGACCACACCAGACCTGGTCAAGCCCTTACCAGATTTGGTCAAGACCACACCAGACCTTGTCAAGCCCACACCAGACCTGGTCAAGACCACACCAGACCTGGTCAAGACCACACCAGACCTGGTCAAGACCACACCAGACCTGGTCAAGACCACACCAGACCTGGTCAAGCCCTTACCAGACTTGGTCAAGACCACACCAGACCTGGTCAAGCCCTTACCAGACTTGGTCAAGACCACACCAGACCTGGTCAAGCCCACACCAGACCTGGTCAAGACCACACCAGACCTGGTCAAGACCACACCAGACCTGGTCAAGACCACACCAGACCTGGTCAAGACCACACCAGACCTGGTCAAGACCACACCAGACCTGGTCAAGACCACACCAGACCTGGTCAAGACCACACCAGACCTGGTCAAGACCACACCAGACCTGGTCAAGCCCACTCCAGACCTGGTCAAGACCACACCAGACCTGGTCAAGACCACACCAGACCTGGTCAAGACCACTCCAGACCTGGTCAAGACCACACCAGACCTGGTCAAGACCACTCCAGACCTGGTCAAGACCACACCAGACCTGGTCAAGACCACACCAGACCTGGTCAAGACCACACCAGACCTGGTCAAGACCACTCCAGACCTGGTCAAGACCACACCAGACCTGGTCAAGACCACACCAGACCTGGTCAAGACCACACCAGACCTGGTCAAGACCACACCAGACCTGGTCAAGCCCACACCAGACCTGGTCAAGACCACACCAGACCTGGTCAAGCCCACACCAGACCTGGTCAAGACCACACCAGACCTGGTCAAGACCACACCAGACCTGGTCAAGCCCACACCAGACCTGGTCAAGACCACACCAGACCTGGTCAAGACCACACCAATTTCGCATAAAATGAGAATATTTACGATAATGCAACTGGTATAAGCATAGTAGTATGTTACTACCAGCAGACGCTACAGTAACAGCAGCAGCAGCAGCAGTAGTAGTAGTAGTAGTAGTAGTAGTAGTAGTAGTAGTAGTAGTAGTAGTAGTAATAATAATAATAATAATAATAAGTAATTTACTTTGACGTCATTAAAATTTGTTAAGGTAATTTTCAACTGTTTTCGTTTTCTGTTTTCTAGATGTTAGGTTCATATTATTTGAAGAGGGAATAAATAAATAAATAAACGAAGATAGAAAGAAAAAAGAAAGAAGGGGAGAGAGAGAGACACTTCCTCTCTTACTCACGTGTTCTCAACACTGGTATTTCCTCATAGACATTTGTAAGGTTTATGTTACATCTGTTTTATCCTCTGTTTTATTATATATGATGTGAAAAACCTAGGTTTTGTAAGCTGTCTTATGTTGGGTATATTGTACCTAGTATCCAGAAGCCGCTGAATCACACATAAAGGAGCAGTTACTGAATCACTGGTACCCAGCACCCATGAGTCAGCAGCTGCTTATTCAGTAGTTTATGATGGATATAGTATTGTTTCAGTGAGACCCATGATGTCTGGTTGTCTCTCCCCTATTCTGTTCTTTTGTTCACTGTATGTGTGTGTCCGCGTGTGCAGTCATCCTCTGGATTACTCTCACTCACCCTTTCTCATCCACCACCATCATTTGCAGTCTCTTCCCATCCTTCCTTCACACCTCTACCTCTCTCTCTCCCTCTTTTACTCCCTCGCTGTCTCCCTCCTCTGTCTCCTTCCTCTGTCTCCCTCCTCTGTCTCCCTTCTTGCTGTCTCCCAGCTGCCACCATCACCTCTCCCACAACCAAAACAAACTCTACACTTGACAGTCTGATCTGAGTGACGAGAAGTCTCTGACGGGACTCCCAACCACTGGGAAAATATCATGTAAATAACTCTGTAAACAAGACACCATCCTCCAAGGTAAACAAGACACCATCCTCCAAGGTAAACAAGACACCATCCTCCAAGGTAAACAAGACACCATCCTCCAAGGTAAACAAGACACCATCCTCCAACAATAAGACTCAGAGTAAGGATAGCATCACTGACACACTACAATATATCCTTCACCACAGACCATCCTGCTACCTAACACACTCTCTACACACTCTCTACACACTCTCTACACACTCTCTACACACTCTCTACACACACTCTCTACACACACTCTCTACACACTCTCTACACACTCTCTCTACACACACTCTCTACACACACTCTCTACACACACTCTCTACACACACTCTACACACACTCTCTACACACACTCTCTACACACACTCTCTACACACACTCTACACACACTCTCTACACACACTCTCTACACACACTCTCTACACACTCTCTACACACACTCTCTACACACACTCTACACACACTCTCTACACACACTCTCTACACACTCTCTACACACACTCTCTACACACACTCTACACACACTCTCTACACACTCTCTACACACACTCTACACACACTCTCTACACACACTCTCTACACACACTCTCTACACACACTCTCTACACACACTCTACACACACTCTCTACACACTCTCTACACACACTCTCTACACACTCTCTACACACACTCTCTACACACACTCTCTACACACACTCTCTACACACACTCTCTACACACACTCTCTACACACACTCTACACACACTCTCTACACACTCTCTACACACACTCTCTACACACTCTCTACACACACTCTCTACACACACTCTCTACACACTCTCTACACACACTCTCTACACACACTCTCTACACACACTCTCTACACACTCTCTCTCTCTACACACACTCTCTCTCTCTACACACACTCTCTCTCTCTACACACACTCTCTCTCTCTACACACACTCTCTCTCTCTACACACACTCTCTACACACACTCTCTACACACACTCTCTACACACACTCTCTACACACACTCTCTACACACACTCTCTACACACTCTCTACACACACTCTCTACACACTCTCTACACACACTCTCTACACACTCTCTACACACACTCTCTACACACTCTCTACACACACTCTCTACACACACTCTCTACACACACTCTCTACACACACTCTACACACACTCTCTACACACTCTCTACACACACTCTCTACACACTCTCTACACACACTCTCTACACACACTCTCTACACACACTCTCTACACACACTCTCTACACACTCTCTACACATACTCTACACACACTCTCTACACACTCTATAAACACACACTTTCTACACACACTCTCTACACACTCTCTACACACACTCTCTACACACACTCTCTACACACTCTCTACACTCTCTACACACTCTCTACACACACTCTCTACACACTCTCTACACACACTCTCTACACACTCTACACACACTCTCTACACACACTCTCTACACACTCTCTACACACACTCTCTACACACTCTCTACACACACTCTCTACACACTCTCTACACACTCTCTACACACTCTCTACACACACTCTCTACACACTCTCTACACACACTCTCTACACACTCTCTCTACACACTCTACACACACTCTCTACACACACTCTCTACACACACTCTCTACACACACTCTCTACACACTCTACACACACTCTCTACACACTCTCTACACACACTCTCTACACACACTCTCTACACACACTCTCTACACACACTCTCTACACACACTCTCTACACACACTCTCTACACACACTCTCTACACACACTCTCTACACACTCTCTACACACACTCTCTACACACACTCTACACACACTCTCTACACACACTCTCTACACACACTCTCTACACACTCTCTACACACACTCTCTACACACACTCTCTACACACACACACTCACAAACGGAATCCAGTTTGTGTATGTTTTTTCATTACTGGTCATTATACCTAAATATACACCTCTCAGTGTATATATACACTAGTATATACATACATCAGGGTATATACCAAGAAAGTTAACTTTCATCTCATCCTGTCTCTCTGTCTTAACTCACCATGTCTCCCTATCTTATCTCACCCTGTCTCCCTATCTTATCTCACCCTGTCTCCCTATCTTATCTCACCCTGTCTCCCTATCTTAACTCACCATGTCTCCTTATCTTATCTCACCCTGTCTCCCTATCTTATCTCACCCTGTCTCCTCATCTTATCTCACCCTGTCTCCCTATCTTATCTCACCCTGTCTCCCTATCTTATCTCACCCTGTTTCCCTATCTTATCTCACCCTGTCTCCCTATCTTAACTCACCCTGTCTCCCTATCTTAACTCACCCTGTCTCCCTATCTTAACTCACCCTGTCTCCCTATCTTAACTCACCCTGTCCCCCTATCTTAACTCGCCCTGTCTCCCTATCTCAACTCACCCTGTCTCCCTATCTTAACTCACCCTGTCTCCCTATCTTAACTCACTCTTTCTCCCTATCTTATCTCCCATATCAGTGTTTTTCTTACTTTCAATAGCTCTCGTCATCCAAGGAATTGTATCCACCTTCCATTTCCTCGGATCAGATCTCCCATTCTATTGGTTCACAACCTAAAGGACCCTGATTCGATGTCCGGGCGGGATTGGGAAAAGTCTCCTAACACTTAACTTAAGTTAAATGACTCTTACAGGAACCAGGAGAGGCAGGAGGAGCTTAAAGCTATTAGTGAAATTGAAAGAAATTCAAAATATTTCTTTTCATATGCCAAAAACAAGGCAAATACCACATCTAGTATCGGGCCCTTACTCAGACAGGATGGGACTTACACAGACGACAACAAGGAAATGAGTGAAATATTGAAATCCCAGTACGACTCTGTGTTTAGTGAACCACTAATCGGTCTGAGGATCGACGACCCAAATAATTTCTTCATGAATGAGCCTCAAAACTCCATAAATGTATGCCAGATTTCCGACATTACCCTAACTCCGATAGATTTCGAAAAAGCCATTGACAACATGCCTATGCACTCAGCCCCGGGCCCAGACTCGTGGAACTCTGTTTTCATTAAGAACTGCAAGAAACCCCTCTCGTGTGCCCTAAGTACACTATGGAGGAGGAGCTTGGACATGGGTGAAATTCCACAGTCACTTAAAACAACGGATATAGCCCCACTCCATAAAGGTGGCAGCAAAGCATTAGCTAAGAACTATAGACCAATAGCTCTGACGTTTCACATCATAAAAATCTTTGAAAGAGTGCTAAGAAGCAGGATTGCAAATCACCTGGATTCCCAAAATCTGCACAATCCAGGGCAACATGGGTTCAGGGCAGGTCGCTCCTGCCTCTCACAACTACTGGATCACTATGACATGGCCTTGGATGCACTGGAAGAAAATCAGAATGCAGATGTAATATACACAGACTTTGCAAAAGCATTTGACAAATGCGATCATGGCGTAATAGCCCATAAAATACGTGCTAAAGGAATAACTGGGAAAGTGGGGAGATGGATCTTCAACTTCCTAACAAATCGAACACAAAGAGTAGTGGTCAACAGAGTTATATCGGAGGCTGCCATAGTGAAGAGCTCTGTTCCACAAGGCACAGTACTCGCCCCCATCTTATTCCTTATCCTCATATCAGACATAAACAGAGATATACACCACAGCACCGTATCATCCTTTGCGGATGATACTAGGATCTGCATGAGGCTGTCATCTGCTGAGGACGCGGTTAACCTCCAAGAAGATATAAACAAAGTTTTCCAGTGGGCAACGGTAAACAATATGATGTTCAATGAGGACAAATTCCAACTACTCCGTTATGGAAAACTGGAGGAGATAATAACTAGAACAGAGTATACTACTGACTCCGGCCATACAATAGAGCGGAAAAATAATGTAAGGGACCTGGGAGTAGTAATGTCTGAGGATCTCACTTTCAAGGATCACAACAGTGCCACGATCGCACGTGCAAAGAAAATGATAGGATGGATAATGAGAACTTTCAAAACGAAAAAATGCCAAGCCCATGATGATCCTTTTCAAATCACTTGTTCTCTCTAGGCTGGAATACTGCTGTACATTAACATCTCCATTCAAAGCAGGTGAAATAGCAGATCTAGAGAGTGTACAGAGATCCTTTACTGCACGTATAAGTTTTGTCAAGCACCTTAACTACTGGGAACGCTTGGAAGCACTTGACTTGTACTCGTTGGAACGCAGGAGGGAGAGATATATCATAATCTACACTTGGAAAATCTTGGAAGGAATGGTCCCAAATCTGCACACAGAAATCACTCCCTACGAAAGTAAAAGACTGGGCAGGCGATGCAAAATGCCCCCAATAAAAAGTAGGGGCGCCATTGGTACACTAAGAGAAAACACCATAAGTGTCCGGGGCCCAAAACTGTTCAACAGCCTCCCATCAAGCATTAGGGGAATTGCCAATAAACCCCTGGCTGCCTTCAAGAGAGAGCTGGACAGATACCTAAAGTCAGTGCCGGATCAGCCGGGCTGTGGCTCGTACGTTGGACTGCGTGCGGCCAGCAGTAAGAGCCTAGTTGATCAGGCCCTGATCCATCGGGAGGCCTGGTCATGGACCGGGCCGCGGGGGCGTTGATCCCCGCAATAACCTCCAGGTAACCTCCAGGTAACACCTGTTTACCTAGTAGAAAATAGGTACTTGGAAGTTAGTAGAGTTCCTGGTTTGCCTGGGTTATTAACCCCCTTCTTCAATTAGCATAATTAGGAACACTGGTACCTGTTACCCAACACCTAAATACTGCCACCAGGTACTAGAGTTTCTCACACAGGTTATAACATTACAGTAAGTTTACCTAACTGGAGTCTACCTGGAGTATACCTGTATACCTTGTACATGCACTTGTTCCGGGGGTCAACGCCCCCTCGGCCCGGTCCATGACCAGGCCTCGCGGCGGACCAGGGACTGATCAACCAGGCACTGGAGTGACTTACACATTCCTTTCTGGGTGGGACACAGCAGTGGGCTAGCCCACTTGTGCCCACTCTTACTGCTAGGTGGGCAGCGGTGTAAGGAAACTAGCGCCCACATGTTTCACCTCGTCAGGGAGTCGAACCATGGATCTTGCGATTGTGAATAGAGTGTTCTCACCAGTGAGAACCCCTTCCTACCAGGGGTGTAGGGGATGGGTTAGGGGTGAGGGAGTGGGAAGGGGTCCCTTTGCTTACCTCAGAGACCACAAGTATGACATGTCCTCTATCCCCCCTCACCCCCTCCCCTCTCCCCTCACCATCTCCTCTTCTAACCATTTCCCATCCACTTTCTCGACCCCTTAACAGACCTCCCCCTCACATCACCTCGCCCCCGACCCATCACCTTCCCATCTTGTCTCTTCCCTCGTGTACATTTCGTCTCTCTACCCCCCTTTCCCTCAACACTACTTCCGGGATAGGCCAACCCCTCCTTACGTCACCCCTCCACTACTCCTCCATAAACCCTCTCCGCCAAGACTCTGTACCCACCATCACCCCTCCATCACCCCTCCTTCCCTCCATCACCCCTCCACAATCACACTATGCGGAAACATCACTACTCGGAACAATCAGAACTGCAATCACAACAATTATATACAAACACAGAGACAAGCAACAAACACAGGCCTTCCTGCCTGTCTTCTCCCTGCCTCCCTGCCTCCCTGCCTGTCTTCTCCCTGCCTCCCTGCCTGTCTTCCCTGCCTCCCTGCCTGTCTTCTCCCTGCCTCCCTGCCTGTCTTCTCCCTGCCTCCCTGCCTGTCTTCCCTGCCTCCCTGCCTGTCTTCTCCCTGCCTCCCTGCCTCCCTGCCTGTCTTCTCCCTGCCTCCCTGCTGCCTCCCACCACCGTGACTACAAGTGGCACTCTACACGACACAAGTGGCACTCTGCACGACACAAGTGACACTCTTCATGACACAAGTGGCACTCTACACAACACAAGTGGCACTCTACATGACACAACAAGTGGCACTCTACACGACACAACAAGTGGCACTGTACACGACACAACAAGTGGCACTAAACGACACAAGTGGCACTCTACATGACACAAGTGGCACTCTACACGGCACAAGTGGCACTCTACACGTCACAACAAGTGGCACTCTACACGACACAACAAGTGGCACTACACGACACAAGTGGCACTCTATATGACACAAGTGGTACTCTACACGACACAAGTGGCACTCTACACGGCACAAGTGGCACTCTACACGACACAAGTGGCACTCTACACGGCACAAGTGGCACTCTACACGACACAAGTGGCACTCTACACGACACAAGTGGCACTCTACACGACCTGACACACCAGTACCATCTCACACTTCCTCTCTCCTACATTGTATTTCTACTGTCTCTTTCTTCTCTCCTCCTTTCTTTTTCTCTCCTTTCCTATCCCTTCCTCTCTCTCCCTCCCTCAGTACCTACTTACATTTTTATCTTCGTTTTTACCTGCCTACCTCCCGTCCCACTTAACTACCTATTTGTCCACCTAAATATCTGTTTACCCATCTAATACTTATTTACCCACCTAAATACCTACTCATCTATCCTAAAACAAACAACAGAGGAAACAAAACCGGCGCTGAACAGGTTTAAAACCGCTACTGAACTCAGGTGAAAACCAGCCGGTATATAGTGGTGGGGGGAGCCACCTAACAGGGGGGTGGGGGAGAGGTGTATGTGGAAGGGGCGAGGGAGGGGGAGGAGGGGGGTATATGACACACTTTGTTGGTTATGCTTGAAATTTGAGGTGAAAGATGGGGAGGGGGGAGGGGAGGAAGGAATAAGGGAGGGATGTGAGAACACAGACACACACACATAGGACAGGAGGGATAGGGGGAGACATGATAACGACATACAAAATACTGAGAAGAATCAACAAGGTGGAGAGAGACAGGATGTTCCAGAGATGGGACAGCAACAAGGGGACACAGCATCAAGGGGAAACAGCAACAAGGGGACACACCAACAAGGGGACACACCAACAAGGGGTCACAGCAACAAGGGGACACACCAACAAGGGGTCACAGCAACAAGGGGACACAGCAACAAGGGGACACAGCAACAAGGGGACACAGCAACAAGAACTCACAGCAACAAGGGGACACAACAACAAGGGGACACAGTAACAAGGAGGCACAGCAACAAGGGGACACAGCAACAAGGGGTCACAGCAACAAGGGGACACAGCAACAAGGAGACACAGCAACAAGGGTACACAGCAACAAGGGGATACAGCAACAAGGGGACACAGCAACAAGGGGACACAGCAACAAGGAGACACAGCAACAAGGGGACACAGCAACAAGGAGACACAGCATCAAGGGGCCACAGCAACAAGGGGTCACAGCAACAAGGGGTCACAGCAACAATGGTGTTATGGGGGTTCGGAAGGAGATATGATGGTTGATGATAAACACACTTGTGGATGGTAACACTATATTGTCAGACTGTGGTAAGGGAAGGGCCCAGCTTGCCTGCTGTATGTCTAAGCGTGGAGTGAGGGCGAGGTAGCGGGTCCCACTAACTCATGCACATCCTGTGACGTCATACAGTCACTGGGCCTAAGGATCTTCTATATAAAACACATGTAAAGGAGGACCAGCAACTATGCTGACAGCTCGGTCATGTTACGTATGTCGTCTCGACATACACTACTATGCTATAGGCTGAACAGGCATTTGGTTCTGGGCTGTTTCTATACAATAACAAATTCATATGTAACTTAGAACTAATGGATGGTATCATAATGGATGTTAACATCATGAGTTTTAACGTAATGGGTGTTAATGTAATGAGTTTTAACGTAATGAGTTTCATTGTAATGCATTACGACTTATAAGAACAAATCATGGTATAATATAGGATGGAACTGATTCATCGATCTGTATTCATGCACTCTATGGATTCTGAGGAAGAATAAATATATATATACAAGGTGAAATTAACAGCAAAGGCAATCTGGTGCACACAGAACATTACTGTCAAATTCTCAGAATACAGAGGGAACGTGAACACGAAAAAAAAAATTTCTGAAAAACTGATCAGTTAATAACAAAACACACAGTTGACAATTTCATTCATCTCGGACATCTAATTATAGACTATGTACATTTAAACCCAATTCTGTGAGGGTAAGATTTACATATGCAGAATGGTTATCATCTCTGGGAGGATCGAATTCCTCTGCAATGGCTAACACTGCCTTGACTGAGGGAGATCTGAACAAGTATCTACAAAAGATACTTGTGGAATTCTCATTACTTGTCGAGTACGCAAAGAATAGCGACAGTCGGGTTGATTATCTGGCTGAGTATTTGAGGTAGAGGGTACAGAGTCAAGAGGATTTTCAGCATCTGTCACATTAGTCTAGGTAGCAATATCATCAACATCGCATACTAACTTCATATGATCTAAATGCGATTCTTTGTACTTACCAGTACTAGTTTCTCTAACCTTATACTTATTGCCAGTGATATGTTCAACAACTCGATAAAGGCCAACAAACTTTTGATCGAGCTTAGGCATGGCGGATGTTTTGTTGAAATTGTCAGCATTACTCTCGAACCTACTTTAACTTTTGACGGCTTAGCACGGCTATTAGTTACTCTAGTAAATTCTGCTGTTGATTTATGAAGTGTTTCACAGATTCTTCTAAAAACACTTTGAGCTATGCTGGTACGAGTTGCTATGAAATCATCAGGGTTGTAATTGGATTTCGGAGTGGAGTATAACAACTAATAGGGTAAATGCTTGTCTACATCATACAATGCATAATGTGGAGTATCACCTATAGAAGCATTGTAAGCAGAATTTATGGCACATTGAACATCTGGTATAACTTCATCCCAAGTTTCACTATTGGGGTTGATAGTGGCTCTCAGGACATCAAGTACTTTCTTATTGGTTTGTTCAGCTAACCCATTGCTGGCAGGATGATGAGGAACAATGATGGATTTAGAGATCTTGTACAAGGTACACAAATTTTCAAGAATCTCATTACAGAATTCACCTCCATTATCTGTTACTAAGGTCTTAGGGGTGGTATGCCTGCAGATAATGCATTCTTTAAATGCTTTAGCTACTGACCCAGCAGTCTTACCTGCAATAGGAACTAACTCACAATATCTGGTGAAATGGTCTACCATAACACACAGATGTTTGTTGCCTTGGAGGGAACATTTAAAATTGGTTAACAAATCAAGGGCAACTCTTTCCCACGGTTCGCTAGTGGTTGGGTACACCTGGATTAGATTAGGACCATTGACATTTCTTTTATGTTGCATACAAACACTACATTTCTTAACATACTCTGAAATGTCAGTTGCCATACGTGGATAAAAGTACTTCATTCAGAACGAGCCATACCAGGGTGTGCAACACCTGGTGCATCATGAACTAGCTGTAGAGCTACATTCACTAGTGACTGTGGAATTACTAACTAGTATACTCTTCTGCTTGGAGTACCCAACTCGGCTGTTTGATACAGTAATTCTTAACTCATTACAAAGTCACTAATGGGTGCTGGTGGCTTCACAGTAAGAATAAGATCTTCCTGGAGCAGGAATCGAATCACACCAGACCACATGGGATCTGTTCTTTGGGCATTCTTGACATCCTCGGTAGTAAATGGAGGATCTGCAGTAACTACACTAACGTGTCGCGATAAAGCATCTGCAACTACATTTGACTTGCCAGGTAAATGTTCAGAAGTGGGATTGAACTCTTGGATAGTCAAGGCCCATCTGGCTAACCTTCCAGTAGGTTGTTTATTCTGGAATAAACATATCAGAGGTGCATGGTCTGTCAAGACATGAACAGGGTACTGGTAAATAATGTCTCAGAAGTGCTTTAAAGACCATACTATTGCTGAAGCTTCTTGCTCCATTACTGTATAATTACGTTCAGCCTTCGTAAGGACTCTACTAGCAAATGCAACTGCGTTGTACTTGCCATCAGTCTTCTGAGCTAGTATGGCACCTATGCCAATTGAACTAGCATCAGTTGTCAGATAGAAGGGCTTAGAAAAATCTGGGAATTTCAAAATTGGAGCGGACGTTAGCTTTTCTTTTAGTGTCTGGAATGCTCTTTCTTGACAGAAGGTCCAAACAAAAGGAACATCTTTCTTAAGCAATTCAGTTAGAGGAGCTGCTATTGAAGAAAAATTAGCAATGAAAGATCTGTAGAAACCTGCTAGACCCACAAAGGATCTTACAGCATCAGCAGTTTTGGGGGATGGAAAATTTAATACTGCCATTACTTTACTTTGATCAGTCGTAACCCCTCTAGGAGTGACTACGTGACCAAGAAACTTAATTTCTGATCTGAAAAATTGACATTTGGACAGTTTGATCTTTAAATTGGCTTCTTCAAGCTTACCAAGTACTATATCAAGTCTTTTCAGATGTGTATCCATGTCTTCGGACATGACGATTACGTTATCTAAGTACACCATAAGTGCTTTACCTATAAGACCTCTAAAGATATTGGTCATGAGTCTAGAGAATGTGATAGGAGAGGATCATAATCCGAAAGCCATTTGAAGGAAGTGATAATGACCTGTGGGAGTGGAGAATGTGGTTAACTCTTGGCTGTCCTCATGAAGAGGGACTTGCCAGAACCCTTGTAACAAGTCCAGGGTCGAGAAGACTTTGTTATCTCCGATGTTGCATAAAAGATCACCCAGTACAGGAAGTGGGAAGCGATCTGGAATAGTTTTCGCATTTAACTTCCTAAAGTCAATCACCGGGCGCCAAGTACCATCCTTCTTAGGCACTAGGATCAAGGGCACATTCCAGGGTGAATTGCTAGATGCAATAACTCCATCATCAAGCATTTGATTGATCAATTCTTCTGCGACAGCAACTTGTGAATGAGGCATTCTGTACGCAGGTATATAGATAGGTCTAGTACCAGGTTCAAGTGGAATACGATGGGACAATAAGTTTGTTATACCCATCTTCTCACCTGGTAAGGCAATGGCTTTACGACGTTTGTTCAACAGTCAACAAACGCTTGACTTCGTCTGGGAAGTCAGTGGGAGCTAAGTCTTTTTCCTCAACTGGTGGAATGGATTGATCCAGTGGAGTGGATGAGGTCTCCCCTGTTGAAATAGCACCAACCCACTGGTCAGGTGGCACGTCATCCTGTACTTGAACAGGGTAAGCGTAGTGAACTAGGTCAACGAGATTGGTATTTGCTCTGAGACGAACACTGTGACCTGAAGTGTTAGCAAGGAATAAATGGATCTTACTGTCTCTTACAACATTTAAGGAAGGTTCAACAAATAAACCCTTGACCTTGCAGGAATCACTGTCAACTAGGACATTATCACCATCTGGAGCACTAGGAACAACAACAGACACTCTATTGAGAGCACTAGCCGCAACAGAGACGTCTTTCTGCAGTCGGCATGTGACATCAACAAGAGATGGCATTACTAGTTTCAAGTAATCATTTTCCGACAAAGCGTCCCCTGTGGAGAAACTACTACTTGGACTAGCAGACATTGCAGGGATAGGCTGAGCACTCAAGGCAGTCTGAGCATCCTCGGACACTTGAGGCAATATCTGAAGGTGTAGGTGGAATACAGATGGGAGTGACAGAGTTACTAGTGCCTGACCGCTTGGGTATGGTACTGGAAAATGCATTGGCTTTTAAGGACTTAATCCATACATCGTACTCTGCAGCAGTATGGCAGATCTCTGATCCAAGCTGGTAACCCCAAAATGGAACAATCAAGTCGTCAGTTTGGGCATGCCATCGGTAAGGGTGAAGCACAATACGTAAGTCTCTCATAGAAACAAATCCCAGTAGGTCACCAGGGAAAGTAATGTGGTCGACAACAAGAAACGAAGCAGTAAAGTCTCTACCTTAGATAGAAAAGGTGAGTGAAGTCTGACCTCGGACATGCAGAAGGGAACCAGCTACTCCACTAAGGGAGGTTACAGTAGTTGGTTCAATGAGGAGGACACATTGTAACTGCTTCTCTTTAAACAAACTAGACCTGATGATATTAACTTGCACACCAGAGTCCATGAACACATGAATGTGTGCATTATGAATAGAAGCTTGTACTAAAGGACCTATCATTTCATTTGGAGTTATGTGCAAACAGAAGGGTGGGTTGTCATCGGAGAAGGCATGTTCCACTTCATCCCCAAATTCCTCTACGTCAGAGATGTGTGAAGCAACATCAACAGCAGGGTTGTCATTCTCAAGACTGCTTAAGGCTTCATACGAATTTTGAACTGGGATGGTGTACTCATTATCACCTACTGTCACGACTGGACGAGTTGGAAGAATTGGAAGAATGAGGCTGGTTCTGGTTGTTCTGAGAACCCCGATCTCTATTTCCTCTCCTGGCTCTGCGGTTGGAACGGCCACGGAAAGATCTAGAATACTGGAGGTTATAGAGAGCATTATACTCGGATGTGTCATGACCATGTATTCTGTGATAAGTACAATAAGGCAATTCGGACTGGTACTTATCAGCATTACGATGCCTCTTAGAGTGACTGTCAGGGCAATTTACCACGATGTGGCCACGGTAACCACAATTATAGCAAGTTCTTTGGCTATGGGTACTATACATGCTACGAGTGCTACGGGAATGATAACTCTTAACACTAGTTTTGGATGATGATTGTGAGTGATTTAGATTGGGAGTTTTGGTAGTAGCACAAACAAGAGGAGGTACAGGAGTAGACAAAGTGGTTGATGTAGACTTTCGTTAAGGGAAGGTTCCCTCGGGACACAAATTACACACATGGATAAGAGCTGCAAGCGGTCCCATTGTGGCATTTAGAGGACTAGAATTATACACATACATTGATGTTGGTGGCATTAGCTGTTTAATAACTCTGAATGCTGCTAATTTAGCAAACCCCTCAAGAGCTGGTTTATCATTGTCTTTAAGGTACTTGGAACTTTGACCTGCTTTAATGAATGAGGACATTAGGTTATTTAGATGAAACTCATCTAATGATTCCTATGGCCTCGGAGCTGTACACACTAATTCCTTAAGAACGACAAAAGGATCAGTTTCTCGCACTGGTTCAAGATAGTTATGGATTAACTGCTCATAATAATGCCACTTGGTTAGATCCTGAAAGTTCTTCATACAAATCAAGTTGAACATATGCGAGGCAGCTGGAGAATGAGCTAAACTCTCCTTTCCGATACTAATTAAGCAACTCTCTGATGGAGGACCATCTACTGAGGCATTAGCTCTAGCTCAAACAGCAGTAAACCATCCTTCTAGGTTGTCTGGGTTACCATTGAACAACGGCATAGCATCGTAAGGATCACGACTAAAATTGTGCAGGCTCGAAGTCTGAGTGTGTGTATTGTTTGATAAGGAATTACTCGAATTTGGGACTGATGCATTAATGGTTGTACTAGCAGAATATGCTGAGGTATCGCTTGAGACATGTTTGCACAATGTAAAACAAGAATTTAGAGAAATAAAAGAAAATGTAACTGAGGAACACACAACACAGTAAACTTAAATGGGAAGAAATTACTTAACTATTCTGCATAATTAAATAAAAATTGACAGGTCACACTGTAAGCAGGGGAAACTCACACTCACAAAAGAAAATACTCAACTGAATAAGCAACACTTTGAAAATCAAGAGAAATTGTACTTTACTCAAATCTAATTTGCTCAACTTTACTTTAAATTGAGTTAATGGCACAGTGAGTTGTCTTTACTCTCAATGCAATAAGGAAATTCAACGATAAAATGATGAATCAATCAAAAATGTTAAAATGGACTCAATAAAGCTTGTGCAAAATTAAAACAAACTGGGAAACAATTCACTAAAAAGAAAATAAAATGGCACACAAGGAATAAAATATTATGCACAGAAAAGAGCATATGAAACTGCACTGAAATAAACTGTAGCAATATTGCAAATAACAATTATTAATCAAAAGTACTGCACAACACTATATAAAATTTCTGCAAGAAAAATTTTAAATGGCAACACAATGTTTACACAAGAATTATTGCAAAATGAGTCAATGAGCAATGATAAAAAAAAATTACACACACAAGAAAATACAGTTTACAAGAAAAAAATCATTATCAAGGAATGAACTGAGTGAACACTTTAACTCTTAATTGCAGCATAAGCAACACTTACTGAACTAACAAAAAATGATTTACTTTAAAAGAGGAACTTAAAAATTACACTAAGAGTGAATTTGTTCAATGAAACAAAATACAATAGATGCAAAAACACAGAACAAAAGGTTTGAACACTTACAGTGATGCAGAACACAACACATCAATATAAACACAATACTAGAATTTTCTTGCTATGAAACTTGAGGTATGAAAATTTGGAAAATAATTGTCTTGCTTGCACAAAACAATGGCACTATTGTCTGTGGAAATAAGACAAATTAGACACTGGTTAAATGAAAAGAATTAACACAAGAATGTTGAACAAAAAGAGAAAAATAAAATAGCAAATGAATGAAAGCAAAACAACAAGAATACACAAATGCTGGGAGAAAAATATAACAGACAACACTGAGTTGTGATGCAGAATACAAGGTAATAAATTACTGAGTTACTTCACTGCAATACTGTGAACACAGGGTAATTGTGAAGTGTAACACAAATTTTATACTGCTTATATGTTGCACACAACAAGGAAAAAACATTAAGGTACTTACTTCAAGTATATAAAAAAAAAGAACACAACACAACAGACATAAATTAATGCACGAAAATTAACACTGAATTAAGAAGAGAAAAAAATATTGCAAACAGTATATAATAAACACTGAGTCTAATCAAGTCACTGAATGTCACTAAGAAATCACTGGAAACACAAAAAGAAATGTCTCAATACTCGCAAATGTCTCTATGAAAAATATTATCACTGTAGCGATGTGGTGAAGAATAAGGTTGATGGTAGTGGAAGGGTAGAGTTGGTGACTGGTGGCTGACTGCTTTCACTGCTACTCCACACGTGATCGGAGAATTTGTGCTTAAATTGATGATGGACTCACACAGGAGGCTTTTTAACAATGGCGCTACTGACGAAAAAACACTGACTCTTGACCCCCTATGTGGTCCTTAAAATATGGTGCTAGAAGCCGTAATAAGGGTACAAAACAGTGGTAGTGGTTGGGTGAGTGAGTGAGGCAGGGCGGTGGTGAGACACTGCGTGGTGACTGGGCCTATGGGATGAACGGCGTAAGCCACACTGGGGACACCCGCACTAGGTGCAAAAATATTCTAAGCCGGGCTGGCTTAAAACAAACCCACAAAATACCACAACACCACAGGGATGATAAAGCACTCAGAATGGCTTGGAACTTGAAGCACAAAGCGATGAAGAAGACTGTACCCACGTGGCTTGCTTGAGTACTGGGTTAGTCACCTGGGTTAGTTGCTGTCTGGCTTAGCTTAACCCTTCACACAGAATGGTTTGATAACTTCTAATGATGAGCACATCAGGGGTGGAAAGCTGGCTTGGCAGGCAAGGCTGGATGGTGTAAGGCTAGGCTGGACTGGACTTGGTCTGACTCCCCCACCACAGACTGTCGTGCTGGTTTGGCTTACTTTGCAAACTTGAGTCAAACCCTCGGGAGTGATGCAAATAAGCAGATAAACACTAATACAAGGAGACTGACCAGTAAATAATGCAGAGGCTGGTAGATGCTTGAGGGGGTAGCTGGCTGGCCAGGTCAGCATACTGACCACACGAGATGTCCATCCTCGGCTGAGAGAAATCTCTGTGCATCGGTGTAATTATCAATTTTACGCCCACGCCACTGTCACCAATTTGCCGTGGGGGTTCGGAAGGAGATATGATGGTTGAAGATAAACACACTTGTGGATGGTAACACTATATTGTCAGACTGTGGTAAGGGAAGGGCCCAGCTTGCCTGCTGTATGTCTAAGCTCGGAGTGAGGGTGAGGTAGCGGGTCCCACTAACTCATGCGCATCCCGTGACTTCATACAGTCACTGGGCCTAAGGATTTTCTATATAAAACACATGTAAAGGAGGATCAGCAACTATGCTGACAAGGGGATACAGCAACAAGGGGACACAGCAACAAAGGGACACAGCAACAAGGGGACACAGCAACAAGGGGACACAGCAACAATGGGTCACAGCAACAAGGGGACACAGCAACAAGGGGACACAGCAACAAGAGGTCACAGCAACTAGGGGACACAGCAACAAGGGGACACAGCAACAAGGGGACACAGCAACAAGGGGGACACAGCAACAAAGGAACACAGCAACAAGGGGGACACAACAACAAGGGAACACAGCAACAAAGGGACACAGCAACAAGGAGACATAGCATGAAGGGGACATAGCTACAAGGAGACACAGCAACAAGGGGACACAGCAACAAGGGATCACAGCAACAAGGGGACAGTAACAAGGGGTCACAGCAACAAGGGGACACAACAAAAAGGGGACACATCAACAAGGGGACACAGCAACAAGGGACCACAGCAACAAGGGGACACAACAACAAGGGAACACAGTAACAAGGGGTCACAGCAACAAGGGGACACAGCAACAAGGGATCACAGCGACAAGGGGACACAACAACAAGGTGTTGCAAATAAGAAATTTTATAAAGAACTTCAGAATGTGGTCTGTTACTATTTTCTTCATAGGCAACAAGATTTGGGATCACAGATACTTAAAGGTATTTTAGAGTCTAGGGGAAATAATTTCAACTGGGAAACTCCATAGAATAATATTCAAATTTATTAAAGTATTTAAATACAATACTTTATCTTCTCTCTGTAGTTAATGTAACTTAATACTTTGTACAATAAATTTACAATATACATTTAGTTCAAAATCATGGAAATATCACATTAATAGGGAAGAATAATTATTCTTCCAGTAATTAAGTCTTCACTAACATTTACGTCTTTGTCTTAACAAGACTGTGTAAACTCAAACTACAAAATATACAAGATTCAACAAGACCTTTGAATCCGGCCGTAAAGAAAGTAGAAAGCAAGAGTTCGTCTGAGAAGACGTATCTCTATGGATTACTGAACTGACCAAGAATATAAATATCAAAAGAATCTTCAGAGCAATGAGGAACAAACTGAGTCAGCTCTAGAGACTAATTCTCAAACCCATTTAAACTGTACACCCTAAGAGAGAACCAATATACGATCAGCTGTCAAGGCTAGAGCAGGGAGCGCACTGACTACCTGCCAGTTCCTTTGACCCGTCGTCAGGTTGGATCACCTGGCCCAAACGTCAGTCAGCCGGACATAAACAATTGAACAATTCACCGGATGGTTCCGAGACTTACGCTCTATATACATAATAATCCTACCTAATAATAATAATAATAATAATAATAATATAGGGATAATACCATGGCATTTTTTATATATTTTAACAGATAATAATATAATGCCGAAAGTCTCTATTCTAACTATAAATGGGGACTTTTAAGCTGTAATATTAAGTGATGATCATATTCTCTTACAATAGTTAAATATCAAAGGATAACCAATCTCCAAGATATAACACCCCCCCTGTACGACAATAGGTCGCAGTAGGGAGTTTGCAAGCATCCCCGTTAATATCTCCTTTATAGTAAGCGTCCTCTTGGTAAATAAGGCATGTAGGACGACGGAAGAATGGAGATGAAAGAACTCGATCAGCATGGTTATTTGCCAGAGGATGAGCTTCTGGAACAATGGCCGGAAGAACTATCTGGAGTGGCATCCATCACAATTCGAGAATAGGAGTCTCAGACATATGACTGTCAGGGTCATCCATGTGGACTCAATACTTCGTCCCATCAAGGAAACTGTTTTCATAATCATACTGTCAATATAAAAGAAAATCATTAACAAAAAATATATAACATATATATATATATATATATATAAATTAGGATCTAAGAGTACTCATCTCTTAACTTTACATTTTAAGGTATATATATATATATATATTTTTTTTTTCAGGGGCAAGAAAGGGCATCAGCAATTATGTTAAGAGTTCCACTTAAGTGTTGAATACTAATCAAATAAGGTTGGATCCTCAGAACCCACCTGAGGATCCGGGTGTTCTTTGATTTCATAGAATTAATATAAATTAAAGGGTTGTGATCAGAAAATACCATAATTTTATGGGGGGAGGTTCCCAGATAAACGTCAAAATGTTCCAAAGATATTACTAGGGCAAGAGCTTCTTTCTCTACAGTTGCGTAATTCTTTTGGTGACGTTTCAACTTTGAAGAAAAATAAGATATAGGATGCAAAATATCAGTAGAGGGGGATTTCTGAAGTAACACCGCCCCCACAGCATAACCGCTGGTATCAATGTGTAAATAGAAGGGTTGATTAAAGTCAGGACTTTTCAATACGGGTGACGAAGAAAACAACCGCTTCAACCGATTAAAAGCTATCTCACAATCTTTCGACCAGCAAAACTTCATCTTACTACTGGTCAGCTCAGTAAGAGGAGATGCAACCTGAGAAAAATTAGGACAGAAATGTCGATAATAACCAGTCATTCCAAGGAACCTCTGTACAGACTTTCTATCTTGAGGGATAGGAAACTCGGCAATGGCCCTAACTTTTACATCAACAGGATGTACCTCACCCTGGCTTATACAAAAACCGAGGTATTTATTCTTGGCTTGTCCAAACTGACACTTGGCTAAATTTATGGTGAAGTTGTACTCCTCTAACTTCTTAAATAAGGTTTCCAGGCGAATTAAGTGTTGCTCCCATTCATTGCTATATATAGCAAGATCATCTAGATATGCATCCACTCCTAAATCATTGGTCAGCAGGTTCATCAGGCGCTGAAAGGTAGAGGCTGCATTACACAACCCAAAGGGCATAACGTGATAATTGAATAATCCGCCTTGTATAGTAAATGCGGATATTTCTTGGGCTCGCTGGGTAAGCGGCACTTGGTAATAGCCCCTTAATAAATCCAGGCGGGTGACATAGGCAGCTCCTGATACTCTGTCTATTAGATCATCAATACGGGGTAGTGGGAAATCATCCGGTACCGTGAGAGCATTAACCTTACGATAATCAGTGCACATTCTAGAAGTTCCATCAGGCTTGGGAACTAATATACAGGGTGAGGCCCACAGACTTTTACTTCGTTCTATGAGTCCATGGGACAACAAGAATTCTACTTCTTTGTTTAATGCTTCTTGTTTGAGTGGACTTGCCCTATAAAGTGACTGTTTGCAAGGCTTAGCTCCTTGTACATCTATGTCATGAATTCCCAATGTGCAACACCTAGGGACGTCATCGAATAAAACCTCATAACGTAATATCAAGTCTTTGATATCTCTTGCTTTTTCCAAATCAAGGTCCATAAGAAAGATATCAAGAGACTGCAATG
>NC_091295.1:73215356-73224685 GCF_038502225.1 Cherax quadricarinatus | reverse complement strand
ATATATTCCATGGAGCTGAACTCTTCTCCAGGTTGAGGGACTGACCACCTCAAATACTTTTTCTCCAAGGTTGATGGACTGATTACATCACCTCGTATTTGACTGAAGATGATTAGTGCATTCTAAAGTCCATTTGTGCGTGTTACTGATGTTGGTAGGTGCCTCTCTGTTGATTTCAACTCCCGAGACGTTTACCTGTTTCCCACAACAAGCAGTAATTTCGTGTCCAGTTTGCGAATGTTCACTGCAGAAATGAGGTGAGCATTCACCGCGACCCTCTCTGCGCAATTAGAAAAAAGTAGCAATTGCAAAAAGTATACCTCCTTCCAAGTCAGCAACATGCGAGTATACAGCTGGTATAACTGGTTAAGCCACTTACCAGTATTATCCCACCTACTCTACCCCCACCCGCCCCTTTCCTATATTTCCATCCTCACCCAACGTTCTTCCTTCCCCGTCTTACCAACGCTCTGGTAATTCAAGCTTCAAGTCTCTGCGCACTTGCGCAGCGAATTCCCTGACCAGGCTGGCAGCAACCACAAACAAGAATAACAACCTGTTACCCTGACACACATGGATATTAACCAATATGCCAACTGTAGAACGTCCCTTAACGGGATATTGTTAATCATTGGGGAGACTGATGTATTTTATACTATGATTTTTGTTTGGGTACGAATGTTCCTCTGAACTTCTCCTTTCTCCAGTGGTGGTGAAAGTAGTGGTGGTGGTTGTGGTTGTAGTGGTAGTAGTGGGTATTGTGAGAGAGAAGCCTCAGCACCAGGCGACACAAGAAAGGTTTAAGGTCAAGGTTGTGTTGGGACTCTTGTGTCTACTGCTGTGGACGGTCCTAATGTAGGGGGCAAGTCACCTTAATGTACGTGAGGGAAGTAGGTGGGTGGATAGGTAAGTAGGTGGGTGGGTAGGTAGGTAGGTGGGTGGGTTGGTAAGTAGGTGGATGGGTAGGTAGGTGGGTGGGTAGGTAAGTAGGTGGGTGGATAGGTAGGTAGGTGGGTGGGTATGTAAGAAGGTGGGTGGGTAGGTAGGTAGGTAGGTGGGTGGGTAGGCATTGATAAGTAAGCTTACCCACCTACCTTGTAATACAAGGTAGGTGGGTAAGCTGGTAGACGGGTAGATAACTGTTCAGTAATATTGGTAGACAGCCTTGCAGCTAATAACAAATAGGTAGGCAAGTAATTCATTGGGAGGGTAGGTGGGTAGATAGATGGGTGGGCAGGCAGTTGAATAACCCAGAGTGTCAGCTGCCTCCTGTCCTTCATGTAGTTTCGTCAGCTTCATCAGGACCCAGTGTCAGTAGTGTCAGCTCTCCCCTGCTCTTCATGTAGTTTCGTCAGCTTCATCAGGACCGAGAATGTCAGCTGCATCCTGTCCTTCAGGCAGTTCAGTCAGCTTCATCAGGAACCAGAGTCAGCAACGTCAGCTGCTTCCTCTAAGACCTCAACTAAATCATTTACTCCAGAAATGATTTGAAAATGTCATTAAAAACTGAGAAATAAGTCGTCAGTCATCGACTTGCTGACGCTGGCTGGGATGAATCAGCCAATGGGAGGGCGGGATGAGGCTGCCAATGATCACACGCAGTGAGTCAGCCAATGAGCGTGCAAGGCCGGTCACGTATGGTATGCATGTTTACCTGGCTTATGATTGGTTGATTTATGACTGAAACAGCCAATAGGCGTGCAAGGTGGTTCACGTATTGTATAAACGTTTACTGACTTGTGATTGGTTGATTTTTGAGTGTGAATCAGCCAGTGAGCGTACAAGGTGGTTCACGTATTCTAAAAACGTTTACTTGGCTCGTGATTGGTGGATATGTGACTCTGAAACAGCCAATGGGCGTGCGAGACTGGTCACCTATTGCATGCATGTTTACGCGGCATGTGATTGGTCGATTTGTGAGTTTCAATCAGCCAATGAAAGTGCGAGGCTGGTCACGTCTGCATGTTTACACGAGTCGTAATTTGTGTGTGTGTGCCTAGGTGTGTGTGTGTGTGTGTGTGTACGTGTGTGTGTGTGTGTGTGTGTGTGTCTGTGTGTCTGTGTGTGTGTGTGTGTGTGTGTGTACTCACCTAGTTGAGGTTGCAGGGGTCGAGTCCGAGCTCCTGGCCCCGCCTCTTCACTGATCGCTACTAGGTCACTCTCCCTGAACCGTGAGCTTTATCATACCTCTGCTTAAAGCTATGTATGGATCCTGCCTCCACTACATCGCTTTCCAAACTATTCCACTTACTGACTACTCTGTGGCTGAAAAAATACTTCCTAACATCCCTGTGATTCATCTGTGTCTTCAACTTCCAACTGTGTTCCCTTGTTTCTGTGTCCAATCTCTGGAACATCCTGTCTTTGTCCACTTTGTCAATTCCTCTCAGTATTTTGTATGTCGTTATCACTTCCCCCCTATCTCTCCTGTCCTCCAGTGTCGTCAGGTTGATTTCCCTTAATCTCTCCTCGTAGGACATACCTCTTAGCTCTGGGATTAGTCTTGTTGCAAACCTTTGCACTTTCTCTAGTTTCTTTACGTGCTTGGCTAGGTGTGGGTTCCAAACTGGTACCGCATACTCCAATATGGGCCTGACGTACACGGTGTACAGGGTCCTGAATGATTCCTTATTAAGGTGTCGGAATGCTGTTCTGGGGTTTGCTAGGCGCCCATATGCTGCAGCAGTTATTTGGTTGATGTGCACTTCAGGAGATGTGCCTGGTGTTATACTCACCCCAAGATCTTTTTCCTTGAGTGAGGTTTGTACTCTCTGGCCCCCTTGACTGTACTCCGTCTGCGGTCTTCTTTGCCCTTCCCCAATCTTCATGACTTTGCACTTGGCAGGATTGAACTCCAGGAGCCAATTGCTGGACCAGGTTTGCAGCCTGTCCAGATCCCTTTGTAGTTCTGCCTGGTCTTCGATCGAATGAACTCTTCTCATCAACTTCACGCCATCTGCAAACAGGGACACCTCGGAGTTTATTCCTTCCGTCATGTCGTTCACAAATACCAGAAACAGTACTGGTCCTAGGACTGACCCCTGTGGGACCCCGCTGGTCACAGGTGCCCACTCTGACACCTCGCCACGTACCATTACTCGCTGCTGTCTTCCTGACAAGTATTCCCTGATCCATTGTAGTGCCTTCCCTGTTATCCCTGTTTGGTCCTCCAGTTTCTGCACTAATCTCTTGTGTCGAACTGTGTCAAACGCCTTCTTGCAGTCCAAGAATATGCAATCCACCCACCCCTCTCTCTCTTGTCTTACTGCTGTCACCATGTCATAGAACTCCAGTAGGTTTGTGACAAAGGATTTCCCATCCCTGAAACCATGTTGGCTGCTGTTGATGAGATCATTCCTTTCTAGGTGTTCCACCACTCTTCTCCTGATAATCTTCTCCATGATTTTGCATACTATACATGTCAATGACACTGGTCTGTAGTTTAGTGCTTCATGTCTGTCTCCTTTTTTAAAGATTGGGACTACATTTGCTGTCTTCCATGCCTCAGGCAATCTCCCTGTTTCTCTCAGGACCCATGGGGAGATGTTATCTGGCCCCATTGCCTTTGAGGTATCTAGCTCCATCAGAAGCCTCTTCACTTCTTCCTCGGTTGTGTGCACTGTCTCCAGCACTTGGTGGTGTGCCCCACCTCTCCGTCTTTCTGGAGCCCCTTCTGTCTCCCCTGTGAACACTTCTTTGAATCTCTTGTTGAGTTCCTCACATTCTTCAAGGTCATTTCTTGTTGTTTCTCCTCCTTCCTTCCTTAGCCTGATTACCTGGTCCTTGATTGTTGTTTTCCTCCTGATGTGGCTGTATAACAGTTTCGGGTCGTTTTCATATTGTCGTTTGGCCTCCCTTCTTATCTGTGCATATTCGTTTCTGGCTCTATGACTGCTCTCCTTATTCTCCTGGGTCCTTTGCCTTCTATATTTCTTCCATTCCTTAGCACACTTGGTTTTTGCCTCCCTGCACCTTTGGGTGAACCATGGGCTTATCCTGGCTTTTTCATTATTCCTGTTACCCTTGGTACAAACCTCTCCTCAGCCGCCTTGCACATTGTTGCTACATTTTCCACCATCTCATTAACTGGCTTCCCTGCCACTTCTCTGTCCCACTGAACCCTGTTCATGAAGTTCCTCATTCCTGTGTAGTCCCCTTTCTTGTAGTTTGGCTTCATTCGTCCTGGGCTTCCTGCTTCCCCCTCCATTTGTAGCTCTACTGTGTATTCGAAGCTTAAAACCACATGATCGCTGGCCCCAAGGGGTCTTTCATATGTGATGTCCTCAATATCTACACTGCTCAAGGTGAATACTAAGTCCAGTCTTGCTGGTTCATCCTCTCCTCTCTCTCTTGTAGTGTCCCTTAGGTGTTGGTACATGAAGTTTTCCAGTACCACCTCCATCATCTTAGCCCTCCATGTATCTTGGCCCCCATGTGGCTCCAAGTTCTCCCAATCGATCTCCTTGTGGTTAAAGTCACCCATGATCAGGAGCTTTGCCCTGCATGCATGAGCTCTTCTGGCCACTGCAGTCAGTGTGTCAACCATTGCTCTATTGCTCTCGTCATACTCTTGCCTTGGCCTCCTGCTGTTCTGTGGTGGGTTATACATCACTGCAATTACCACCTTGAGACCTCCAGAGTGAAGCGTTCCCGCTATGTAATCACTTTCTTCTCCGCTGTCTCCTCTCTCCAGCTCATCAAAATTCCATCGGTTTTTGATCAACAGTACCACTCCTCCACCCCTCCCTGCTCCCTCTGTCTTTCCTCAGGATCTGGTATCCCATTGGAAAGATGGCATCTGTTATCATACCTGTAAGCTTGGTTTCTGTGAGAGCTATGATGTCCGGTGATGCCTCTTTGACTCTTTCGTGCCACTCCTCCCACTTATTTGTTATTCCATCAGCATTTGTGTACCATACCTTCAATTTCCTTTCCAACACTGTGGTTTGGGAAGCCTGTGAGGGTGGGAGACCTGGTAGCATACTGTTTGATTCTATAGCTCAGTGTTGGGTGGAAGCTGTGGGTATGGATTGTAGTGTGTGTTGGGATGGTGTGGTAGGTTGTGGGGTTCTGAGAATAGTTGTGTGTGCACTTGCCCTTGTTGCTCTGTTCTGCTCTGACTGACCTCTGCTGGTTCCATCCTTGTCTCCTTTCCTAGCTCCTTTCGCTTATTTGTCCTCTCCCTCAGCTGCTGTCGTTCTGTTTGTATTCTATCTCTGTCTAGGACCACCCTCTTGCACTCTTCCGAGTATTTCAACCGTGGTTTCTCTTGGAGGATCCTGTTCCGCACTGTTTCCGTCCTGAGAATCAGCTTGATCGGTCAGTTTCTCCCCTTCAAGTACCCCCCCTATTCTCTGAAAATTTACAATCTCGTCCATCTCTTCTTCACCTATTTCTGTGATGATTTTCTCAATCTCTTTCTTTCTTCCTGCTGCCTTTCAGTGTGTGTCCTTTCCTCTCTCTCCTGAAGCCCATGGATAAACACTAATTTAGCCCTTTCCTTCTTCCATTGCCTCACCCACTGTGACTCTGGATCCTGTCTGTATGTGGTCATTCTCTCCCTTGATTTTTCCAGTGGCTCTTGGTAGCATGGTTGTGCCTCAGCATTTGACCTATCACCCTCTCCATCTGCACGCAGCTGTTCTTCCCTTTCACTCCTTGACCCTTCTTGGCAGGCTGATATGACCTTAGCGTAATTCATATCCCCTTCCTTCCTGTTTGACCTCTCAGCTTCATATGCTGTCTTCTCTGGTCACTGCCCCTGTAACTCGCTTCAGCCTGTTTATCTCAACTTCTAGGACCCTTATCCTGGCTACTGCAGTTTCGACTTGTGCCTCCCAATTTTTTGTCTCCTTCTCCAACCTTTTTTCCAATTTCACAGAGAGCTCTTTCTCCATTTTTTCAGAAAGCTCTCCTAATTTTCTCTCCCACTCTTGTTCCATCCTTTTCCACTGCTCCTCCATCCACTCCTCCCTACCAGAACCATTTACATCTGATCCCTGGTTCCTGCAAGTCCCCACCATTTTTTTTTTTTTTTTTTTTTGAGAGAGAGAGAGAAGGGAAAGGTAGAAGGAGAGAGAGAGAGAGGGGGAGATGAGAAGGGAAAGGGGGAGAGAGAGAGTGAGAGAGAGGGGGAAAGAGAGAGAAGAGAAGGGTAGGAGAGGGGGAGAGTGAGAAGGGAAAATGGGGAAGAGATAGAGAGAGAGAGAAAGAAAGAGAGAGAGAGAGAGAAAAGGGAAGGTAGAAGGAGAGAGAGGGGGGGAGAGTGAGAAGGAAAAAGAGGGAGAGAGGGAGAGTGAGAGAGAGAGAGAGGGGGGAGAGAGAGAGAAGGGAATGGTAGGAAAGGGGGAGAGTGAGAAGGGAAAATGGGGAATAGAGAGAGAGAGAGAGAGAGAGAGAGAGAGAGAGAGAGAGAGAGAGATAGTGAGAGAGAGAGAGAGAGAGAGAGAAGGAAAAGGTAGGAGAGAGAGAGGGAAAAAGGGGCAGAGAGAGAGTGAGAGAGAGAGGGTGAGAGGGTGAGAGAGAGAGAAGGGAAAGGTAGAAGGAGAGAGGGGGAGAGTGAGAAGGGAAAAGGGTGAAGAGAGTGATAGATAGATAGAGAGAGAGAGAGAGAGACAGAGAGAGAGAGAGAGAGAGAGAGAGAGAGAGAGAGCAAAGAGAGGGGAGAGAGAGAGAGAGAGAGAGGGAGAGAGAGGGGGAGAGAGGGGGAGAAAGGGGAAAGAGGGGGAGATGGAAGAGAGAGAGGGGAGAGAGAGAATAGGTGGAGAGAGAGGGGAGGAAGAGAAATGGGAAAAGGGAGATGAAAGAGAGAGAGGGGGAGAGGATGGGGGGAGAGAGGGGAGAGAGATGGGAAAAGGGAGAGGGGAGAGATAATGAGAGGGGAGAGATGTTAGAGGGGGAGAGATGTTAGAGGGGGGCAGGTGTTAGAGGGAAGAGATGGGAGAGGATAGAGAAGGGAGAGGGGAGAGGGGAGAGAGGGGAGAGAGAGAGAGATAGGTAGAGAGTGATAGGTAGAGAGAGAGAGATAGGTAAAGAGTGAGATAGGTAGGGAGACATAGGTAGAGATAGGTAGAGAGGGAGACAGGTAGTGAGAGAGGGAGAGAGAGAGGAGTGAGGTTTAGATGGTCAATTTAAATGTAGGTGTGAAATCCTGTGTATGTGTGTGTGTTTGCATGTGTACTACAGCTTACAAGTGCTTGTTTCTGTGTGTGTGTGTGTGTGTGTACCCACCTCACCTAATTGTACTCACCTAATTGTGGTTGCAGAGGTCGAGACTCAGCTCCTGGCCCCGCCTCTTCACTGATCGCTACTAGGTCCTCTCCCTCTCTGCTTCCTGAGCTTTGTCATACCTCTTCTTAAAACTATGTATGTTTCCTGCCTCCACTACTTCACTTGCTAGGCTATTCCACTTCCTGACGACTCTATGACTGAAGAAATACTTCCTAATGTCCCTGTGACTCGTCTGAGTCTTCAGCTTCCAGTTGCGACACCTTGTTTCTGTGTCCCCTCTCTGGAACATCCTATCTCTGTCCACCTTGTCTATTCCCTGCAGTATCATGTATGTCGTTATCATGTCTCCCCTGGCCCTTCTGTCCTCCAGTGTCGTCAGTCTGATTTCCCTCAACCTTTCCTCGTACGACATTGCCCTGAGCTCTGGGACTAGCCTTGTTGCAAACTTTTGTACTTTCTCTAGCTTCTTGATGTGCTTGACCAGGTGTGGGTTCCAGACTGGTGCTGCATACTCCAGTATGGGCCTAACATACACAGTGTACAGTGTCTTGAACGATTCCTTATTAAGGTATCGGAACGCTATTCTCAGGTTTGCCAGGCGCCCGTATGCTGCAGCAGTTATTTGGTTGATGTGTGCCTCCGGTGATGTGCTCGGTGTTATGGTCACCCCAAGGACTTTCTCCCTGAGTGAGGTCTGTAGTCTTTGTCCACCTAGCCTATACTCTGTCTGCGGTCTTCTTTTCCCCTCCCCAATCTTCATGACTTTGCATTTGGCAGGATTGAATTCAAGAAGCCAGTTTCTGGACCACATGTCCAGCCTGTCCAGGTCTCTTTGCAGTCGTGCCTCATCCTCATCCGATTTAATTCTTCTCATCAACTTCGCATTTTCTGCGAATAGGGACACTTCAGAGTCTATTCCTTCCATCATGTCATTCGCATATATCAAAAATAGCACTGGTCCTAGAACTGACCCCTGTGGAACCTCGCTCATCACAGGTGCCCACTGTGATACCTCTTCATGTACCATGACTCGTTGCTGCCTCCCTGTCAGGTATTCCTTGATCCATTGCAGTGCCCTCCCTGTTATATGCACCTGATCCTCCAGCTTCTGCACTAATGTCTTGTGAGGAACTGTGTCAAAGGCCTTCCTGCAGTCTAGGAAAATGCAATCAACCCACCCCTCTCTCTCGTGTCTTACTTCTGTTACCTTGTCATAAAACTCCATGAGGTTTGTGACACAGGATTTGCCTTCCATGAACCTTGCTGGTTTTCATTTATAATCTTGTTCTGTTCCAGGTGTTCCACCACTCTCCTCCTGATAATCTTCTCCATGACTTTGCACACAATACATGTCAGAGACACAGGTCTGTAGTTTATTGCCTCATTTCTGTTTCCTTTCTTAAATATGGGGACTACATTTGCTGTCTTCCATTTCTCATGTAGTTGCCCAGTTTCAAGGGATGTGTTGAAGATTGTGGTAAGGGGCATGCACAGCATCGCTGCTCCTTCTCTAAGGACCCATGGGGAGATGTTGTCCAGTCCCATCGCCTTTGAGGTATCAAGGCCACTTAGCAGCTTCTTCACCTCCTCCTTGGTTGTTCGTATGTCATCCAACACTTGTTGGTATATTCCCTCTTGATGTTCCCTTCTGTGCTGTCTTCCCACAGCCCTTCCTATCTCTACTGTAAAAACTTCCTTAAATCTCCTGTTTAGCTCCTCACATACCTCCTGGTCATTTCTTGTGAGTTCTCCACCATCTGTCCTCAATCTGATCACCTGGTCTTTGACTGTTGTCTTCCTCCTGATGTGGCTATACAACACTTTCGGGTCAGTCTTGATTTTCGATGCTATGTCATTTTCATACTATCGCTGGGCCTCCCTCTTTACCTGTGCATACTTGTTCCTGGCTCTGCCACTGAACTCCCTATTTTCGTGTGTTCTCTGCCTTCTGTACTTTTTCCATTCTCTATTGCACTTTGTTTTTGCCTACTTACACCGTCGAGTAAACCAGGGGCTCGTTCTGGTCTTCCCATTGTTTCTGTTGCCCTTGGGAATAAACCTTTCCACTGCCTCCTTGCATTTTGTTGTTACATATTCCA
>NC_091295.1:73155356-73210356 GCF_038502225.1 Cherax quadricarinatus | reverse complement strand
TGAGGTACACAACTAGCCACTATCATCCACAGGATGGACATGAGGTACACAACTAGCCACTATCATCCACAGGATGGATATGAGGTACACAACTAGCCACTATCATCCACAGGATGGATATGAAGTACACAACTAGCCACTATCATCCACAGGATGGATATGAAGTACACAACTAGCCACTATCATCCACAGGATGGATATGAAGTACACAACTAGCCACTATCATCCACAGGATGGATATGAGGTACACAACTAGCCACTATCATCCACAGGATGGATATGAAGTACACAACTAGCCACTATCATCCACAGGATGGATATGAAGTACACAACTAGCCACCATCATCCACAGGATGGATATGAGGTACACAACTAGCCACCATCATCCACAGGATGGACATGAGGTACACAACTAGCCACCATCATCCACAGGATGGACATGAGGTACACAACTAGCCACCATCATCCACAGGATGGACATGAGGTACACAACTAGCCACCATCATCCACAGGATGGACATGAGGTACACAACTAGCCACTATCATCCACAGGATGGATATGAGGTACACAACTAGCCACCATCATCCACAGGATGGATATGAGGTACACAACTAGCCACTATCATCCACAGGATGGATATGAGGTACACAACTAGCCACCATCATCCACATGATGGACATGAGGTACACAACTAGCCACTATCATCCACAGGATGGATATGAGGTACACAACTAGCCACTATCATCCACAGTATGGACATGAGGTACACAACTAGCCACTATCATCCACAGGATGGATATGAGGTACACAACTAGCCACTATCATCCACAGGATGGACATGAGGTACACAACTAGCCACTATCACCCACAGGATGGACACGAGGTACACAACTAGCCACCATCATCTGTCGTGGGGTTCGAAAGGAGATAACGAGGGTTGAAGATAAACACACTTGTTGGATGGTAACAATATATTGCAGAATGTGAGAAAGGGAGCCCAACCTGCCGTGCGTTGCCAGTAGGCCTGTGCGTGAAGATCTGAGAGCCAGATAGCGCGTCCCACGCACTCATGCCACATCCCGTGACGTCATACAAACAGTCACTAGGCTCAGCAAAAGGGTCGTGTATGTAAAACATATGGATGGTACTATGATACACAGATAAGCTATACAACACATGTAGGGGATCAGCAACTATGCTGACACATCCACAGGACGGATATGAGGTCCACAACTAGCCACCATCATCCACAGGATGGATATGAGGTACACAACTAGCCACCATCATCCGCAGGATGGATATGAGGTACACAACTAGCCACCATCATCCACAGGTTGGATATGAGGTCCACAACTAGCCACTATCATCTTAAATGACATGGATCCAAGCCAGTGCCTTGAAAGGATCAACTTCCTGGTAGCTGAAGCATGTTCTAGGCATATTCCCCTAAGAAAGAAGAAGAGCAGGAGTAAACTGGAGAGAGAAAGACGCTCCCTCTACAGAAGACGAGGAAGAGTCACTGAGTTCCTCAGGAGTGCTAGAATATCTGATACACGAAAGGAGGTGCTGACCAGGGAAGTGGAAACTATCGAACTTAAGTTAAATGACTCTTACAGAAACCAGGAGAGACAGGAGGAGCTTAAAGCTATTAGTGAAATTGAAAGAAATTCAAAATATTTCTTTTCATATGCCAAAAACAAGGCAAATACCACATCTAGTATCGGGCCCTTACACAAACAGGATGGGACTTACACAGATGACAACAAGGAAATGAGTGAAATATTGAAATCCCAGTATGACTCTGTGTTTAGTGAATCACTAATCAGTCTGAGGATCGATGACTCAGATGATTTCTTCATGAATGAGCCTCAAAACTCCATAAATGTATGCCAGATTTCCGACATTACCCTAACTCCGATAGGTTTTGAAAAAAACATTGACAACATGCCCATGCACTCAGCCCCAGGCCCAGACTCGTGGAACTCTGTTTTCATTAAGAACTGCAAGAAACCCCTCTCGCATGCCCTAAGTACACTATGGAGGAGGAGCTTGGACATGGGTGAAATTCCAGTCACTTAAAACAATGGATATAGCCCCACTCCATAAAGGTGGCAGCAAAGCATTAGCTAAGAACTATAGACCAATAGCTCTGACGTCCCACATCATAAAAATCTTTGAAAGAGTGCTAAGAAGCTGGATTCCCAAAATTTGCACAATCCAGGGCAACATGGGTTCAGGGCAGGTCGCTCCTGCCTTTCACAACTACTGGATCACTATGATATGGCCTTGGATGCACTGGAAGAAAATCAGAATGCAGATGTAATATACACAGACTTTACAAAAGCATTTGACAAATGCGATCATGGCGTAATAGCCCATAAAATACGTGCTAAAGGAATAACTGGGAAAGTGGGGAGATGGATCTTCAACTTCCTAACAAGAGAGTTAAATCGGAGGCTGCCATAGTGAAGAGCTCTGTTCCACAAGGCACAGTACTCGCCCCCATCTTATTCCTCATCCTCATATCAGACATAGACAGAGATATACATCACAGCACCGTAATCATCCTTTGCGGATGATACTAGAATCTGCATGAGGCTGTCATCTGCTGAGGACGCGGTTAACCTCCAAGAAGATATAAACAAAGTTTTCCAATGGGCAACGGTAAACAGTATGATATTCAATGAGGACAAATTCCAACTACTCCATTATGGAAAACTGGAGGAAATAATAACTAGAACAGAGTATACTTCAGACTCTGGCCATACAATAGAGCGGAAAAATAAAGTAAGGGACCTGGGAGTAGTGGATCTGAGATCTGAGGATCTCACTATCAAGGATCACAACAGTGCTGCGATCGCACGTGTAAAGAAAAATGATAGGATGGATAATGAGAACGTTCAAAACGAGAGATGCTAAGCCAATGATGATCCTTTTCAAATCACTTGTTCTCTCTAGGCTGGAATGCTGCTGTACATTAACATCTCCATTCAAAGCAGGTGAAATCGCAGATCTAGAGATTGTACAGAGATCCTTTACTGCACGTATAGGTTCTGTCAAGCACCTTAACTACTGGGAATTCTTGGAAGCACTTGCCTTGTACTCGTTGGAACACAGGAGGGAGAGATATATCATAATCTACACTTGGAAAATCCTGGAAGGAATGGTCCCAAATCTGCACACAGAAATCACTTCCTACGAAAGTAAAAGACTGGGCAGGAGATGCAAAATGCCCCCAATTAAAAGTAGGGGCGCCATTGGCACACTAAGGGAAAACACCATAAGTGTCCGAGGCCCAAGACTGTTCAACAGCCTCCCATCAATCATTAGGGGAATTGCCAATAAACCCCTGGCTGCCTTCAAGAGAGAGCTGGACAGATACCTAAAGTCAGTGCCGGATCAGCCGGGCTGTGGCTCGTACGTTGGACTGCGTGCGGCCAGCAGTAAGAGCCTAATTGATCAGGCCCTGATCCATCGGAAGGCCTGGTCATGGACCGGGCCGCGGGGGCGTTGATCTCTGGAATAACCTCCAGGTAACCAAGTAACCAGGTATCATCCACAGGACGGATATGAGGTGCAGAATAAACTAGCCTAGCCACTTCGGGGGCAATATCTAAATACGTTGAGGTGGCCCAGGTGAGCCTACCTAGGCAAGGTGTCAGCAGGTGTACACCCCCTCCCCTCGTGTCATGACACAATTCTCCTGACGAAGGAGATTCCATCACCACCACTACCAGTGTCTACCACCACTACCAGTGACCACCACCCCCACTACCAGTGACTACCACCACTACCATTGACTACCACCACTACCAGTGACTATCACCACTACCAGTGACCACCACCACTACCAGTGACCGCCACCACTACCAGTGACCATGTCATGTAGAGGGGTAATGGTTAGGGGAATATGGGGGTAAGAGGAGGGAGTCAGTAGGCAGGGGACAGGCAGGCGAGGTGGTAGGAGATGACAGGAGAGGTGAGCAGTAGGTAGGTAATGTGAGGTCACTGGTGACTACACCTTCACCTCTCATTACTCTACTCACCACACTATTCACCCTCTCACTACATGAAATAAAATAATGAATAAAATAGCAAATAACGGGGACAGTGAATATTACTATTCTACTCAAACACAGTTTATTATTAAGTCTTTGTACAATAATATATTTGGGAACAGGAGAACATTATTGTGTTTTAGATAAATGGGATGGTACACATAAGCAGTGAGACAGGGAACACAATCAACTTGACGAAAATGAATATAACTTACAATATAGTACAGAGGGCAGTTCATCACAGGAACTAAGCCACAGGTCCCAAGACCTACACAGCACGAGTACTGCGCCAAGCCAGTACTCTGCCCAATGCCTCCAACAGTCTCCTCCAGAGACTTCAGCAGCCTTTTCCCGAGCCCTGCACCTCAGCAGCAGCTCCGCTCGAAGTCTCTGCTCAGGAGCTCTGCACCCAGGCCAGAGCTCCACACGAATCTCCTCTGCTCAGCTGTTCCTTGGGTTTATATGGTGGTCCAAGCACACCCCACAACGAGGTGTGCACACGTGGTGTTGATCTGACGCCGAGGTCTGACGCCGTCCAGAACAAAAGACCTCAGTCTTAAGCCGAAAAGGCGTGGCTCTGACAGACATTTGCCAAGGCAAGGTGACCATATAATTAGTTAAATTAGGTCTCCCCAGAGATCTCTTAAGCCCAGCTGAACTACATCACAACCACTACCACTACCAGTGACTACCACTGCTACCAGTGACCACCACCACTACCAGTGACCACCACCACTACCAGTGACTACCACCACTACCAGTGACCACCACTACCAGTGACTACCACCACTACCAGTGACTACCACCACTACCAGTGACCACCACTACTAACAGTGACTACCACCACTACCAGTGACTACCACCACTACCAGTGACCACCACCACTACCAGTGACCACCACCACTACCAGTGACTACCACCACTACCAGTGACCACCATTACCAGTGACTACCACCACTACCAGTGACTACCACCACTACCAGTGACCACGACTACTACCAGTGACTACCACCACTACCAGTGACTACCACCACTACCAGTGACCACCACCACTACCAGTGACCACTACCCCTACCAATGACCACCACCACTACCAGTGACTACCACCACTACCAGTGACTACCACCACTACCAGTGACTACCACCACTACCAGTGACTACCACCACTACCAGTGACCACCACCACTACCAGTGACTACCACCACTACCAGTGACTACCACCACTACCAGTGACTACCACCACTACCAGTGACTACCACCACTACCAGTGACTACCACCACTACCAGTGACCACCACCACTACCAGTGACTACCACCACTACCAGTGACTACCACCACTACCAGTGACCACCACCACTACCAGTGACCACCACCACTACCAGTGACCACCACCACTACCAGTGACCACCACCACTACCAGTGACCACCACCACTACCACTGACCACCATCACTACCACTGACCACGACCACTACCAGTGACCTCTACCAGTACCAGTGACAACTACCAGTGACAACCACCACTACCAGTGACAACCACCACTACCAGTGACCACCACCACTACCAGTGACCACCACCACTACCAGTGACCACCACCACTACCAGTGACCACCACCACTTCCAGTGACCACCACCACCACCAGAGACCACTAGCACTACCAGTGACCACCACCACTACCAGTGACCACCACTACTACCAGTGACCACCACCACTACCAGTGACCACTACCACTACCAGGAACCACCACCACTACCAGTGACAATTACCACTACCAGTGACCACTATTACTACCAGTAACCACTACCACTACCAGTGACCATTACCACTTCCAGTGACCACCACCACTACCAGTGACCACCACCACTACCAGTGACAACTACCACTACCAGTGACCACCACCACTACCAGTGACCACCACCACTACCAGTGACAACTACCACTACCAGTGGCCACTACCCCTACCAGTGACCACCACTACTACCAGTGACCACTACCACTACCAGTGACCACTACCACTTCAAGTGACCACTACCACTACAAGTGACCACTACCACTACCAGTGACCACTACCACTACCAGTGACCACTACCACTACCAGTAACCACCACCACTACCAGTGATCACCACCACTACCAGTGACCACTACCACTACCAGTGACCACCACCACTACCAGTGACCACCACCACTACCAGTGACAACTACAACTACCAGTGACCACCACTACCAGTGACCACCACCAATACCAGTGACCACCACTACTACCAGTGACCACTACCACTACCAGTGACCACCACTACCAGTGACCACCACCACTACCAGTGACCACCACCACTACCAGTGACCACCACCACTACCAGTGACCACCACCACTACCACTGACCACCACCACTACCACTGACCACCACCACTACCAGTGACCTCTACCAGTACCAGTGACCACTACTAGTGTCAACCACCACTACCAGTGACAACCACCACTACCAGTGACCACCACCACTACCATTGACCACCACCACTACCAGTGACCAACACCACTTCCAGTGACCACCACCACCAGTGACCACTAGGACTACCAGTGACCACCACCACTACCAGTGACCACCACCACTACCATTAACCACCACCACTACCAGTGACCAACACCACTTCCAGTGACCACCACCACCAGTGACCACTAGGACTACCAGTGACCACCACCACTACCAGTGACCACCACCACTACCACTGACCACCACCACTACCCACCACCACTACCACTGACCTCTACCAGCACCAGTGACCACTACCAGTAACCACCACCACTATCAGTGACCACCGCCACTACCAGTGACCACCACCACTACCAGTGACCACCACCACTACCACTGACCACCACCACCACCACTGACCACCACCACTTCCAGTGACCTCTACCAGCACCAGTGACCACTGCCAGTGACCACCACCACTACCAGTGACCACCACCACTACCAGTGACCACCACCACTACCAGTGACCACCACCACTACCACTGACCACCACCACTACCAGTGACCTCTACCAGTTCCAGTGATCACTACCAGTGACAACCACCACTACCAGTGACAACCACCACTACCAGTGACAACCACCACTACCAGTGACCACCACCACTACCAGTGACCACCACCACCACTACCAGTGACCACCACCACTTCCAGTGACCACCACCACTGCCAGTGACCACTAGCACTACCAGTGACCGCTACCACTACCAGTGACCACCACCACTACCAGTGACCTCTACTACTACCAGTGACCACCACCACTACCAGTGACCCCCACCACTACCAGTGACCACTACCACTATCAGTGACTACCACCACTACCAGTTACCACTACCACTACCAGTGACAACTACCACTACCAGTGAATACTACCACTACCAGTGACCACCACCACTACCAGTGACCACCACCACTACCAGTGACCACCAATTAAAGGGAACTTTGTGACTGGTAAGAGAGGTAAGAGGGGCTACAATATCTGAGAAATTCTTACAGAATCTTCTGTAAAATCCTATCATGCCTAGGAAACGTTGAAGAGATTTCCTATCATGAGGAACTGGTTAATCTTTAATAGCAAAAACTTTAGCAAGTTTAGGTGCAACTTTACCACTACCTACTTCATGGCCTAGAAAAGTGACAGTGGCCTGGCCAAAGGAAGATTTGGATAAATTAACTGTTAAATGGGAACTCTGAAAGGTCTCAAAAAGAGCCTTAAGTCTAAGTAGGTGTTGATCCCAAGTATCAGACACCACAACAATATCATCTAGGTACGCTGCCGTGACTTCAAGTCCTTTAATAGCCTGATGGATAAGTTTCTGGAATGAAGAGGGGGAATTTTTCATTCCAAAGGGAGTAACTGTGTATTGATAATGACCTCCTGGAATTACGAAGGCAGAGATTTCCTTCGCCTTATTCGTTAAAGGTACCTGATAGTAGCCTTTAAGGAGATCTAACTTGAACACAAAAGTAGCCTTACCCACAAAGTCAATTACGTCATCCAGACGTGGAAGAGGGTAAGCATCTGTAATGGTGACCTCGTTCACCTTACGGTAGTCTGTACACATACGAAACCCTCCATCAGCCTTCTTCACAAGGATGCACGGTGAAGCCCATGGACTAGATGACTCCTCCACTAAACCATGCTTTAACAAAAACTCTACTTCCTGCTGAAGTAGCCTTTGCTTTTCAGGATTAGCTCTGTAGGGGGAGAGTTTAATTGGTTTAGAGTTTCCCACATCTACATCATGATAACCTAACGTACATTTTTTCGGCACATCCGAAAAAATATTAGGATATGACTGTAGAAGCTCCGTTAAATTTGTTGCTTGCGTTTCAGATAATCTCTCCATTAAAGGGCTAGGATCCTTGAGGAGGACAGAATTTGAAAGTTTAATATTAATTTCAGAGATAGAGTGCAAAGAGTCAGAGTCGTCCTCAGAGGTAGAGGACAGAGTCATTACTGGGACTTTATCTGGTGTATGGAAATACTTTAATTGATTAATGTGGTAAGTTTTAGTTTTTGAGGTCTTATCAATGGGAGCTACCACATAATTTACATCAGATAATCTACTTACAATCTGCATAGGTCCCGTAAATCTAGCTTTCAAGGTGTGGCCAGGTATTGGTTCCTGCACCAACACCTTGTCTCCTGGATGGAAGGAGCGGAATTGTGCACTTCTGTCAATACCTCTGTTTCATCTTACTTTGAGCTGTCTTTAGGTTAGCCTTGGCTAACTGACGTGCCACCTGCAACCTTGAAGATGGGTTGTAGAGTGTTGAGCTAACGTCTTCTCCCATCCATCCTTCTTTGAGCACCCGAAGAGGACCTCGTACATTGTGCCCAAAGATCAGCTCAAATGGACTATACCCTGTAGACTCTTGCACCGTCTCTCGTACTAAGAACAGCAACAAAGGTAGTGATTCATCCCAGTCTGTAGGAAAGTGCATGCAAAAAGTTCTCATCATTGTTTTTAATGTCTCATGGAATCTTTCCAAGGTGCCTTGGGACTGAGGATGATAGGCAGTGGATAAGTTGTGGATTATCCCTAACCTAGTTAATACTTCCATAAATGCTTTGGCAGTGAAATTAGTACCTTGATCACTTTGAATAGTTTTAGGAATGCCAAAACAAGAAATGAATTTTGTTAAAGCTTTGAGAATAGCTTTAGTATTAATACTACGCATGGGAATTGCTTCAGGTTATCTAGTTACTTTATCTATAATCGTAAATAAATATTGATTTCCAGACTTGGACCTAGGTAATGGACCTACACAATCTATAATTAAATCTGCAAAAGGTTCTCCATCAGCAGGTATAGGTTGGAGAGGTGCAGGTTTAATGGAATGTCCAGGTTTCCCAACTTGCTGACATTCTCGGCAACACCTAATATGATTCTTCACATCTTTCTTTAATTTTGGCCAATAAAATTCTTTTGTGATTCTATACAAGGTTTTTGTAATTCCTAAGTGACCTCCTAATGAAGTATTATGGGCTATATTTAATATTTGAGGTCTAAACTTGGTTGGAACCACTAACCTGTCATACAATTGCCGGCCCTCTATCTCCTTACCAGTCTCAGTGCAGATCAAATAATCTTTTTTAACTTCATACTTGACCGGATGACTCAAAGAGGATTTACCCATGGCTGCCTCAAAAGCGAATTTTAAAGAAGGGTCCTTTCGTTATTCCTCCCGGAAGGACAGTCCCTCGGGCATGGAAACAGAGACATCTGGCAATCCTGCAACCTGGGAATAGGAAGGCTTGATCGGTGTTACAAAAAACGCGATTCTAAAAGCTTAGAGATCTCCAGTGAATACTAGAAAGGACGGCCCTTCTAGCATCCAGCCTGTTACTGGGTTTTCGTAACAAGTAGTCAGTATCCTTGTCCAATTATCCATTAAAATTCAGTATTATTCAATAGTGCTTCAGGATTACAACTGGTAGGCTACTAACTAGAGAAATTAAAATTTAATAAATTTATTAATCATTAAGTTGTCTAGACGTATATTATCAAATTAAATTAATCACAGCAATCAAAATAAAATCAATCTCTCGAGTTCAATATTATTGTGCTGAAAGCACATATCACATTTATAATTCTTAAGTACCGTCAGGTACATTAACATTTAATAAGATATTACAAATATGTACAAGTAAGTGTGTGTATGCATGTAAGTGCTCTTAAGTAGTTAGCTATGTCTCAAGACTCGAATAAGACTTAAACAAGTGACTGACAAAGTCCTCAAATAAACTAACTTCTTGACCGGCTGGCAACCTGAACAGTCTGCTTGAACAACAAAGAATGCTAAGCCCAATAGCAATGCAATATCAAGCGACTGCGACACAGAATCAGGAACTGGGGAATAATATAACGACACTAAGTAGGGACCATCAGCAGATCCTCCACAAAAGTTACAAAACTCCCATACTACTGAATCTATGTTCAGCATAGGAAAAACCCGACTGTGACAATACACAGAAACCAGTACAAAATTAGGTCAGAAGCTATAGCTAAGGACCTGAGATGTTCAGAGTGTCTAAGCGACACACAACCTCAGTACAACGTCGAAAATCACGAAGTCTATACAATGTTCTGAGAATAGAGTTCTACAGAACTAACAAGAATAATGAGACAGACAATCTGTCCAACCACCAAGCGAGTCTAGAGCAGACTGAATACTTCACGAGAGGTGAGGACCCCCCCCCGATCACGTGATAGCCCTGTGGACAGCGCAGCTCAGAAGCCGGCAGTATAACGAGCGACAAGCGATAATTACAGTAGTTTGACAATCAAGACTAACTGAGCACATTTTATATACATCCTAACAACATAAGCTACGTCAAATAACAATATAAGGCAATACATTTGCGATTTAGCTATTATCGCAAATATAAGCAATATAAAATTAAATGAAAAGATAATATACATTATATATACATAATAATCATTGTAACCCATTCAGGGGTTGCAACACCCCCCCCAACACGACAGAGGGTCGCACTAGGAGTTGCATTAATGTCTTTCACATTATTACTGATTACTCATATCAATACAATTTAATATAAATATTAATCTGAGTCTCTCTTGTGCCAAGCACCTCTACAATTTCACAGCGTCCGTCACTAGGATATGCCCCTAGTACTAGGGCAGTACACAGTATTGTATCTCTGCATACTCGTGGTTATGTACATCAGTGTAGAGACAGGATAGCGCTGACAAGGAGGGCACGTTGAGGCTCGATCATAGTAGAGGAGACTGCATTCCACTCTTAAGTAGTGGTTGTGGAATGCTAAGCAGTATGAACTTCTGAGTATGAAACAGCTTAAGGTGTGTAGTGAGGGGGGGGGGTCTGCGGCAGGACAGTGTTGCGTCACGCAGTACCTCGCCCACACGACACTACCCACTCAACACTCAGCTTATGTCTCCTCCTCACACAACATTACTGTGAATATATAAATATAATAATTAGACATGACATGAGTATATATAGTTAATATGGGCTGGAGGGATTAAGTTACTTTACTGAATTTGACATAGCAAGTAACAAAAGGTATTTGGGCATAAAATTACGTAAATTTTAAATGGGGAAGTGCCCAAATACACGTCAAAATGTTCCAAGGACACCACAAGAGCTAGAGCCTCTTTCTCAATAGTGGCATAATTTTTCTGGTGTCGTTTAAGCTTAGATGAATAGTAACATATAGGATGGAGAATATCAGTGGATGTTGACTGTTGGAGCAGCACAGCACCCACTGCATAACAACTCGCATCTATATGTAAAAAGATGGGAAGATTGAAATTAGGACTCTTCAACACAGGAGCAGAGGAAAGCAGATGCTTCAACCTTTTGAACGAGTCTGAACAATCTCTAGTCCAGATGAACTGAACTTTGCTACTAGAGCTCATAGTGAGAGGTGTAGGTGGAGGTGAGTGCGCTGGCTTGCCTGTCACTTGACACACGTGGCAATGTCGCACATGATCAGCTACTGTTTCCTTCATCTTTGGCCAAGTAAAATGTTTTGCCAGTTTACCGAGTGTCTTCTTGACACCCAAATGTCCTCCTATGGGACTATTGTGAGCAAAATCAATGGCTTGTTCACGAAATGTAACTGGTAACACTACTAGATGCTTAACTGTGTTGGAAACACTATCAGCTGACAACTTACATGTAGTTTTCTCCATCAGTACACCATTACTATAATAGTAACAATTATCGAGATCCTTTGCTTCACTCTCAGTAACTGCTATATCTCTCAGTCTTTCCAGTGACTGATCAACAAACTGATCCTTGATTAAATCATCATGAGTTAGAAATTTAACGTCAGTTGTGTCTTGACTAGGTTGATGACCGGGGGGAGTCAGTGTTAATGATCTGGGGCGCAGAGCGTCACTAAACAACATATTCAACCCCAAATCATCGTCATCAACTAACTCAACAGGAGACAAGGATGGTTGTTGAATCTTTGACATAGCTCTAGTAATTGCGCTGAGAGGAAATAAAATAGGTTTCTTTATACAAGCTTCAATGGCATAAATATCATCAGTGTTATTATCAATCACAAGTGGTTCTTTACATATACCAGCATGAAGGATATCGTTCCCTATCAACAAGTCCACTGACCTGATGGGAAATACACCACTGGATATACCCACTGAAATATAACCAGTATAATAGCTTGTTTCAATGTATACCTTGTGAAGAGGTACTTTTATAACAGCCCCTCCATAGGCTTCTAACAATACATCTATCTTGGTATAGGTATCGTCAGTTATGGGCAGTACATCTTCTCTTAATAACGTGAGATAACTGCCAGGGTCTCTGAAAGTAACTATCTCAGTTAGATGTGATTCGTCAAATCCTATTCTACCTCTTGAAAAGTAAGGACTCATCGCTGAACGAATCTTTACGTCAGATACACTTTCTGACGCTAGTCATCTATCCTGAGTAACATTATCTAAAACAGTAGGATAAGAGGAATTGCTAGGATTTTGGTGCCTTTGTTGCTCGGAAGAGGATACAACTTGAGTGGGGGCTCCAGCCGCACTACTGTTTCTCGTATCTCTTTCTAACTTATAGCAATACTCTCTAGTATGTCCTTTTCTGTTACAATAGGTACATTTAACTTTCTTCTTCTCGATATCAGATTTCTGTCTAGCCACAGAGACAGATTCAGGATTGTGAGTTTTCCTGGTAAAGGTACGAGAAGTTACAGTAGCAGGTACATCAGGCCGGCAATGAGCAGCTGATTTAGGTTGCCAACTTCTAGGACAATCTTTAGTTACCTTGTTTCTTTGTGTTTTAGTACGTACAAGTTTGTGAGAAATCTCGTAATTGTCTGCTAATGCTGCAGTTTCCAGAATATCCGAGGTAGTATGATCGATCAGATATTCTTGTATGTCAGCAGGCATACAGTTGTTAAACTCTTCGTGTAGTAACAACTGAACAAGACTGTCGTAGTTGTTACACTTGGCAGACCTACACCACCTCTGAAATGCAACTTTTTTCTCACGAGCAAACTCTACACAAGTTTGATCTTGTCGTCGTTGTAACGTACGAAATGCTCTTTGATAACTTACAGGTAACATGTTATACGTCTCTAGAATTGTTTGTTTGACAGCGTCATAACTAATGTACTTGGTAAATGGCAAAGCTGCAGTACAGGTTTGAGCTCTTCCTGTCAACGCTGTATGCAGCAATGTTGCCCAGTGCTTACGTGGCCAGTTCATAGCACGTGCCTGGTTCTCAAACACATCAAAATAGGTGTCTAAGTCACTTTCAAAAAACTTAGGAACCATGGATGCAGCTTTCTGCACATTAAATGTGTCCTGTGATATATCAGTCTGTTGTCTTAACAGACGAACATTTTCTCTTTGGAAATCTTCTTCGTTCAATCTCCTCTGTGCCTCTATTTGTGCAGTCTGCAACATAAGGAGGCGTTCAAACCTCTCAAACTGTTTCTGAGAGATAGGACCAGTGGGTAATGGAGGAGTAGGGAAATTAACATAGTCTGGACGGTCCTTAGGTTGGACACTTGGTCCAGCCATCTCTAGAGTGTCTAGATCTGGTCTAGGATAAGTAGATACAGGTGTATCATACACTGTAATAGTATTAGGCTGTGTCATCCTAACAGCTATACTCTGTACTATAGTGTCAGTGAAGGAAGGAGCGAGCGAGAACTGATCTACACTAGGCTCACTTCTGCCTTAGTTGCTCTTTCTTCAACTTCAAATAGAGTCATACTTCCTAATTGTGACACTAGGCTTTCTGAATCTGAATCATAATCAGACATCTCTGTAGGAGCAGGAAACAATATATCTTTAATTAATGCTCTGACAGTTTCAGCTGTGTAATTCCTGTTATACGTCACACCGAGATACTTGGCTACTTGCCAACACGTCTGAAGTTTTAATGTACTTAACTCAGACAAAGTCAGAGTATCAATTAACTGTTTCACTTTGGCATACATCACGAAAATAATTGTACTACGAGAGAGTGATTATGGGAAACTATAATCCTAATAGGAATTTTAGTGTTGGATGTCTTAGAGCTAGAACTCATAAACAGTATTTCCATCTCCTTGGATCAAGAGACTCAGTCAGGTACATACATCCACCTGGTATGTTGTACAAGACTAAACTCAAAGTCTTCAGATTAGGAAAGTACTCAAAGTGTTTGATCATAGATTCACTAGTATGTCAAACTGGACAATTTCTCCAACACCTTGGATCAAGAGCCTCCCGGACAGGCCCCCATTTGTTACAAAAAACGCGATTCTAAAAGCTTAGAGATCTCCAGTGAATACTGCCCTTCTACCTGTTACTGGGTTTTCGTAACAAGTAGTCAGTATCCTTGTCCAATTATCCATTAAAATTTAGTACAACTGGTAGGCTACTAACTAGAGAAATTAAAATTTAATAAATTTATTAATCATTAAGTCTAGAGGATATTATCTAGAAAGGTTCAATATTACTGAAAGCACATATCCCTTTCTAGCATCCAGCTTAGAGATCTCCAGTTACTAGAAAGGACGGCCCTTCTAGCATCCAGCCTGTTACTGGGTTTTCGTAACAAGTAGTCAGTATCCTTGTCCAATTATCCATTAAAATTCAGTATTATTCAATAGTGCTTCAGGATTACATCTGGTAGGCTACTAACTAGAGAAATTAAAATTTAATAAATTTATTAATCATTAAGTTGTCTAGAGGTATATTATCAAATTAAATTAATCACAGCAATCAAAATAAAATCAATCTCTCGAGTTCAATATTATTGTGCTGAAAGCACATATCACATTTATAATTCTTAAGTACCGTCAGGTACATTAACATTTAATAAGATATTACAAATATGTACAAGTAAGTGTGTGTATGCATGTAAGTGCTCTTAAGTAGTTAGCTATGTCTCAAGACTCGAATAAGACTTAAGCAAGTGACTGACAAAGTCCTCAAATAAACTAACTTCTTGACCGGCTGGCAACCCGAACAGTCTGCTTGAACAACAAAGAATGCTAAGCCCAATAGCAATGCAATATCAAGCGACTGCGACACAGAATCAGGAACTGGGGAATAATATAATGACACTAAGTAGGGACCATCAGCAGATCCTCCACAAAAGTTACAAAACTCCCATACTACTGAATCTATGTTCAGCATAGGAAAAACCCGACTGTGACAATACACAGAAACCAGTACAAAATTAGGTCAGAAGCTATAGCTAAGGACCTGAGATGTTCAGAGTGTCTAAGCGACACACAACCTCAGTACAACGTCGAAAATCACGAAGTCTATACAATGTTCTGAGAACAGAGTTCTACAGAACTAACAAGAATAATGAGACAGACAATCTGTCCAACCACCAAGCGAGTCTACAGCAGACTGAATACTTCACGAGAGGTGAGGACACCCCCCCCCCGATCACGTGATAGCCCTGTGGACAGCGCAGCTCAGAAGCCGGCAGTATAACGAGCGACAAGCGATAATTACAGTAGTTTGACAATCAAGACTAACTGAGCACACTTTATATACATCCTAACAACATAAGCTACGTCAAATAACAATATAAGGCAATACATTTGCGATTTAGCTATTATCGCAAATATAAGCAATATAAAATTAAATGAAAAGATAATATACATTATATATACATAATAATCATTGTAACCCATTCAGGGGTTGCAACAATCGGGGTCTGTTCACTTGATTTACAAGGCTCCGGCCGGTGTGCCTCATAAAACAACGTGGCTATTCCGAGATCGGAGTCGTCCAAGGATAGGTCAACATTCCCTCTAGACAACCCTTGGGATGTTGCCCGAGTTATGGCCAACACCGGAGAAGAATTAATCATTATTGGTTCAGGACACGAACTAACAGTAGTAATGTTATTACCCAGTAATAACATGGCATCTTTCATGGGAAATCCTTTTGAGATACCTACAGTCAAGTACCCAATGTAATATTTGCACTGTACATAAATTTTATGCAAAGGAACAGAATATATAGCTCCTCCAAATGCTTCCAATAAAACAGAGGAATTCAAGGAAGTGTTCTCTGAAAGGGGTAATATTCCTTCTCTTACAAGTGAGCAATATGCTCCAGTATCTCTAAAGGTCTTTACTTCAATTGTTTCTGAGTTTTCCTGAAGGGAAATAAGACTCTTGCAATAATAAGGGGCCATACCTTTTTCTACTTCTCTAGGGGACATGTTACTAGGGATATTAGAGATTTTCCCAATGGGTTGGGGTTTATGGGGGCAGTTGGGACAGATGTGACCTACTTTGTTGCAGAGGAAGCAGACGACAGGCTTGCCCTTTACTCCCTGCTGACGTTGCAAATGGTGTCGTTCTGGTTGGTGTCTCTCTGGATACTGTTGTCGAGATGCACCATGAGTAGTTTGCCTCTCCGCAGGTGGACCATATGTTGAGAAGCGTGGTTCACCAGGTGACTAAGTTGGCTGACGTAGACGTTCTCCCTCCAGCTGGCACTTCATTCTCCAAGGTTGACGATCTCTGCTCATGCCAGGCTGTTGAAAAGAGAGACGGGACCGCTCGGACAAGGAGCGGTTAGTTTCGAAGGTATCAACCAACCTGGCTGCCTCCAATGCAGTGGTTAAGTCACGATCCTGCAGAAAGACTCGAACCTCTGGTCCCACAGACTCCAGCAGGTTATCAATCAGAACAAGCTGCACCAGCTCCTCAAAGGTAGAGACACCACTTGCTTTATACCAGCTGGTAAAAGCTTTGGTTTGCTGTCTCACAAAGTCCACTAGGGATTGACCAAGGTGCCGCCTGCTTAATTTAAAATTTTTGTCTATATTTGGCTGGGATACATGTATATGCTCCCAACACTGTGGTCTTCACTACTTGATAATCAGAAAATTCAGCGTCATTTAATACTGACGTAAATTCCTGTGCCTTACCCAATAATGCTGTATGAACCAACGATGCCCAATGCTGTTCCGGCCACCTCAAGGCTCGAGCCTGATTTTCGAAGCTTTCGAAAAATTACTCTGGTTCGGCCTCATTGAAGCGGGGAACAAGCTGTACTGCTTTTTGTAAACTAAAATCATTTACAGAATGCGAAAACTGCCTCCTTTCTCTTTCCCTATCATATTCTTCCCTTGCAAATGCTCTCTGTTCCCTTGTTTGCTCAAGATTGATTTTTGCCAGCTCAAGTGCCAACGATGCTGATTCACCTTGAGACAACCCAGCTGCACTATACTGACCATTTTGCTCCGTAGGTGTATCATCTTCCTCGTGCGAGAACATAGAAGTTTTTGCCCTAGCTCCCATAGAGGGAGGAGTCTGATGTGCCATCTCTTCTTCTATAAGTTTGTCAGCAATCAGTGAACGCAGTTGTGCAGCTGTGAGAGTGCGTTTGTATTTAATGCCAATGGAACGAGCAATTTGCCAACAACGCTGTAGGGACAATTTAGGTAGGTTATGCAAAGTATATGCCGACACCAGACGTCTGACTCGTCTAGGTAGCATAAGTTATTCGCCATGCACAGTACGATTGCAGAATACCCCAACGTAACTCGTTAATTTGCAGAACACGCTTAGCTATGCACAGTACGATTGCAGAATACACATACAAGCAAAGCCGACTGCAAAATTCTCCACACTGAACAGGCTAGTAGCAACTGACATGCAAAATTTGCAAAGCAATGCCAAACAGCTATACTGTTCTAGAAGATTGACCGTAGCGAAGCGAGCACACTGAACAAGCTAGTAGCGAGCTGTTGAACGATCACACAATAGCAAGGCTGACCATAACAAAGCAACTGACACGCAAAATTTGTAAAGCAGTGCCAGACAGCAAGCTGCACAATGTTCCTGCTACGAGCTTCACCCTAAGCTCAACTGTTTCTCTAAGTCCAGCTCCAGCTCTCGGACAGGCTACCCATATTACAACCCAGGATTCCAAATGGCCTGTTATCCTGGGTGTAATGGGAGCAAAATAAACACAGCAGAAAAGTTTAGATTTATATTATCCTTCACCAATTTAGAACTGCAATATGGTGTCGACACTATGTACAGTGATAAGTATAGTGCACTCCACGGTAAGCAAACAGAAATAGAAGCCACAAGATAGCAGACCGTGCTTCAATCAGCTCTAGAATGGGAATGACAAGGGCAGACAGGAGAGCGGTACCCACATAACCTCTGCGATTACCAAAACCATCTTCTTATTGGCTAGAACCTGGTCACTAGTTGAACGACGGGGCCCCATCATCAACTCTTAGCAACCTGGTTCGCTGGTTGGGGGAGATAGCCTGTAAATGAGGGTGTGTACATGCGCCGAATAAAGGTTACGTACTCTTTGCATGCCACACCAGTGACCACCACCACTACCAGTGACCACCACCACTTCAAGTGACCACCACCACTACCAGTGACCACTAGCACTACCAGTGACCGCTTCCACTACCAGTGACCACCACCACTACCAGTGACCACTACTACTACCAGTGACCACCACCACTACGAGTGACCACCACCACTACCAGTGACCACTACCACTACCAGTGACCACCACCACTACCAGTGACCACTACCACTATCAGTGGCTACCACCACTACCAGTTACCACTACCACTACCAGTGACCACTACCACTACCAGTGAATACTGCCACTACCAGTGACCACCACCACTACCAGTGACCACCACCACTACAAGTGACCACCACCACTACCAGTGACCACCACCACTATCAGTGACCACCACCACTACCAGTGACCACCACCACTACCAGTAACCACTACCACTACCAGTGAACACAACCACTACCAGTGACTACTACCACTACCAGTGACCACCACCACTACCAGTGACCACCACATCTACCATTGACTACTACCACTTCCAGTGAGCACCACTACTACCAGTGACCACTACCACTACCAGTGACCACCACCACTACCAGTGACCACCACCACTACCAGTGACCACCACCACTACCAGTGACCACCACCACTACCAGTGACCACCACCACTACCACTGACCACCATCACTACTACTGACCACCACCACTACCAGTGACCTCTACCAGTACCAGTGACCACTACCAGGGACAACCACCACTACCAGTGACAACCACCACTACCAGTGACCACCACCACTACCAGTGACCACCACCACTACCAGTGACCACCACTTCCAGTGACCACCACCACCACCAGTGACCACTAGCACTACCAGTGACCACCACCACTACCAGTGACCACCACCACTACCAGTGACCACCACCACTACCAGTGACCACTACCACTACCAGTAACCACCACCACTACCAGTGACAATTACCACTACCAGTGACCACTACCACTACCAGTAACCACTACCACTACCAGTGACCATTACCACTTCCAGTGACCACCACCACTACCAGTGACCACCACCACTACCAGTGACAACTACCACTACCAGTGACCACCACCACTACCAGTGACCACCACCACTACCAGTGATCACCACCACTACCAGTGACAACTACCACTACCAGTGGCCACTACCCCTACCATTGACCACCACTACTACCAGTGACCACTACCACTACCAGTGACCACTACCACTACCAGTGACCACTACCACTACCAGTGACCACTACCACTACCAGTGACCACTACCAATACCAGTGACCACTACCACTACCTGTGACCACCACCACTACCAGTGACCACCACCACTACCAGTGACCACTACCACTACCAGTGACCACCACCACTACCAGTGACCACCACCACTACCAGTGACAACTACCACTACCAGTGGCCACCACTACCAGTGACCACCACCAATACCAGTGACCACCACTACTACCAGTGACCACTACCACTACCAGTGACCACCACCACTACCAGTGACCACCACCACTACCAGTGACCACCACCACTACCAGTGACCACCACCACTACCACTGACCACCACCACTACCACAGACCACCACCACTACCACTGACCACCACCACTACCAGTGACCTCTACCAGTACCAGTGACCACTACCAGTGTCAACCACCACTACCAGTGACAACCACCACTACCAGTGACCACCACCACTACCAGTGACAACGACCACTTCCAGTGACCACCACCACCACCACCACCAGTGACCACTAGCACTACCAGTGACCACCACCACTACCAGTGACCACCACCACTGACCTCTACCAGCACCAGTGAGCACCACCACCAGTAATCACCAACACAATGACCACCACCACCAGTGAGCACCACCACTACCACTGACCACCACCACTACCAGACCTCTACCAGACCTGACCACCACCACTACCAGTGACCACCACCACTACCACTGTGATCCAGTGACTACCAGTGACCACCAGTGACCACCACCACTACCAGTGACCACCACCACTGCCAGTGACCACCACCACTACCAGTGACCACCACCACTACCAGTGACCACCACCACTACCAGTGACCACCACCACTACCACTGACCACCACCACTACCAGTGACCTCTACCAGTTCCAGTGATCACTACCAGTGACAACCACCACTACCAGTGACAACCACCACTACCAGTGACCGCCACCACTACCAGTGACCATCACTACCAGTGACCACCACCACTACCAGTGACCACCACCACTTCCAGTGACCACCACCACTACCAGTGACCACTAGCACTACCAGTGACCGTTACCACTACCAGTGACCACCACCACTACCAGTGACCACTACTACTACCAGTGACCACCACCACTACCAGTGACCACTACCACTACCAGTGACCACTACCACTACCAGTGACCACCACGGCTACCAGTGACCACTACCACTTTCAGCGACTACCACCACTACCAGTTACCACTACCACTACCAGTGACCACTACCACTACCAGTGAATACTACCACTACCAGTGACCACCACCACTACCAGTGACCACCACCACTACCAGTGACCACCACCACTACCAGTGACCACCACCACTACCAGTAACCACTACCACTACCAGTGAACACAACCACTACCAGTGACTACTACCACTACCAGTGACCACCACCACTACCAGTGACCACCACCACTACCAGTGACTACTACCACTACCAGTGACCACCACCACTACCAGTGACCACTACCACTACCAGTGACCACCACCACTACCACCACCAGTGACCACCACCACTACCAGTGACCACCACCACTACCAGTGACCACCACCACTACCAGTGACCACCACCACTACCAGTGACCACCATCACTACCAGTGACCACCACCACTACCAGTGACCACCATCACCACCAGTGACCAGCACCACTACCAGTGACCACCACCACTACCAGTGACCACCACCACTACCAGTGACCACCACCACTACCAGTGACCACTACCACTACCAGTGACCACCACCACTACCACCACCAGTGACCACCACCACTACCAGTGACCACTACCAGTGACCACCACCACTACCAGTGACCACTACCAGTGACCACTACCACTACCAGTGACCACTACCAGTGACCACTACCACCACCAGTGACCACCACCACTACCAGTGACCACCACCACTACCAGTGACCACTACCAGTGACCACCACCACTACCAGTGACCACTACCACTACCAGTGACCACCACCACTACCACCACCAGTGACCACCACCACTACCAGTGACCACCACCACTACCAGTGACCACTGCCAGTGACCACTACGAGTGACCACCACCACTACCACCACCAGTGACCACCACCACTATCAGTGACCACCACCACTACCAGTGACCACTACCACTACCAGTGGCACCAGTACTAATGACCACCTATACCCAAGACTAATTCACATATTCCTGGGATGCACACACATACACATTCTCACTCTGTCTAGATAATTCCAGTCTCCCCCTCTTCCGCCCTTCCCCTCCCTTCCCCTCCCCTCTAAGGGTCAGACAGGGAGGGGAAATATAAACAAACCTTCTGTGAGGTAACACGAGAGGAATTTGCTTCTGTAAATCGTGTGGAATCCTTTTCAGTCTACCATTATGGCAGGATAGAATACTTTATAACAGGATCGAACACTTTATAACAGGATCGAACACTTTATAACAGGATCGAACACTTTATAACAGGATCGAACACTTTATAACAGGATCGAACACTTTATAACAGGATCGAGTACCTTATAAGTTGATCGAGCACTTTCAAGAACTGAGGTGATGCTAATGTATGCTGGTACACTATTATATATGATAGTTACACTGTGGGAACACCAGCAGTGTTGCTACATTATTCTATATGATTTACCTGGAGTTTACCTGGAGAGAGTTCCGGGGGTCAACGCCCCCGCGGCCCGGTCTGTGACCAGGCCTCCTGGTGGATCAGAGCCTGATCAACCAGGCTGTTGCTGCTGGCTGCACGCAAACCAACGTACGAACCACAGCCCGGCTGATCAGGAACTGACTTTAGGTGCTTGTCCAGTGCCAGCTTGAAGACTGCCAGGGGTCTGTTGGTAATCCCCCTTATGTATGCTGGGAGGCAGTTGAACACTCTCGGGCCCCTAACACTTATTGTATGGTCTCTTAACGTGCTAGTGACACCCCTGCTTTTCATTGGGGGGATGTTGCATCGTCTGCCAAGTCTTTTGCTTTCGTAGTGAGTGATTTTCGTGTGCAAGTTCGGTACTAGTCCCTCTAGGATTTTCCAGGTGTATATAATCATGTATCTCTCCCTCCTGCGTTCCAGGGAATACAGGTTTAGGAACCTCAAGCGCTCCCAGTAATTGAGGTGTTTTATCTCCGTTATGCGCGCCGTGAAAGTTCTCTGTACATTTTCTAGGTCAGCAATTTCACCTGCCTTGAAAGGTGCTGTTAGTGTGCAGCAATAGTCCAGCCTAGATAGAACAAGTGACCTGAAGAGTGTCATCATGGGCTTGGCCTCCCTAGTTTTGAAGGTTCTCATTATCCATCCTGTCATTTTTCTAGCAGATGCGATTGATACAATGTTATGATCCTTGAAGGTGAGATCCTCCGACATGATCACTCCCAGGTCTTTGACGTTGGTGTTTCGCTCTATTTTGTGGCCAGAATTTGTTTTGTACTCTGATGAAGATTTAATTTCCTCATGTTTACCATATCTGAGTAATTGAAATTTCTCATCGTTGAACTTCATATTGTTTTCTGCAGCCCACTGAAAGATTTGGTTGATGTCCGCCTGGAGCCTTGCAGTGTCTGCAATGGAAGACACTGTCATGCAGATTCGGGTGTCATCTGCAAAGGAAGACACGGTGCTGTGGCTGACATCCTTGTCTATGTCGGATATGAGGATGAGGAACAAGATGGGAGCGAGTACTGTGCCTTGTGGAACAGAGCTTTTCACCGTAGCTGCCTCGGACTTTACTCTGTTGACGACTACTCTCTGTGTTCTGTTAGTGAGGAAATTATAGATCCATCGACCGACTTTTCCTGTTATTCCTTTAGCACGTATTTTGTGCGCTATTACGCCATGGTCACACTTGTCGAAGGCTTTTGCAAAGTCTGTATATATTACATCTGCATTCTTTTTGTCTTCTAGTGCATTTAGGACCTTGTCGTAGTGATCCAATAGTTGAGACAGACAGGAGCGACCTGTTCTAAACCCATGTTACCCTGGGTTGTGTAACTGATGGGTTTCTAGATGGGTGGTGATCTTGCTTCTTAGGACTCTTTCAAAGATTTTTATGATATGGGATGTTAGTGCTCTTGGTCTGTAGTTCTTTGCTGTTGCTTTACTGCCCCCTTTGTGGAGTGTAGCAACACTGTGGGAACACCAGCAGTGTTGCTACATTATTCTATATGATAGTTACACTGTGGGAACACCGGCAGTGTTGCTACATTATTCGATATGATGGTTACACTGAGAGAACACCGGCAGTGTTGCTACATTATTCGATATGATGGTTACACTGTGGGAACAAAAGCTGTGTTTCCCTGTCAGTTTCTATCACATACATGATGCGTCAGTCTGAGCTGGCAGACTTCAGTAGTGTCAGCCTGAGCTGGCAGACTTCAGTAGTGTCAGCCTGAGCTGGCAGACTTCAGTAGTGTCAGCCTGAGCTGGCAGACTTCATTAGTGTCAGCCTGAGCTGGCAGACTTCAGTAGTGTGGCAGACTTCAGTAGTGTCAGCCTGAGCTGGCAGACTTCAGTAGTGTCAGCCTGAGCTGGCAGACTTCAGTAGTGTCAGCCTGAGCTGGCAGACTTCAGTAGTGTCAGCCTGAGCTGGCAGACTTCAGTAGTGTCAGCCTGAGCTCAGTCTGAGCTGGCAGACTTCAGCAGTGTCAGTCTGAGCTGGCAGACTTCAGCAGTGTCAGTCTGAGCTGGCAGACTTCAGTAGTGTCAGTAGTGTCAGTAGTCTGAGCTGGCAGACTTCAGTAGTGTCAGCCTGAGCTGGCAGACTTCAGTAGTGTCAGTCTGAGCTGGCAGACAGTAGTTCAGTAGTGACTTCAGTCTGAGCTGGCAGACTTCAGTAGTGTCAGCCTGAGCTGGCAGACTTCAGTAGTGTCAGCCTGAGCTGGCAGACTTCAGTAGTGTCAGCCTGAGCTGGCAGACTTCATTAGTGTCAGCCTGAGCTGGCAGACTTCAGTAGTGTCAGCCTGAGCTGGCAAACTTCAGTAGTGTCAGTCTGAGCTGGCAGACTTCAGTAGTGTCAGTCTGAGCTGTCAGACTTCAGCAGTGTCAGTCTGAGCTGGCAGACTTCAGTAGTGTCAGTCTGAGCTGTCAGACTTCAGCAGTGTCAGTCTGAGCTGGCAGACTTCAGTAGTGTCAGCCTGAGCTGTCAGACTTCAGCAGTGTCAGTCTGAGCTGGCAGACTTCAGTAGTGTCAGTCTGAGCTGGCAGACTTCAGTAGTGTCAGCCTGAGCTGTCAGACTTCAGCAGTGTCAGTCTGAGCTGGCAGACTTCAGCAGTGTCAGTCTGAGCTGTCAGACTTCAGCAGTGTCAGTCTGAGCTGGCAGACTTCAGTAGTGTCAGTCTGAGCTGGCAGACTTCAGTAGTGTCAGCCTGAGCTGTCAGACTTCAGCAGTGTCAGTCTGAGCTGGCAGACTTCAGTAGTGTCAGTCTGAGCTGGCAGACTTCAGTAGTGTCAGCCTGAGCTGTCAGACTTCAGCAGTGTCAGTCTGAGCTGTCAGACTTCAGCAGTGTCAGTCTGAGCTGGCAGACTTCAGTAGTGTCAGCCTGAGCTGTCAGACTTCAGCAGTGTCAGTCTGAGCTGGCAGACTTCAGTAGTGTCAGTCTGAGCTGGCAGACTTCAGTAGTGTCAGCCTGAGCTGTCAGACTTCAGCAGTGTCAGTCTGAGCTGGCAGACTTCAGCAGTGTCAGTCTGAGCTGTCAGACTTCAGCAGTGTCAGTCTGAGCTGGCAGACTTCAGTAGTGTCAGTCTGAGCTGGCAGACTTCAGTAGTGTCAGCCTGAGCTGTCAGACTTCAGCAGTGTCAGTCTGAGCTGGCAGACTTCAGTAGTGTCAGTCTGAGCTGGCAGACTTCAGTAGTGTCAGCCTGAGCTGTCAGACTTCAGCAGTGTCAGTCTGAGCTGGCAGACTTCAGCAGTGTCAGTCTGAGCTGTCAGACTTCAGCAGTGTCAGTCTGAGCTGGCAGACTTCAGTAGTGTCAGTCTGAGCTGGCAGACTTCAGTAGTGTCAGCCTGAGCTGTCAGACTTCAGCAGTGTCAGTCTGAGCTGGCAGACTTCAGTAGTGTCAGTCTGAGCTGGCAGACTTCAGCAGTGTCAGTCTGAGCTGGCAGACTTCAGTAGTGTCAGTCTGAGCTGGCAGACCTCAGTAGTGTCAGCCTGAGCTGGCAGACTTCAGTAGTGTCAGCCTGAGCTGGCAGACCTCAGTAGTGTCAGCCTGAGCTGGCAGACTTCAGTAGTGTCAGCCTGAGCTGGCAGACCTCAGTAGTGTCAGCCTGAGCTAGCAGACTTCAGTAGTGTCAGTCTGAGCTGGCAGACTTCAGTAATGTCAGTGTGAGGTGGGAGACTTCAGTAGTGTCAGTCTGAGCTGGCAGACTTCAGTAGTGTCAGTCTGAGCTGGCAGACTTCAGTAGTGTCAGCCTGAGCTGGCAGACTTCAGTAGTGTCAGCCTGAGCTGGCAGACTTCAGTAGTGTCAGCCTGAGCTGGCAGACTTCAGTAGTGTCAGCCTGAGCTGGCAGACCTCAGTAGTGTCAGCCTGAGCTGGCAGACTTCAGTAGTGTCATTCTGAGCTGGCAGACTTCAGTAGTGTCAGTGTGAGGTGGGAGACTTCAGTAGTGTCAGTCTGAGCTGGCAGACTTCAGTAGTGTCAGCCTGAGCTGGCAGACTTCAGTAGTGTCAGTGTGAGGTGGGAGACTTCAGTAGTGTCAGTCTGAGCTGGCAGACTTCAGTAGTGTCAGTGTGAGGTGGGAGACTTCCGGTATGCCATTAATTAAAGGTACATCCGCTACGACAGCTTCCAACACAGCTACACTATCAGTTTGCAGTGACCATCTCACACCAGACACTAGTACACATTACTACTTTAGAATAAATCTCTCCTTCCTTCTTTCCCTCCTTCCTTCCCTTCTTCCTTCCCTCCTCTTTCCTTCCTTCCCTCCTTCCTTCAAGCAATGTTACCACCTCTACCTGTTTATTACGCCCTCCTGAGGCCCTCCCAAGTTAATTATATACCTGTTTACGCTTACCTGACAGCCCTGGTTCTTGTAGGTGGAGGGGTGATTTACAAGGGAGAAGGGAGAGTGTTGGGGAGAGCTGGGAAAGAACGTGGGTTCTCTCCATGTGGGTTCGTTCGTAGCACTCAAATTCAAGGTTAAAGTTACTAATTACAAACGCACTGAGAATGACAAGCTGGATAACTAGAACCTTTAAAATCAAGAATAATTACAGGCTGGATAACTAGAACCTTTAAAATCAAGAATAATTACAGGCTGGATAACTAGAACCTTTAAAATCAAGAATAATTACAGGCTGGATAACTAGAACTTTTAAAATCAATAATAATTACAGGCTAGATAGCTAGAACCTTTAAAAACAAGGATAATTACAGGCTGGATAACTAGCAACTTCAAAAACAAAGATAATTACAGGCTGGATAACTAGAACTTTCAAAAATAAGGATAATTACAGGCTGGTTAACTAGAACTTTCAAAAAAAGGATAATTACAGGCCGGATAAATAGAACCTTCAAAAACAAGGATAATTACAGGCTGGATAACTAGAACTTTCAAAAACAAGGATAATTACAGGCTGGATAACTAGAATTTTCAAAAACAAGGATAATTACAGGCTGGATAAATAGAACCTTCAAAAACAAGGATAATTACAGGCCGGATAACTAGAACATTAAAATCAAGAATAATTACAGGCTGGAAAACTAGAACCTGTAAAAACAATAATAATTACAGGCTGGATAACTAGAACTTTCAAAAACAAGGATAATTACAGGCTGGATAAATAGAACCTTCAAAAACAAGGATAATTACAGGCTGGATAACTAGAGCTTTCAAAACAAAAGAAACCAAGCCAGTGATGATCTTTAAGTCAGTTGTACTCTGCATGCTGGAGTACTACTGCTGGTGTACTCTGCAGGCTGGAGTACTGTGTTGGTGTACTCTGCAGGCTAGAGTATTACTGCTGGTGTACGCTGCACGCTGGAGTACTACTGCTGGTGTACGCTGCACGCTGGAGTACTACTGCTGGTGTACTCTGCAGACTGGAGTACTATTGCTGGTGTATGCTGCAGGCTGGAGTACTACTGCTGGTGTACTCTGCAAGCTGGAGTACTAGTGTTGGTGTACTCTGCAGGCTGTTGGTGAAATCTGCAGGCTGGAGTACTACTGCTAGTGCACTCTGCAGGCTGTTAGTGAATTCTGCAGGCTGGAGTACTACTGTTGGTGTACTCTGCAGGCTGGAGTACTGCTGTTGGTGAACTCTGCAGGCTGGAGTACAACTGTTTGTATACTCTGCAGGCTGGAGTACTACTGTTGGTGTACTCAGCAGGCTGGAGTACTACTGTTGGCATAATCTGCAGACTGGAGTACTACTGTTGGTATACTCTGCAGGCTGGAGTACTACTGTTTGTGCACTCTGCAGGCTGGAGTACTGCTGCTGGTGTACTCTGCAGGCTGGAGTACTGCTTTTGGCGTTCTCTGCAGACTGGAGTACTTCTGTTGGTGTACTCTGCAGGCTGGAGTACTACTGTTGGTATACTCTGCAGGCTGGAGTACTACTGTTGGTGTACTCTTCAGGCTGGAGTACTACTGTTAGTGTACTCTGCAGGCTGGAGTACTACTGTTGTTGTACCCTGCAGGCTGGAGTACTACTGTTGTTGTACTCAGCAGGCTGGAGTACTACTGTTGGTATACTCTGCAGGCTGGAGTACTACTGTTGGTGTACTCAGCAGGCTGGAGTACTACTGTTGGTGTACTCTGCAGGCTGGAGTACTACTGGTAGTGTACTCTGTAGGCTGGAGTACTACTGTTGCTGTACTCTGCAGGCTGGAGTACTACTGTTGGTGTAATCTGCAGGCTGGAGTACTACTGTTGATGTACTCAGCAGGCTGGAGTACTACTGTTGGTGTACTCTGCAGGCTGGAGTACTACTGTTGGTGTACTCTTCAGGCTGGAGTACTACTGGTAGTGTACTCTGTAGGCTGGAGTACTACTGTTGGTGTACTCTGCAGGCTTGAGTACTAAGGTTAGTGTACTCTGCAGGCTGGAGTACTACTGTTGGTGTACTCTGCAGGCTGGAGTACTACTGTTGGTGTACTCTGCAGGCTGGAGTACTACTGTTGGTGTACTCTTCAGGCTGGAGTACTACTGGTAGTGTACTCTGTAGGCTGGAGTACTACTGTTGGTGTACTCTGCAGGCTTGAGTACTAAGGTTAGTGTACTCTGCAGGCTGGAGTACTACTGTTGGTGTACTCTGCAGGCTGGAGTACTACTGTTGGTGTACTCTGCAGGGTGGAGTACTACTGTTGGTGTACTCTGCAGGGTGGAGTACTACTGTTGGTGTACTCTGCAGGCTGGAGTACTACTGTTGGTGTACTCTGCAGGCTGGAGTACTACTGTCGGTGTACTCAGCAGGCTGGAGTACTACTTTGGTATACTCTGCAGGCTGGAGTACTACTGTTGGTGTACTCTTCAGGCTGGAGTACTACTGTTAGGTAAGACACATATGCAACAGTTAGACAACTTTATTCCGAAACGTTTCGCCTACACAGTAGGCTTCTTCAGTCGAATACAGAAAGTAGGCAGGAACAGTAGAGATGTGAAGACGATGTAATCAGTCCATCACCCTTAAAGTCGTAGAATTTGAGGTTGTCAGTCCCTCGGCCTGGAGAAGTTCAGTTCCATAGTCAGGGTGATGGACTGATTACATCGTCTTCACATCTCTACTGTTCCTGCCTACTTTCTGTATTCGACTGAAGAAGCCTACTGTGTAGGCGAAACGTTTCGGAATAAAGTTGTCTAACTGTTGCATATGTGTCTTACCTAACAACCTGTCGGTATTGTATACCATTTTGATGTTCATCTGGAGTACTACTGTTGGTGTACTCTGCAGGCTGGAGTACTACTGTTGTTGTACCCTGCAGGCTGGAGTACTACTGTTGTTGTACTCAGCAGGCTGGAGTACTACTGTTGGTATACTCTGCAGGCTGGAGTACTACTGTTGGTGTACTCTGCAGGCTGGAGTACTACTGTTTGTGTGCTCTGCAGGCTGGAGTACTGCTGTTAGTGTACTCTGCAGGCTGGAATACTGCTGTTAGTGTACTCTGCAGGCTGGAGTACTGCTGTTGGTGTACTCTGAAGGCTGGAGTACTGCTGTTGGTGTACTCTGCAGGCTTGAGTACTGCTGTTAGTGTGCTCTGCAGGCTGGAGTACTGCTGTTTGTGTACTCTGCAGGCTGGAGTACTACTGTAAAGTAAAAGGACACAAGTGCAACTAATGTGACATTTTATTGTGGCAACGTTTCGCTCACCAGGAGCTTTATCAAGCCATTGCAAACAATACATGGACACAGAGGGTATATATAGGCTCAGAGTGAGGTGCAATACTAGTGGTAGTAGTAGTAGTAGTAGTAGTAGTAGTAGTAGTAGTAGTAGTAGTAGTAGTAGTGACAAAAGTTGTAGTGGTAGTAGTAATACAATAAGGTAGAGCATTTAATTCGTACATGAGTAAAAGGATATAAAAGCTATTACTTGGGTAACATAAAAATAGGTTGGACAAATATAGACTGGATAGAGGCAGGTTGTTTCAGTGTTCACTCTCTGTAATGTGCTTTGTGTAGTATAACAGGAGAGACTATGTGATGGCAGGGTTTACTGTTTTCAGGAGGATTCTTGCTAACACTTCAGAGATGGTGAAGCTGCCGTTGTTTTGTTTAATTGTATTCGAAACAGCGATCAGTGCTGATTCGAGGCACTTGCGTCTACGGAAATTAGTTTCTTTGATCACTAATTGGGCGTCCCTGAATTTCATGAGATGATTGGTGGAATTTCGGTGTTGTACACAGACGTTGTTCAAGTTATCGTTCCTACATGCGTAAATGTGTTCATTGAGGCGGGTGTCGAGGTTTCTTGCTGTTTCACCTACGTAAATCTTGTCACAGCCTCCACAGGGTATAGTGTAAACTCCTGCGTTGACTGGTTCGTGGTGCTTTGATTTTGTCCTGGTTAGATCCTTTATTGAAGTGCTGGAAGCGATGGCGACTCTGGTGTTAGCTTGTGAAAGTACTTTAGAAACGTTAAGTGCAACCTGGCTGTTGGGAAGAATTATAACTTTGTTGGGAGTGGTGTTGGTGCGTGGAGAATTAATGATCTGAAGAGCTCTTTTCTTGCAGTCTTTGATGAAAAAGGAAGGAAAATGTAACTCAGTGAATGTTTGGTAAATGTAAGTGCATTCCTCGTCAAGAAACTCAGGACTACAAATTCGGTATTATGCTCTTAGGAAAAACCCGATGATGATGCCTCTTTTGGTCTTGGTATCTTGACTGGAATAGAAGTGTGTGAGATCATTTTTATTGGTGGGTTTCCGATAAACTTGAAATCTTAGGTTGTTGTCTACTTTGTGAATGAGGACGTCGAGGAAAGGCATCTTGTCATTGGACTCTTCTTCTAGTGTAAACTGGATCGCCGGTTCAACTGCGTTGAGCCTTGCCTGAAGATTCCGTACATCAAAACGTTTGGGAGTTATTACGAGGACGTCGTCCACGTAACGTAACCAAGTGACGCTTGAAGGGATGATGTTGGCGAAGTGTTCGGAGAGCGAAACGTTGACACAATAAAATGTCACATTAGTTGCACTTGTGTCCTTTTACTTTACATATTGTCGGTAATTCTACCAACTTTATTGGAGTACTACTGTTGGTGTACTCTGCAAACTGGAGTACTGCTGTTAATGTACTCTGCAGGCTGGAGTACTACTGTTGGTGTACTCTGCAGGCTGGAGTACTACTGTTGGTGTACTCTGCAGGCTGGAGTACTACTGTTGGTGTAATCTGCAGGCTGGAGTACTACTGTTGGTGTACTCAGCAGGCTGGAGTACTACTGTTGGTGTACTCTGCAGGCTGGAGTACTACTGTTGGTGTAATCTGCAGGCTGGAGTACTACTGTTGGTGTAATCTGCAGGCTGGAGTACTACTGTTGGTGTACTCAGCAGGCTGGAGTACTACTGTTGGTGTACTCTGCAGGCTGGAGTACTACTGGTAGTGTACTCTGTAGGCTGGAGTACTACTGTTGCTGTACTCTGCAGGCTGGAGTACTACTGTTGGTGTACTCAGCAGGCTGGAGTACTACTGTTGGTGTACTCAGCAGGCTGGAGTACTACTGTTGGTGTACTCTGCAGGCTGGAGTACTACTGTTGGTGTACTCTGCAGGCTGGAGTACTACTGTTGGTGTACTCAGCAGGCTGGAGTACTACTGTTGGTGTACTCTGCAGGCTGGAGTACTACTGGTAGTGTACTCTGCAGGCTGGAGTACTGCTGTTGGTGTACTCTGCAGGCTGGAGTACTACTGTTGGTGTACTCTGCAGGCTGGAGTACTACTGTTGGTGTACTCTGCAGGCTGGATGTACTCTGTAGGCTGGAGTACTACTGTTGGTGTACTCTGCAGGCTTGAGTACTACGGTTAGTGTACTCTGCAGGCTGGAGTACTACTGTTGGTGTACTCTGCAGGCTGGAGTACTACTGTTGGTGTACTCTGCAGGCTGGAGTACTACTGTTGGTGTACTCTGCAGGGTGGAGTACTACTGTTGGTGTACTCTGCAGGCTGGAGTACTACTGTTGGTGTACTCTGCAGGCTGGAGTACTACTGTTGGTGTACTCTGCAGGCTGGAGTACTGCTGTTGGTGTACTCTGCAGGCTGGAGTACTACTGTTGGTGTACTCTGCAGGCTGGAGTACTACTGTCGGTGTACTCAGCAGGCTGGAGTACTACTTTGGTATACTCTGCAGGCTGGAGTACTGCTGTTAGTGCACTCTGCAGGCTGGAGTACTACTGTTGGTGTTCTCTGCAGGCTGGAGTACTGCTGTTGGTGTACTCTGCAGGCTGGAGTACTGCTGTTGGTGTACTCTGCAGGCTGGAGTACTACTGTTGGTGTTCTCTGCAGGCTGGAGTACTGCTGTTGGTGTACTCTGCAGGCTGGAGTACTGCTGTTGGTGTTCTCTGCAGGCTGGAGTACTGCTGTTGGTGTACTCTGCAGGGTGGAGTACTACTGTTGGTGTACTCTGCAGGCTGGAGTACTACTGTCGGTGTACTCAGCAGGCTGGAGTACTACTTTGGTATACTCTGCAGGCTGGAGTACTGCTGTTAGTGCACTCTGCAGGCTGGAGTACTGCTGTTGGTGTACTCTGCAGGGTGGAGTACTACTGTTAGTGTACTCTGCAGGGTGGAGTACTACTATTAGTGTATTCTGCAGGCTGGAATACTACTGTTGGTGTACTCTGCAGGCTGGAGTACTGCTGTTGGTGTTCTCTGCAGGCTGGAGTACTACTGTTGGTGTACTCTGCAGGCTGGAGTACTGCTGTTGGTGTACTCTGCAGGCTGGAGTACTACTGTTGGTGTACTCTGCAGGCTGGAGTACTGCTGTTGGTGTACTCTGCAGGCTGGAGTACTACTGTTGGTGTACTCTGCAGGCTGGAGTACTGCTGTTGGTGTACTCTGCAGGCTGGAGTACTACTGTTGGTGTACTCTGCAGGCTGGAGTACTGCTGTTGGTGTACTCTGCAGGCTGGAGTACTACTGTTGGTGTTCTCTGCAGGCTGGAGTACTGCTGTTGGTGTACTCTGCAGGCTGGAGTACTACTGTTGGTGTTCTCTGCAGGCTGGAGTACTGCTGTTGGTGTACTCTGCAGGCTGGAGTACTGCTGTTGGTGTTCTCTGCAGAGTGGAGTACTACTGTTGGTGTACTCTGCAGGGTGGAGTACTACTGTTGGTGTACTCTGCAGGGTGGAGTACTACTGTTAGTGCACTCTGCAAGGTGGAGTAGTACTGTTGGTGTACTCTGCAGGCTAGAGTACTAATGTTGGTTTAGTCTGCAAGCTGGAGTACTACTGTTAGTGTACTCTGCAGGGTGGAGTACTACTGTTGGTGTACTCTGCAGACTGGAGTACTACTGTTGGTGTACTCTGCAGGCTGGAGTACTACTGTTGGTGTACTCTGCAGGCTGGAGTACTACTGTTGGTGTACTCTGCAGACTGGAGTACTACTGTTGGTGTACTCTGCAGACTGGAGTACTACTGTTGGTGTAGTCTGCAGGCTGGAGTACTACTGTTAGTGTACTCTGCAGGCTAGAGTACTACTGTTGGTGTACTCTACAGGCTGTAGTACTACTGATGGTGTACTCTGTAGGCTGGAGTACTACTGTTGGTGTAGTCTGCAGGCTGGAGTACTACTGTTAGTGTACTCTGCAGGCTGGAGTACTGCTGTTGGTGTACTCTGCAGGCTGGAGAACTACTGTTGGTGTAGTCTGCAGGCTGGAGTACTACTGTTAGTGTACTCTGCAGGCTGGAGTACTACTGTTGGTGTACTCTGCAGGCTGGAGTACTACTGTTGGTGTACTCTGCAGGCTGGAGTACTACTGTTGGTGTACTCTGCAGGCTGGAGTACTTCTGTTGGTGTATTCTGCAGGCTGGAGTACTGCTGTTGGTGTATTCTGCAGGCTGGAGTACTGCTGTTGGTGTATTCTGCAGGCTGGAGTACTGCTGTTGGTGTACTCTGCAGGCTGGAGTACTACTGTTGGTGTACTCTGCATGCTGGAGTACTGCTGTTGGTGTACTCTGCAGGCTGGAGTACTGCTGTTGGTGTACTCTGCAGGCTGGAGTACTGCTGTTGGTGTACTCTGCAGGCTGGAGTACTGCTGTTGGTGTACTCTGCAGGCTGGAGTACTGCTGTTGATGTACTCTGACACCGCGTTTAGGGCTGCAGAGTGTACACAGATCATTGACTGTCCATACAAATTCCCATATATATAGATGTACACGTGTGTGTGTGTGTGTGTGTGTGTGTGTGTGTGTGTGTGTGTGTGTGTGTGTGTCTGCATTCATCACTCATCATAGTTGTATGAATTTGTATAGGTTCATATGCCATACATGTATGAGTGAAGGATCGCAGCTACTGTATGGTTGTATAGTGTCAGGGAGATGAATGTGTATGAGTCAGTCTACATGTATACTAGGTCAGCAGGCTACTGTCAGGTCTTTATAGGATATATATTAATTAATTAGAGGGAGGTGATGACAGGTGTTCCATCTGGATGACTACCAGCAGTGCAGGTATGTGTGTGTGTGTGTGTGTGTGTGTGTACTCACCTAATTGTGGTTGCAGGGGTCGAGACTCAGCTCCTGGCCCCGCCTCTTCACTTATTGCTACTAGGCCCTCTCTCTCTCTCTGCTTCCTGAGCTTTATCATACCTCTTTTTAAAACTATGTATGGTTCCTGCCTCCACTACTTCACTTGCTAGGCTATTCCACTTCCTGACGACTCTATGACTGAAGAAATACTTCCTAACGTCTCTATGACTCGTTTGAGTCTTCAGCTTCCAGTTGTGACCCCTTGTTCCTGTGTCCCCTCTCTGGAACATCCTGTCTCTGTCCACCTTATCTATTCCCCGCAGTATCTTGTATGTCGTTATCATGTCTCCCCTGACCCTTCTGTCCTCCAGTGTCGTCAGTCCGATTTCCCTCAACCTTTCCTCGTACGACATTCCTCTGAGCTCTGGGACTAGCCTTGTTGCAAACCTTTGTACTTTCTCTAACTTCTTGACGTGCTTGACCAGGTGTGGGTTCCAGACTGGTGCTGCATACTCCAGTATGGGCCTAACATACACAGTGTACAATGTCTTGAACGATTCCTTTTTTAGGTATCGGAACGCTATTCTCAGGTTTGCCAGGCGCCCGTATGCTAGAGCAGTTATTTGGTTGATGTGTGCCTCCGGTGATGTCTCGGTGCTATGGTCACCCCGAGGTCTTTCTCCCTGAGTGAGGTCTGTAGTCTTGGTCCACCTAGCCTATACTCTGTCTGCGGTCTTCTTTGCCCCTCCCCAATCTTCATGACTTTGCATTTGGCAGGATTGAATTCGAGAAGCCAGTTTCTGGACCACATGTCCAGCCTGTCCTGGTCTCTTTGCTCTCCTGCCTCATCCTCATCCGATTTAATTCTTCTCATCAACTTCACATTGTCTGCGAATAGGGACACTTCAGAGTCTATTCCTTCCATCATGTCGTTCGCATATATCAAAAATAGCACTGGCCCTAGAACTGACCCCTGTGGGACCCCGCTCGTCACAGGCGCCCACTGTGATACCTCTTCACGTACCATGACTCGTTGCTGCCTCCCTGTCAGGTATTCCCTGATCCACTGCAGTGCCCTCCCTGTTACATGCGCCTGATCCTCCAGCTTCTGCACTAATCTCTTGTGGGGAACTGTGTCAAAGGCCTTCCTGCAGTCTAGGAAAATGCAATCAACCCACCCCTCTCGTGTCTTACTTCTGTTACCTTGTCATAAAACTCCAGGAGGTTTGTGATACAAGATTTGCCTTCCATGAACCCATGCTGGTTTTCATTTATAATCTTGTTCCGTTCCAGGTGTTCGACCACTCTCCTCCTGATAATCTTCTCCATGACTGCACACAATACATGTCAGAGACACAGGTCTGTAGTTTAGCGCCTCGTTTCTGTTTCCTTTCTTAAATATGGGGACTACATTTGCTGTCTTCCATTTCTCAGGTAGTTGCCAAGTTTCAAGGGATGTGTTGAAGATTGTGGTTAGGGGCACGCACAGCATCTCTGCTCCTTCTCTAAGGACCCATGGGGAGATGTTGTCCGGTCCCATCGCCTTTGAGGTATCAAGGTCACTTAGCAGCTTCTTCACCTCCTCCTCGGTTGTTCGTATGTCATCCAACACTTGGTGGTATATTCCCTCTTGATGTTCCCTTCTGTACTGACTTCCCACAGCCCTTCCTGTCTCTTCTGTAAAAACTTCCTTAAATCTCCTGTTTAGCTCCTCACATACCTCCTGGTCATTTCTTGTGAGTTCTCCCCCTTCTGTCCTTAATCTGATCACCTGGTCTTTGACTGTTGTCTTCCTCCTGATGTGGCTATACAACAGTTTCGGCTCAGTCTTTATTTTCGATGGTATGTCGTTTTCATACTGTCGCTGGGCCTCCCTCCTTACCTGTGCGTACTCATTCCTGGCTCTGCGACTGATCTCCCTATTTTCGTGTGTTCTCTGCCTTCTGTACTTTTTCCATTCTCTATTGCACTTTGTTTTTGCCTCCTTACACCGTCAGGTAAACCAGGGGCTCGTTCTGGTCTTCCCGTTGTTTCTGTTGCCCTTGGGAATAAACCTTTCCACTGCCTCCTTGCATTTTGTTGTTACATATTCCATCATTTCATTTACTGGCTTTCCTGCCAGTTCTCTGTCCCATGGGACCTGCTGCAGGAAGTTCCTCAACCCTATGTAGTCCCCTCTTTTATAGTCAGGCTTTTCCCATTCAACTCCTGTTACTCTCTCCACTTGCAGCTCCACTATATATTCAAAGCACAGAACCACGTGGTCGCTAGCTCCTAGGGGACTCTCATACATGATGTCCTCAATGTCTGAACTGCCCAGGGTGAACACAAGGTCCAATCTTGCTGGTTCAACCTCCCCTCTCACTCTGGTAGCGTCCTTAACAAATGTGATGCATGAGGTTTTCCAGCACCACGCCCATCATCTTGGCTCTCCATGTTTCGGGACCCCCATGTGGCTCCAGGTTTTCCCAGTCAATCTCCCTGTGGTTGAAATCCCCCATAACCAGCAACTTTGCTCTGCTGGAGTGAGCTCTTCTTGCCACCTCACCAAGTGTGTCCACCATTGCTCTGTTGCTCTCTTCATATTCCTCTCTTGGCCTCCTGCAGTTCTGTGGTGGATTATACATCACTGCAATGACCACCTTGTGTTCCCCAGACTGAAGTGTACCTACTATGTAGTCTCTTTCTCCCATCTCATCTATGCCTTCCATTTTCTCGAATTTCCATCTGTTTTTTACTAGCAGAGCAACCCCACCTCCCCCACTGCCCCTTCTATCTTTCCTCATGATCTTGTATCCTGGTGGGAAGATTGCATCTGTTATTTCCCCGTGAGCTTTGTCTCTGTAACTGCTATGATGTCTGGGGACTTCTCATTGATTCTTTCTTGCCATTCCTCATGTTTATTCGTTAATCCATCTGCATTTGTGTACCAAACCTTCAACTTCTGTTCTAATACTGTAACTGTGGTGCGGGGGGTGGAAACAGAGGGATCGGTGTGTGATGGTTGGTTTGGATTGTTCAGTTGCCTTGGGGGTGTCGTGGCTGGGGACCTTCTGCAGGTGTTTCTGGGGTGTGTGCTTGTCCTTCCACTTGTTCCTGGGTTATTCTGCTCTCCTTTTTCATTTCCTCCCATTTCTCCTTTCGTTTCTGAACTCTCTCTTTCATCGTCCTCCTTTCCTCCTGTGTTGTCTCGATCGAGGTACACACTCATGAACTCCTGTTTGCCTCTCAGCCGTGCTTTCTCCTGCAGGATCATGGTTCGGGTTGATTCTGTGTGTGTGTGTGTGTGTGTGTGTGTGTGTGTGTGTGTGTGTGTGTGTGTGTGTGTGTGTGTGTGTGTGTGTGTGTGTGTGTGTGTGTGTGTGTGTGTGTGTGTGTGTGTGTATGTTTGTGTGTGTGTGTATGTGTGTGTGTGTGTGTGTGTGTGTGTGTGTGTGTGTGTGTGTGTGTGTGTGTGTGTGTATGTGTGTGTGTGTGTGTGTGTGTGCGTGTGTATGTGTGTGTGTGTGTTTGTGTGTATATGTGTGTGTGTGTGTGTATGTGTGTGTGTGTATGTGTGTGTGTGTGTGTATGTGTGTGTGTATGTATGTGTGTGTGTGTGTGTGTATGTGTGTGTGTGTGTGTACTCACCTAGTTGAGGTTGCAGGGGTCGAGTCCGAGCTCCTGGCCCCGCCTCTTCACTGGTCGCTACTAGGTCACTCTCCCTGAACCATGAGCTTTATCGTACCTCTGCTTAAAGCTATGTATGGATCCTGCCTCCACTACATCGCTTCCCAAACTATTCCACTTCCTGACTACTCTGTGGCTGAAGAAATATTTCCTAACATCCCTTTGATTCATCTGTGTCTTCAGCTTCCAACTGTGTTCCCGTGTTGCTGTGTCCAGTCTCTGGAACATCCTGTCTTTGTCCACCTTGTCAATTCCTCTCAGTATTTTGTAAGTCGTTATCATGTCCCCCCTATCTCTCCTGTCCTCCAGTGTCGTCAGATTGATTTCCCTTACCTCTCCTCATAGGACATATCTCTTAACTCTGGGACTAGTCTTGTTGGAAACCTTTGCACTTTCTCTAGTTTCTTTACATGCTTGGCTAGGAGTGGGTTCCAAACTGGTGCCGCATACTCCAATATGGGCCTAACGTACACGGTGTACAGGGTCCTGAACGATTCCTTATTAAGATGTCGGAATGCTGTTCTGAGGTTTGCCAGGCGCCCATGTACTGCGGCAGTTATTTGGTTGATGTGCGCTTCAGGAGATGTGCCTGGTGTTATACTCACCCCAAGGTCTTTTTCCTTGAGTGATGTTTGTAGTCTCTGGCCCCCTAGACTGTACTCCGTCTGCGGTCTTCTTTGCCATTCCCCAATCCTCATGACTTTGTACTTGGTGGGATTGAACTCCAGGAGCCAGTTGCTGGACCAGGTCTGCAGCCTGTCCAGATCCCTTTGTATTTCTGCCTGGTCTTCGATCGAATGAACTCTTCTCATCAACTTCACGTCATCTGCAAACAGGGACACCTCGGAGTTTATTCCTTCCGTCATGTCATTCACAAATACCAGAAGCAGCACTGGTCCTAGGACTGACCCCTGTGGGACCCCGCTGGTCACAGGTGCCCACTCTGACACCTCGCCACGTACCATTACTCGCTGCTGTCTTCCTGACCAGTATTCCCTGATCCATTGCAGTGCCCTCCCTGTTATCCCTGCTTGGTCCTCCAGTTTTTGCACTAATCTCTTGTGTGGTACTGTGTCAAACGCCTTCTTGCAGTCCAAGAAAATGCAATCCACCCACCCCTCTCTCTCTTGTCTTACTGCTGTTGCCATGTCATAGAACTCCAGTAGGTTTGTGACACAGGATTTCCCATCCCTGAAACCATGTTGGCTGCTGTTGATGAGATCATTCCTTTCTAGGCGTTCCACCACTCTTCTCCTGATAATCTTCTCCATGATTTTGCATACTATACATGTCAGTGACACTGGTCTGTAGTTTAGCGTTTCAAGTCTGTCTCCTTTTTTAAAGATTGGGACTACATTTGCTGTCTTCCATGCCTCAGGCTATCTTCCTGTTTCGATAGATGTATTGAATATTGTTGTTAGGGGTATATATAGTGCCTCTGCTCCCTCTCTCAATACCCATGGGGAGATGTTATCTGGCCCCATTGCCTTTGAGGTAACTAGCTCACTCAGAAGCCTCTTCACTTCTTCCTCGATTGTGTGCACTGTGTCCAGCACTTGGTTGTGTGCCCCACCTCTCCGTCTTTCTGGAGCCCCTTCTGTCTCCTCTGTGAACACTTCTTTGAATCTCTTGTTGAGTTCCTCACATACTTCATGGTCATTTCTTATTGTCTCTCCTCCTTCCTTCCTTAGCCTGATTACCTGGTCCTTGACTGTTGTTTTCCTCCTGATGTGACTGTATAACAGTTTCAGGTCAGATTTGGCTTTCGCTGCTATGTCGTTTTCATATTGTCGTTGGGCCTCCCTTCTTATCTGTGCATATTCGTTTCTGGCTCTACGACTGCTCTCCTTATTCTCCTAGTTCCTTTGCCTTCTATATTTCTTCCATTCCCTAGCATACTTGGTTTTTGCCTCCCTGCTCCTTTGGGTGAACGATGGGCTCATCCTGGCTTTTTCATTATTCCTGTTACCTATGGGTACAAGCCTCTCCTCAGCTTCCTTGCATATTGTTGCTACATATTCTATCATCTCATTAACTGGCTTCCCTGCCAGTTCTCTGTCCCACTGAACCCCGTTCAGGAAGTTCCTCATTCCGGTGTAGTCCCCTTTCTTGTAGTTTGGCTCCATTCGTCCTGGCCTTCCTGCTTCTCCCTCCACTTGTAGCTCTACTGTGTATTCGATGCTTAAAACCACATGATCGCTGGCCCCAAGAGGTCTTTCATATGTGATATCCTCAATATCTGCACTACTCAAGGTGAATACTTAGTCCAGTCTTGCTGGTTCATCCTCTCCTCTCTCTCTCTTGTAGTGTCCCTCATGTGTTGGTACATGAAGTTTTCCAGTACCACCTCCATCATCTTAGCCCTCCATGTATCTTGGCCCCCATGTGGCTCCAAGTTCTCCCAATCGATCTCCTTGTGGTTAAAGTCACCCATGATCAGGAGCTTTGCCCTGCATTACCTGGAGTTACCTGGAGAGAGTTCCGGGGGTCAACGCCCCCGCGGCCCGGTCTGTGACCAGGCCTCCTGGTGGATCAGAGCCTGATCAACCAGGCTGTTGCTGCTGGCTGCACGCAAACCAACGTACGAGCCACAGCCCGGCTGATCAGGAACTGACTTTGGTGCTTGTCCAGTGCCAGCTTGAAGACTGCCAGGGCTCTTCTGGCCACTGCAGCCAGTGTGTCAACCATCGCTCTATTGCTCCCATTGTACTCTTGCCTTGGCCTCCTGATGTTCTGCAGTGGGTTATACATCATTGCTATTACCACCTTGGGACCTCCAGAGTGAAGCATTCCCGCTATGTAATCACTTTCTTCTCTGCTGTTTCCTCTCTCCAGCTCATCAAAACTCCATTGGTTTTTGATCAGCAATGCCACTCCTCCACCCCTCTGTTCCCTCTGTCTTTCCTCAGGATCTGGTATCCCGTTGGAAAGATGGCATATGTTATCATACCTGTAAGCTTGGTTTTTGTGAGAGCTATGATGTCCGGTGATGCCTCTTTGACTCTTTCGTGCCACTCCTCCCACTTATTTGTTATTCCATCAGCATTTGTGTACCATACCTTTAGTTTCCTTTCCAACACTGGTTTGGAGGGCCTGAGAGGGTGGGAGACCTGGTACCATACTGTGGGATTCTATAGCTCAGTGTTGGGTGGAAGCTGTGGGTATGGATTGTAGTGTGTGTTGGGATGGTGTGATAGGTTGTGGGGTTCTGAGGATAGTTGTGTGTGTGCTTGCCCTTGCTGCTCTGTTCTGCTCTGACTGACCTCTGCTGGTTCCATCATTGTCTCCTTTCCTAGCTCCTTTCGCTTTTTTGTCCTCTCCCTCAACTGCTGTTGCTCTGTTTGTGTTCTGTCTCTGTCTAGGAACACCCTCTTGTACTCTTCTGAGTATTTGAACTGTGGTTTCTCTTGGAGGATGCTGTTCCGCACTGTTTCCGTCCTGAGAATCAGCTTGATCGGTCGGTTTCTCCCCTTTGAGTACCCCCTATTCTCTGAAAATTTACAATCTCGTCCATCTCTTCTTCGCCGGCGGGTCAAAAGGTGAACCGTCTCCCCCACCAGCTACTCACTCCCCTCACAACCTCCACCCTGTAGCCTGCAAGCCTGTTGCAGCCACTTCAAGCTTCCTGGGTTAGTTCTTGTGCTAATTGCTTCAATCTCCGAGGGGTTGACCCGGATTTTGCAATTAAGCCAGTCAGTAAGCCAGACTTTGGAAGTGAACGCCAGTCAGCCTATCATCCAGCCTGTCTCCTGTCATCCACCTGCTCCTCCGTGCTGTGTGCATCGTTACACGTCTTCCAGTCAGCCATTCTCGTGGGTTAAGCCAGTCAGCCAACCCAGCTTCTAACCCAGCTGAGAGAGAGAAATAAGCCAAGCAAGTTCCTCTGAAGTATTGTTTCATGTATCGCTTTGTGCACCCTGTTGGATGCTAAGAGTGAATTTCACCATTCCTGTGGTATAGAGTGGCTTATCAAGCCACCTTCGTGGGTAGTGAGTGGAGTGCGCGCCAGAGCGCCAGCGAGAGTCACCACCTCACCCACCTCTATACACTCTCCCTCCACCCACCCACCACCAACCACCCACCGCCAGCCACCCACCTCATCTACCTGTGGTTGTTTGCACCCTTGTACCGGGTCCTAGAACTGTTTTGGCTCACGTAATTGGTCAAGAGATTGTAGCTGAGCGCCACCGATAAAGCCAGTTATGTGAGTTCACCGAGAAAGCGCATTTCTTCACGACGACAGTGTGAGTGTCGGCGTCATCACCGCGCAGGACAACCTACCCTCGTCACCAGTCATCACCGTCGACTACTACAGACTTCTGTGATAATTTTCTGTTTAAAGACATTTTTCTTGCATTTAAAGACATTTGCGTGTGTGAGACATTTATATTGAATTTCTTGTGTACTCTAAACCTTGTGTTTTCAGTGTAGACTCAGTGTTTCTTTGACTCGTTATTTTTGCAATATTTTTCAGTGTTTTCGCTCATCTCATATTTTTTTTTATCTGTGTTTTTTTTATGCTACTGTCTGTAGTAAGTATTATTGTGTAGTGTACCAGTCAGTCACTCTGTGTGAAGTGATTCATTTTTTTATTGTTTTCTTTCAGCATTGTATTCTTCAGTGTTTGTCATTGTATTTCATGCAGTGATATTCACCCCAGTATACCAAATTATCCATTTATTTCTATGTGTGTCTTTTTTCGTATGCCAGCAGTGTCTCATTCCTCTAATTTTTTCGCAGACTTGTGTACCATTATTTTTGCCAGCAAATTTTTGTCGTATCAGTCACAGCAAGATTTTGTTGTAATAATATACTAAAATAATGAATACGTGATTAAGTGTTGTGTGCCCTGCCACTTGTAAGTGTTACACTTTTGTTTTGTTCCTTTGTTTTATTTTTATTCATACTGTTCATATTTCTTTGAACAAATTCACTCTTGATGTAATTTCAATTTCTTTTAACGTAAAGTGTTTTCTTTACTCTGTTTGAGTAAATTGTTTTGTCTAATTTACAATTAAGAGTTAAAGTGTTCAATCAGTTTTTCTTCATATTTTTATTTTATTATTTAACCTGAGTTTTCCCAGTGAGACTTTATTATTGCAGTGATTACTTGTTTGCAGTGAATTATTTTGTTGCACTTGCTCTGCAGTGAATTATTTTGTTGCACTTGTTCTGCAGTGAATTATTTTGTTGCACTTGTTCTGCAGTGAATTATTTTGTTGCACTTGTTCTGCAGTGAATTATTTTGTTGCACTTGTTCTGCAGTGAATTATTTTGTTGCACTTGTTCTGCAGTGAATTATTTTGTTGCACGTGTGCTGCAGTGAATTATTTTTTGCATGCATTATTATCTCTCAGTTCATTATTGCAGTGAATTATCTTGCATTATTATTTTTCATTTTCATTATTTATTTTCCTGATGTTGTCTTTCCATTATATTTTAATTTTGTTTATGCATTCTTAGAAAATATTTAAATTTCCCAGTTATCTCCCGTTGCATACAATTTAGTGATTTTATTTTCTACTTTTTACATTGATTTAAAATTTTCTTAATTAATTTCTTTATTAGCAAGAGTAAAGACAGCTCATTTTGCATTTAATTCAGTCTCCAGTAATATTTTTACTTGTAAATTTCAATGTAATTTTTATCTTGGCCAACAGTCCTTTACATTGAGTTGTCCTTCCTCTTGCAGTGTATCTTAGACATTTTTATTACTTCTGCAGAATTAGTTGCATCTCTTTTATTTCAATTTTAGCATTTTGTATCATTTTTATTGTTCATTATTTTTGCCTTATTTGTTCTCCTGCAACTTTTGCCATTATGTCTCACATACCGTCAAGTGATACTTTAGTGAATGTCGACACTCAGACCTCTCAGGCTACTGCTGCTGCTGTCATCAGTCCTCACAGTTCCTTACCGACTGACAGACCGACCCAGACACTGAGATACTATAGTTATACTCGTGATTCCCTTGATGCGTTACCTTTATTCAATGGCCATGTACATAGTCTTGAAGCATGGTTTGCAGCCATTCGTTCTCGTGCTGGTGCTCTAGTTGAAGGTCCTCCTTCAGAGGAAAGTCTTATCAGACTTGCGAAAGAAGCTCTTCATCGGTCCCCTGCTGCTGTTCATGTTGTTGATCTCCTTGATATGCGTGACTTCAGGAATCTTACTAAGTGGTCATAATATGAGGAACTGATTCGTTCTTTCCTCGTCCCAGTAAAAACAGCTGATCCATATGTCGTTCTTAGGGAACTAGTGAATGCTACACCCATGAGTAATGAATCATTGAGTGCATTTGCTGTTAGATTAGACAAACTTTTATCATCATTTATCAATGCTGTCCAGTCATCAGCTTTTCTCCCTGAAGAGGTTAAACCATTCACAGAACCGTTTGCTAAAATAGCAGCTTTTGGAGCAATTAAAGAACTAATGCTGCCTGCTTCCGTGTGTGCTTATGAGGCTCATCCTCCAACTGTGACGATGGAACCACTTACAGCCTTAAATCATGCACGTTCCTTGTGCCCCCAGGGTACTTTCCCATGTATTAAAAGTAATTTCACACCTATGCCTCAGTCTGCACCACCTCTTGTTTGCGCCACAGAGACAAATCGTGGTCGTCAACCATCTCAGAGATCACCAAGAACCAGTGTACAGACCAGTTATAAACCTCGTAGTATTCATAGTACATTCAGTAACCATAGTCGGCGGACTTGTTACAACTGTGGTTTCCGTGGCCATATTGCAATTAATTGTCCTGATAGTTACCCTAAGAGACGTCGTACTGATGATGAGTACCCAGATCTTCCCTACTGTACTTATCATAGAATACATGGACATGACACATCTGAGTGCAATGCTCTCTATAACCTTCAGTACTCTAGGTCTTTCCGTGGCCGTTCCAACCGCAGAACCCGTAGAGGAAACAGATATCGTGGTTCTCAAAATAACCAGAACCAGGCTTATTCTTCCAATTCTCAAACTAACCAGAACCAGGCTCATTCTTCCAATTCGGGGGAATTCGAGCGCCCCAGTCAAACCGTCCCATGGTGACATTAGGTGATAATGAGTACACCATCCCCGTTCACAATTCCTTTGAAGCCTTAAGCAGTCTCGAGAATGACAATCCTGCTGATGATGTTGCTTCACATGTCTCTGACGTAGATGATTTTGGGGATGAAGTGGAACAAGTCTTTTCTGATGACAATCCACCTTTTTGTTTGCACATAACTTCCAATGCAACCATAGGCCCTATAGTGCAAGCATCTGTTCATAATGCGCCCGTTCATTTGTTCATGGACTCTGGTGCGCAAGTCAATATTATTAGGTCTAGTTTGTTTAAGGATAAGCAGTTACGACATGTCCTTCTCGTAGAACCGACTCATGTGTCCTCCCTTAGTGGAGTAGCTGGTTCTCACCTGCGTGTCCAAGGTCGGACTTCCCTAACTTTTTCTATCCAAGGTAGAGACTTCACTGCTTCCTTCCTTGCTGTCGACCAGATTACTTTCCCTGGTGACCTTCTACTGGGATTTGCTTCCATGCGTGACTTACGCATTGTGCTCGACCCGTACCAATGGCATGCCCAAATTGATGACTTGATCGTTCCATTCTGGGGTTACCAGCTTGGATCAGAAATCTGTCATACTGCTGCAGAGTATGATGTACGCATTAAGTCCTTACAAGCCAATGCATTCTCCAGTAGTGTACCCAAACGGTCAAGCACTGGTAATTCTGTCACTCCCATCCGTGTTCCACCTATACCTTCAGACTTGCAGGATAGTGTTCCGTTGCCTCAAGTGTCCGAGGACACTCAGACTGCCTTGAGTGCACAGCCTATCCCTGCAATGACTGCTAGTTCGAGTAGTAGTTTCTCCACAGGGGATGCCTTGTCAGAAAACGATTACTTGGAAATAGTAATGCCATCTCTTGTTGATGTCACATGCCGTTTGCAGAAAGACGTCTCTGTTGTGGCTAGTGCTCTCACTAGAGTGTCTGTTGTTGTTCCTAGTGTTCCAGACGGTGATAACGTCCTAGTTGACAGTGATTCCTGCAAAGTAAAAGTCTATTTGTTGAACCATCCTTACATGTTGTAAGAGATAGTAAGATCGATTTCTTCCTGGCCAACACTTCTGGTCACAGTGTTCGTCTCAGAGCCAATACCAATCTTGCTGACCTTGTTCACTATCCTTACCCTGTTCAGGTAGAGGATGAGTTGTCACCTGACCAGTGGGTTGGTGCTATTTCTGCCGGGGAGACCTCATCCACTTCACTGGATCAATCTGTTCCACCAGTTGAGGAGAAAGACTTAGCTCCCACTGACTTCCCAGATGAAGTCAAGCGTTTGTTGACTCTGTTGAACAAACGTCGTAAAGCCATTGCCTTACCAGGTGAGAAGATGGGTATAACGAACTTATTGTCCCATCGTATTCCACTTGAACCTGGTACTAGACCTATCTACATACCTGCGTACAGAATGCCTCATTCACAAGTTGCTGTCACAGAAGAATTGATCAATCAAATGCACGATGATGGAGTTATTGCACCTAGCAATTCACCTTGGAATGCGCCCTTGATCCTAGTACCTAAGAAGGATGGTACTTGGCGCCCAGTGATTGACTTTAGGAAGTTAAATGCGAAAACCATTCCAGATCGCTTCCCACTTCCTGTACTGGGTGATCTTTTACGTAACATCGGAGATAACAAAGTCTTTTCAACCCTGGATTTGTTACAAGGGTTTTGGCAAGTCCCTCTTCACGAGGACAGCCAAGAGCTAACTGCATTCTCCACTCCTACAGGTCATTATCACTTCCTCCGTATGGCGTTTGGATTACGATCCTCCCCTATCACGTTCTCAAGGCTCATGACTAATATCTTTAGAGGTCTCATAGGTAATGCACTTATGGTGTACTTAGATGACGTAATCGTCATGTCTAAAGACGTGGATACACACTTGAAAAGATTTGATGTAGTACTTGGTAAGCTTGAAGAAGCCAATTTAAAGATCAAACTGTCTAAATGTCAATTTTTCAGATCAGAAATTAAGTTTCTTGGTCACGTAGTCACTCCTAGAGGGGTTACGACTGACCAAAGTAAAGTAACTGCAGTACTAAATTTTCCAACTCCCAAAACTGCTGATGCTGTAAGATCCTTTGTGGGCTTAGCAGGTTTTTATAGATCTTTCATTGCCAATTTTTCTTCCATAGCTGCTCCTCTAACTGAGTTGCTTAAGAAAGATGCTCCTTTTGTTTGGACCTTCCGTCAAGAAAGAGCATTCCAAACTCTAAAAGAAAAGCTAACTTCTGCTCCAATTTTGAAATTTCCAGATTTTTCTAAGCCCTTCTATCTGACAACTGATGCTAGTTCTATTGGCATAGGTGCCATACTAGCTCAGAAGACCGATGGCAAGTACAACGCAGTTGCATTTACTAGCCGAGTCCTTACAAAGGCTGAACGTAATTATACAGTAACTGAGCAAGAAGCTTTAGCAATAGTATGGTCTTTAAAGCACTTCCGAGACATTATTTATCAGTACTCTGTTCATGTCTTGACAGACCATGCTCCACTGATACCTTTGTTCCAGAACAAACAACCTACTGGAAGGTTAGCCAGATGGACCTTGACTATCCAAGAGTTCAATCCCACCTTTGAACACTTACCTGGCAAGTCAAATGTAGTCGCAGATGCCTTATCCCGACATGTTAGTATAGTAACTGCAGACCCTCCATTTAGTGCTGAAGATGTAAAGAATGCTCAACGAACAGATCCCATGTGGTCTGGTGTGATTCGATTCCTGCTCCAGGAAGATCTTATTCTGACTGTGAAGCCACCAGCACCCATCAGTGACTTTGTCATGAACCAAGAATTACTGTATCGAACAGCCGAGTTGGGTACTCCTAGCAGAAGAATATACCAGTTAGTAATTCCACAGTCACTAGTGAATGTAGCCTTACTGCTAGTTCACGATGTACCAGGTGTTGCACACCCTGGTATGGATCGTTCAGTAAAACAAGCCAGATTGAAATACTTTTGGCCTCGTATGGCAACTGATATTTCTGAGTATGTTAAGAAATGTAGTGTCTGCATGCAACATAAAGGTAATGCTAATGGCCCTAATCCAATCCAAGTGTATCCAACTACTAGCGAACCTTGGGAAAGAGTTGTGCTAGATTTGTTAACTAATTTCCAATGTTCCCTCCAAGGCAACAAACATCTGTGTGTTATGGTAGACCATTTCACCAGATATTGTGAGTTAGTTCCTATTGCAGATAAGACTGCCGAGACAGTAGCTAAAGCGTTTAAAGAACGCATTATCTGCAGGCATACCACCCCTAAGTCCCTAGTAACAGATAATGGAGGTGAATTCTGTAATGAGATTCTTGAAAATTTGTGTACCTTGTACAAGATCTCTAAATCCACCATTGTTCCTCATCATCCTGCCAGCAATGGGTTAGCGGAAAGAACCAATAAAAAAGTACTTGATGTCTTGAGAGCCACTATCAATCCCAACAGTGAAACTTGGGATGAAGTTATACCTGATGTGCAGTGTGCTATAAATTCTGCTTACAATGTTTCTATAGGTGACACCCCACATTATGCATTGTACGGTGTAGATAAACGTTTGCCTTATGAGTTGTTATATTCTAATCCGAAACCAAATTACAACCCTGATGATTTCATAGCAACTCGTACCAGCTTAGCTCAAAGTGTTTTTAGAAGAATCCATGAAACACTTCATAAATCAACAGCAGAATTTACAAGAGTCGCAAACACTCGAGCAAAGCCATCCAAAATCAAAGTAGGTTCGAGAGTTATGCTGATTAACTTTAACAAAACGTCTGCAATGCCAAAGCTTGATCAAAAGTTTGTTGGTCCTTATCGAGTAGTTGAACATATCACTGGTAATAAGTATAAGGTTAGAGAGATTAGTACTGGTCAGTATAAAGAATCGCATTTAGATCATATGAAGTTAGTATGTGATGATAATGATGTTCCAACCCAGACTAATGTGACAGACTCTGACAATCCTCCTGATCCTGTACTCTCTTCCTCTGATACTCAGTCAGACGATCAACCTGAATGTCGTTATTCCCTATGTACACGACAGGTATTGAGAAATCCTCAAGTATCATTTGTAACTTCCAATTCAGATTTGCCTCAAATGCAGCATGAGTTAGACAGTGCAACAGAGTTTGATCCTCCCAGAGATGACACTCATTCTGCATATGTCAATCTTACCCTAGCAGAGTTGGGGTTAAATGTAAATAACCTGTATAGATGAATAATTACAGTATCAACTTATCAGTATTCAAGAATTTTTTTTTTGTGTTCATGTTCTCTCCGCATTCTGAGAGTTAACAGTCTAGATTTGAGTGCACCGAATCTGCCTTTCTGTTAAACACTTCTTTCTTTGTATATATTCTTCCTCAGAATCCGTAGATCACATGAATACAGATCGATCGATCAAATTTTTTTTTATCACTTCTATTGTGTAATCCCAACGTTGAGTTTCATTCGATGAGTTGTGCTATATTATACCTTGTATTGCATTACAGTTTCAGTTACGTAAGCTTCCATTCCAATGTTCTACTTATGTATGTTATAATGTTCAATTGTTGTGTACTTTGACATTGTATAGAATCAGCCCAAGCCATATACCTGCCATCTCTAGTTTGTATTAGTTGTATGTCGGGACGACATACGTTAGCGTCGCCGAGCTCTCAGTAGTAGTAACCAGTTACCAGTAACCAGTGTACCAGTAGATGACTCACTACCAACCGTCTCTGCCTGAGTCACTGTCTGTATTCATATTGTGCTGACCACAGCAGTATTCAAAGACCCCCTCACATATGGGTACTGTGGGCGGTCAGTTATTCGAGAGTGAGCAAGGAGGTAGGTCACGGCTGTTTGGGCGCTTCCCACATTATCCGTAATTATACGTACTACCAGCCTACGTGAGTATTACTTTACCCTATCCACGTGTTCGAACCCCACATGATACTGTGACTCGACCCCTGCAACCACAAATAGGTGAGTACAAATAGGTGAGTACACACACACACACACACACACACACACACACACACACACACACACACACACACACACACACACACACACACACACCTAGTAGCGATCAGTGAAGAGGCAGGGCCAGGAGCTCGGACTCGACCCCTGCAACCTCAACTAGGTGAGTACACGCACGCACGCACACACACACATACACACACACACACACATACACACACACACACACACACACACACACACACACACACACACACACACACACCCACGCACACACACACACACACACATACACACACACACACACATACACACACACACACACACACACACACACACAACTCACACACACACATACACACACACACACACACACACACACACACACACACACACACACACACACACACTCACACACACACATACACACACACACACACACACACACAAACACTGGAGAGAGGAGGCAGCGGAGAAGAAAGTGATTACATAGCGGGAACGCTTCACTCTGGAGGTCCCAAGGTGGTAATAGCAGTGATGTATAACCCACCACAGAACAGCGAGAGGCCAAGGCAAGAGTACGACGAGAGCAATAGAGCGATGGTTGACACACTGGCTGCAGTGGCCAGAAGAGCTCATGCATGCAGGGCAAAGCTCCTGATCATGGGTGACTTTAACCACAAGGAGATCGATTGGGAGAACTTGGACCCACATGGGGGCCAAGATTCATGGAGGGCTAAGATGATGGAGGTTGTACTGGAAATCTTCATGTACCAACACGTAAGGGACACTACAAGAGAGAGAGGAGAGGATGAGCCAGCAAGGCTGGACTTAGTATTCACCTTGAGTAGTGCAGATATCGAGGACATCACATATGAAAGACCCCTTGGGGCCAGTGACCATGTGGTTTTAAGCTTCGAATACACAGTAGAGCTACAAGTGGAGGGAGAAGCAGGAAGGCCAGGACGAATGAAGCCAAACTACAAGAAAGGGGACTACATAGGAATGAGGAACTTCCTGAACGGGGTTCAGTGGGACAGAGAACTGGCAGGGAAGCCAGTTAATGAGATGATGGAATATGTAGCAACAATATGCAAGGAGGCTGAGGAGAGGTTTGTACCCAAGAGTAACAGGAATACTGAAAAAGCCAGGATGAGCCCATGGTTTACCCAAAGGTGCAGGGAGGCAAAAACCAAGTGTGCTAGGGAATGGAAGAAATATAGAAGGGAAAGGACCCAGGAGAATAAGGAGAGCAGTCGTAGAGCCAGAAACGAATATGCACAGATAAGAAGGCCAAAAGACAATATGAAAATGACATAGCAGTGAAAGCCAAATCTGACCCGAAACTGTTGTACAGCCATATCAGGAGGATAACAACAGTCAAGGACCAGGTAATCAGGCTAAGGAAGGAAGGAGGAGAGACAACAAGAAATGACCGTGAAGTATGTGAGGAACTCAACAAGAGATTCAAATAAGTGTTCACAGAGGAGACAGAAGGGGCTCCAGAAAGACGGAGAGGTGGGGTACACCACCAAGTGCTGGACACAGTACACACAACCGAGGAAGAAGTGAAGGGGCTTCTGAGTGAGCTAGATACCTCAAATGCAATGGGGCCAGATAACATCTCCCCATGGGTATTGAGACAGGGAGCAGAGGCGCTATGTGTACCCCTAACAACAATATTCAATACATCTATCGAAACAGGAGATTGCCTGAGGCATGGAAGACAGCAAATGTAGTCCCAGTCTTTAAAAAAGGAGACAGACATGAAGCATTAAACTACAGACCAGTGTCACTGACATGTATAGTATGCAAAATCATGGAGAAGATTATCAGGAGAAGAGTGGTAGAACACCTAGAAAGGAATGATCTCATCAACAGCAGCAAACATGGTTTCAGGGACGGGAAATCCTGTGTCACAAACCTACTGGAGTTCTATGACATGGTGACAGCAGTAAGACAAGAGAGAGAGGGGTGGGTGGATTGCATATTCTTGGACTGCAAGAAGGCGTTTGACACTGTTCCACACAAGAGATTGGTGCAAAAACTGGAGGACCAAGCAGGAATAACAGGGAAGGCACTACAATGGATCAGGGATAAATTGTCAGGAACACAGCAGCGAGTCATGGTACGTGGCGAGGTGTCAGAGTGGGCACCTGTGACCAGCGGGGTGCCACAGGGGTCAGTCCTAGGACCAGTGCTGTTTCTGGTATTTGTGAATGACATGACGGAAGGAATAGACTCTGAGGTGTCCCTGTTTGCAGATGACGTGAAGTTGATGAGAAGAATTTATTCGATCGAAGACCAGGCAGAACTACAAAGGGATCTGGACAGGCTGCAGACCTGGTCTAGCAATTGGCTTCTGGAGTTCAATCCCACCAAGTGCAAAGTCATGAAGATTGGGGAAGGGCAAAGAAGACCGAAGACGGAGTACAATCAAGGGGGCCAGTGACTGCAAACCTCACTCTAGGAAAAAGATCTTGGGGTGAGTATAACACCAGGCACATCTCCTGAAGGGCACATCAACCAAATAACTGCTGCAGCATATGGGCGCCTAGCAAACCTCAGAACAGCATTCCGACATCTTAATAAGGAATCGTTCAGGACCCTGTACACCGTGTACGTTAGGCCCATATTGGAGTATGCGGCACCAGTTTGGAACCCACTCCTGGCCAAGCACGTAAAGAAACTAGAGAAAGTGCAAAGGTTTGCAACAAGACTAGTCCCAGAGCTAAGAGGTATGTCCTACGAGGAGAGGTTAAGGGAAATCAACCTGACGACACTGGAGGACAGGAGAGATAGGGGGGACATGATAACGACTTACAAAATACTGAGAGGAATAGACAAGGTGGACAAAGACAGGATGTTCTAGAGATTGGACACAGTAACAAGGGGACACAGTTGGAAGTTGATGACACAGATGAATCACAGGGATGTTAGGAAGTATTTCTTCAGCCACAGAGTAGTCAGTAAGCGGAATAGTTTGGGAAGCGATGTAGTGGAGGCAGGATCCATACATAGCTTTAAGCAGAGGTATGATAAAGCTCACGGTTCAGGGAGAGTGACCTAGTAGCGACCAGTGAAGAGGCGGGGCCAGGAGCTCGGACTCGACCCCCGCAACCTCAACTAGGTGAGTACAACTAGGTGAGTACACACACACACACACACACACACACACACACACACACACACACACACACACACACACACACACATACACACACACACACACACACACACACACACACACACACACACACACACACACACACACACACACACTCACACACACACACACACACACACACACACACACACACACACACACACACACACACACACACACACACACGCACTCACACACACACACACACACACTCACACACACACACACACACACATATATATACACACACACACACACAGGGAGATTGACTGGGAAAACCTGGAGCCACATGGGGGTCCCGAAACATGGAGAGCCAGGATGTTGGACGTGGTGCTGGAAAACCTCATGCACCAACATGTTAAGGACACTACCAGAGTGAGAGGGGAGGATGAACCAGCAAGATTGGACCTTGTGTTCACCCTGGGCAGCTCAGACATTGAGGACATCAAGTATGAGAGTCCCCTAGGAGCTAGCGACCACGTGGTTCTGTGCTTTGAATACTTAGTAGAGCTGCAAGTGGAGAGAATAACAGGAGTAGAATGGGAAAAGCCTGACTATAAAAGAGGGGACTACATAGGGTTGAAGAACTTCCTGCGGGAGGTCCAGTGGGACAGAGAACTGGCAGGAAAGCCAGTAAATGAAATGATGGAATATGTAGCAACAAAATGGAAGGAGGCAGTGGAAAGGTTCATTCCCAAGGGCAACAGTAACAACGGGAAGACCAGAACGAGCCCCTGGTTTACCCGACGGTGTAAGGAGGCAAAAACAAAGTGCAATAGAGAATGGAAAAAGTACAGAAGGC
>NC_091295.1:73135356-73150356 GCF_038502225.1 Cherax quadricarinatus | reverse complement strand
GTTCACACAGCTGCAGGTGTACAAACACATACACACAGACGCAGGTGCACACATACAGCTGCAGGTGATCACACACGCATACACATAGCTGCAGGTACACACACACACAGCTGCAGGTGTACACACACATGAACACAGCTGCAGGTACACACACACACAGCTGCAGTTACCCACACACACAGCTGCAGGTAAACACACACAGCTGCAGGTACACACGCAGCTGCAGGTACACACACACAGCTGCAGGTACACACGCAGCTGCAGGTACACACACACAGCTGCCGGAACACACACAGCTGCAGATACACACACAGCTACAGCTACACACGCAGCTGCAGGTACACACACACAGCTGCAGGTGCACTCACACAGCTGCAGATACACACACACACAGCTGCAGGTACACACACACAGCTGCAGGTACACACGCAGCTGCAGGTACACACACACACAGCTGCCGGAACACACACAGCTGCAGATACACACACAGCTACAGCTACTCACGCAGCTGCAGTTACACACACACAGCTGCAGGTGCACACACACAGCTGCAGATACACACACACAGCTGCAGGTACACACCCACAACTGCAAGTACTCACACAGCTGCAGGTACACACACAACTGCAGGTATACACACAGCTGCAGGTACGCACACAGCTGCAGGTACACACACAGCTGCAGGTACACGCACAGCTGCAAGTACACACACAGCTGCAGGTACGCACACAGCTGCAGGTACACACACAGCTGCAGGTACACACACAGCTGCAAGTACACACACAGCTGCAGGTACGCACACAGCTGCAGGTACACACACAGCTGCAGGTACACGCACAGCTGCAGGTACACACACAGCTGCAGGTACACGCACAGCTGCAGGTACACACACAGCTGCAGGTACACGCACAGCTGCAGGTACACACACAGCTGAAGGTACACACACAGCTGCAGGTACACACACACACAGCTGCAGGTACACACACACAGCTGCAGGTACACACACACAGCTGCAGGTACACACACAGCTGCAGGTACACACACACAGCTGCAGGCACACACACACAGCTGCAGGTACACACACAGCTGCAGCTACACACAGCTGCAGGTACACACACAGCTGCAGGTACACACACACAGCTGCAGGTACACACACACAGCTGCAGGTACACACACAGCTGCAGGTACACACACACAGCTGCAGCTACACACAGCTGCAGGTACACACACAGCTGCAGGTACACACACACAGCTGCAGGCACACACACACAGCTGCAGGTACACACACAGCTGCAGGTACACACACAGCTGCAGGTACACACACAGCTGCAGGTACATACAGAGCTGCAGGTACACACACAGGTGCAGGTATACACACACACACAGCTGCAGGTACACACACAGCTGCAGGTACACACACACAGCTGCAGGTACTCACACACAGCTGCAGGTACACACAAATAGCTGCAGGTACACACACACACAGCTGCAGGTACACACACACAGCTGCAGGTATACACACACAGCTGCAAGTACACACACAGCTGCAGGTACGCACACAGCTGCAGGTACACACACACACAGCTGCAGGTACACACGCAGCTGCAGGTACACACACCTGCAGGTACACACACAGCTGCAAGTACACACACAGCTGCAGGTACACACATACAGCTGCAGGTACACACACACACAGCTGCAGGTACACACACAACTGCAGGTACACACACAGCTGCAGGTACACACACATCTCCAGGTACACACACAGCTGCAGGTACACACACAGCTGTAGGTACACACACAGCTGCAAGTACGCCCACAGCTGCAGGTACACACACAGCTGCAGGTACACACACAGCTGCAGGTACACACACACCTCCAGGTACAGACAGCTGCAGGTACACACACAGCTGCAGGTACACACACATCTCCAGGAACATACACAGCTACAGGTACACACACAGCTGCAGGTGCACACACAGCTGCGGGTACACACACATCTCCCGGTACAGACACAGCTGCAGGTACACACACAGCTGCAGGTGCACACACAGCTGCGGGTACACACACATCTCCAGGTACAGACACAGCTGCAGGTACACACACAGCTGCAGGTACACACACATCTCCAGGTACAGACACAGCTGTAGGTACACACACATCTCCAGGTACAGACACAGCTGCAGGTACACACACAGCTGCAGGTACACACACATCTCCAGGTACAGACACAGCTGTAGGTACACACACATCTCCAGGTACAGACACAGCTGCAGGTACACACAGCTGCAGGTACACACACATCTCCAGGTACAGACACAGCTGTAGGTACACACACATCTCCAGGTACAGACACAGCTGCAGGTACACACTCAGCTGTAGGTACAGACACAGCTGCATGTACTCACACAGCTGTAGGTACACACACATCTCCAGGTACAGACACAGCTGTAGGTGCACACACAGCTGCAGTTATACACACATCTGCAGGTACACACACACACAGCTGCAGGTACACACACACAGCTGCAGGTACACACACACATCCAGGTACATACACAGCTGCAGGTACACGCATGTAAATGCAGGTACACACACACACAGCTGCAGGTACACACACACAGCTGCAAGTACAGGTACGACCAATTACCTGGCAGTGACGTCACTGGCTATGTTGACTCATCTCGAGGTACACACACAGCTGCAGGTACAGGTACGACCAATTACCTGGCAGTGACGTCACTGGCTATGTTGACTCATCTCCAGGTACACACACAGCTGCAAGTACAGGTACGACCCATTACCTGGCAGTGACGTCACTGGCTATGTTGACTCATCTCCAGGTACACACAGCTGCAGGTACAGGTACGACCCATTACCTGGCAGTGACGTCACTGGCTATGTTGACTCATCTCGAGGTACACACACAGCTGCAAGTACAGGTACGACCCATTACCTGGCAGTGACGTCACTGGCTATGTTGACTCATCTCCTGGTTCACACACAGCTGCAGGTACAGGTACGACCCATTACCTGGCAGTGACGTCACTGGCTATGTTGACTCATCTCCAGGTACACACACAGCTGCAGGTACAGGTACGACCCATTACCTGGCAGTGACGTCACTGGCTATGTTGACACATCACCAGGTACACACACAGCTGCAGGTACAGGTACGACCCATTACCTGGCAGTGACGTCACTGGCTATGTTGACTCATCTCCAGGTTCACACACAGCTGCAGGTACAGGTACGACCCATTACCTGGCAGTGACGTCACTGGCTATGTTGACTCATCTCCAGGTTCACACACAGCTGCAGGTACAGGTACGACCCATTACCTGGCAGTGACGTCACTGGCTATGTTGACACATCTCCAGGTACACACACAGCTGCAAGTACAGGTACGACCCATTACCTGGCAGTGACGTCACTGGCTATGTTGACTCATCTCCAGGTTCACACACAGCTGCAGGTACAGGTACGACCCATTACCTGGCAGTGACGTCACTGGCTATGTTGACACATCTCCAGGTACACACACAGCTGCAGGTACAGGTACGACCCATTACCTGGCAGTGACGTCACTGGCTATGTTGACTCATCTCCAAGTACACACACAGCTGCAGGTACAGGTACGACCCATTACCTGGCAGTGACGTCACTGGCTATGTTGACTCATCTCCAGGTTCACACACAGCTGCAGGTACAGGTACGACCCATTACCTGGCAGTGACGTCACTGGCTATATTGACACATCTCCAGGTACACACACAGCTGCAGGTACAGGTACGACCCATTACCTGGCAGTGACGTCACTGGCTATGTTGACTCATCTCCTGGTTCACACACAGCTGCAAGTACAGGTACGACCCATTACCTGGCAGTGACGTCACTGGCTATGTTGACTCATCTCCAGGTACACACAGCTGCAGGTACAGGTACGACCCATTACCTGGCAGTGACGTCACTGGCTATGTTGACTCATCTCGAGGTACACACACAGCTGCAAGTACAGGTACGACCCATTACCTGGCAGTGACGTCACTGGCTATGTTGACTCATCTCCTGGTTCACACACAGCTGCAGGTACAGGTACGACCCATTACCTGGCAGTGACGTCACTGGCTATATTGACACATCTCCAGGTACACACACAGCTGCAGGTACAGGTACGACCCATTACCTGGCAGTGACGTCACTGGCTATGTTGACACATCTCCAGGTACACACACAGCTGCAAGTACAGGTACGACCCATTACCTGGCAGTGACGTCACTGGCTATGTTGACTCATCTCCAGGTTCACACACAGCTGCAAGTACAGGTACGACCCATTACCTGGCAGTGACGTCACTGGCTATGTTGACTCATCTCCTGGTTCACACACAGCTGCAGGTACAGGTACGACCCATTACCTGGCAGTGACGTCACTGGCTATATTGACACATCTCCAGGTTCACACACAGCTGCAGGTACAGGTACGACCCATTACCTGGCAGTGACGTCACTGGCTATGTTGACACATCTCCAGGTACACACACAGCTGCAAGTACAGGTACGACCCATTACCTGGCAGTGACGTCACTGGCTATGTTGACTCATCTCCAGGTTCACACACAGCTGCAGGTACAGGTACGACCCATTACCTGGCAGTGACGTCACTGGCTATGTTGACACATCTCCAGGTACACACACAGCTGCAAGTACAGGTACGACCCATTACCTGGCAGTGACGTCACTGGCTATGTTGACTCATCTCCAAGTACACACACAGCTGCAGGTACAGGTACGACCCATTACCTGGCAGTGACGTCACTGGCTATGTTGACTCATCTCCAGGTTCACACACAGCTGCAGGTACAGGTACGACCCATTACCTCTCAGTGACGTCACTGGCTATATTGACACATCTCCAGGTACACACACAGCTGCAGGTACAGGTACGACCCATTACCTGGCAGTGACGTCACTGGCTATGTTGACTCATCTCCTGGTTCACACACAGCTGCAAGTACAGGTACGACCCATTACCTGGCAGTGACGTCACTGGCTATGTTGACACATCTCCTGGTTCACACACAGCTGCAGGTACAGGTACGACCCATTACCTGGCAGTGACGTCACTGGCTATGTTGACTCATCTCGAGGTACACACACAGCTGCAGGTACAGGTACGACCCATTACCTGGCAGTGACGTCACTGGCTATGTTGACACATCTCCAGGTTGTTAATAAAGTTTTTTCTATGTGACTTTAATGAGTTTCAGAGATTTGGCAACACTGTCATTGACGTCACAAGATCCGGACGTGATTCTGTCCTTGTTCTGTCCTTAGTGTGTTTGTTCACCAGCAGACATTAACCTTCCACCAGGAGATATTAACCTTCCACCAGCAGATATTAACCTACCACCAGCAGATACTAACCTTCCACCAGCAGATATTAACCTACCACCAGCAGATATTAACCTTCCACCAGCAGATATTAACCTTCCACCAGCAGATACTAACCTTCCACCAGCAGATATTAACCTACCACCAGCAGATATTAACCTTCCACCAGCAAATATTAACCTTCCACCAGCAGATATTAACCTACCACCAGCAGATACTAACCTTCCACCAGCAGATATTAACCTACCACCAGCAGATATTAACCTTCCACCAGCAGATATTAACCTACCACCAGCAGATATTAACCTACCACCAGCAGATATTAACCTTCCACCAGCAGATATTAACCTTCCACCAGCAGATATTAACCTTCCACCAGCAGATATTAACCTTCCACCAGCAGATATTAACCTTCCACCAGCAGATATTAACCTTCCACCAGCAGATATTAACCTTCCACCAGCAGATATTAACCTACCACCAGCAGATATTAACCTACCACCAGCAGATATTAACCTTCCAACAGCAGATATTAACCTTCCACCAGCAGATATTAACCTACCACCAGCAGATATTAACCTACCACCAGCAGATATTAACCTTCCACCAGCAGATATTAACCTTCCACCAGCAGATATTAACCTTCCAACAGCAGATATTAACCTACCACCAGCAGATATTAACCTTCCACCAGCAGATATTAACCTACCACCAGCAGATATTAAGCTTCCACCAGCAGATATTAACCTTCCACCAGCAGATATTAACCTACCACCAGCAGATATTAACCTTCCACCAGCAGATATTAACCTACCACCAGCAGATATTAACCTTCCACCAGCAGATATTAACCTTCCACCAGCAGATATTAACCTACCACCAGCAGATATTAACCTACCACCAGCAGATATTAACCTTCCACCAGCAGATATTAACCTACCACCAGCAGATATTAAGCTTCCACCAGCAGATATTAACCTTCCACCAGCAGATATTAACCTACCACCAGCAGATATTAACCTTCCACCAGCAGATATTAACCTTCCACCAGCAGATATTAACCTTCCAACAGCAGATATTAACCATCCACCAGCAGATATTAAGCTTCCACCAGCAGATATTAAGCTTCCACCAGCAGATATTAACCTTCCACCAGCAGATATTAACCTTCCACCAGCAGATATTAACCTTCCACCAGCAGATATTAACCTTCCACCAGCAGATATTAACCTTCCACCAGCAGATATTAACCTTCCACCAGCAGATATTAACCTTCCACCAGCAGTTATTAACCTTCCACCAGCAGATATTAACCTTCCACCAGCAGATATTAACCTTCCACCAGCAGTTATTAACCTTCCACCAGCAGATATTAACCTTCCACCAGCAGATATTAACCTACCACCAGCAGATATTAACCTTCCACCAGCAGATATTAACCTTCCACCAGCAGTTATTAACCTTCCACCAGCAGATATTAACCTTCCACCAGCAGATATTAACCTTCCACCAGCAGTTATTAACCTTCCACCAGCAGATATTAACCTTCCACCAGCAGATATTAACCTTCCACCAGCAGTTATTAACCTTCCACCAGCAGATATTAACCTTCCACCAGCAGATATTAACCTACCACCAGCAGATATTAACCTTCCACCAGCAGATATTAACCTACCACCAGCAGATATTAAGCTTCCACCAGCAGATATTAACCTTCCACCAGCAGATATTAACCTACCACCAGCAGATATTAACCTTCCACCAGCAGATATTAACCTTCCACCAGCAGATATTAACCTTCCACCAGCAGATATTAACCTACCACCAGCAGATATTAACCTACCACCAGCAGATATTAACCTTCCAACTGCAGATATTAACCTTCCACCAGCAGATATTAACCTACCACCAGCAGATATTAACCTACCACCAGCAGATATTAACCTTCCACCAGCAGATATTAACCTTCCACCAGCAGATATTAACCTTCCAACAGCAGATATTAACCTACCACCAGCAGATATTAACCTTCCACCAGCAGATATTAACCTACCACCAGCAGATATTAAGCTTCCACCAGCAGATATTAACCTTCCACCAGCAGATATTAACCTACCACCAGCAGATATTAACCTTCCACCAGCAGATATTAACCTACCACCAGCAGATATTAAGCTTCCACCAGCAGATATTAACCTTCCACCAGCAGATATTAACCTACCACCAGCAGATATTAAGCTTCCACCAGCAGATATTAACCTTCCACCAGCAGATATTAACCTTCCACCAGCAGATATTAACCTTCCACCAGCAGATATTAACCTTCCACCAGCAGATATTAACCTTCCACCAGCAGATATTAACCTTCCACCAGCAGATATTAACCTTCCACCAGCAGTTATTAACCTTCCACCAGCAGATATTAACCTTCCACCAGCAGATATTAACCTTCCACCAGCAGTTATTAACCTTCCACCAGCAGATATTAACCTTCCACCAGCAGATATTAACCTACCACCAGCAGATATTAACCTTCCACCAGCAGATATTAACCTTCCACCAGCAGTTATTAACCTTCCACCAGCAGATATTAACCTTCCACCAGCAGATATTAACCTTCCACCAGCAATTATTAACCTTCCACCAGCAGATATTAACCTTCCACCAGCAGATATTAACCTTCCACCAGCAGTTATTAACCTTCCACCAGCAGATATTAACCTTCCACCAGCAGATATTAACCTACCACCAGCAGATATTAACCTTCCACCAGCAGATATTAACCTACCACCAGCAGATATTAAGCTTCCACCAGCAGATATTAACCTTCCACCAGCAGATATTAACCTACCACCAGCAGATATTAACCTTCCACCAGCAGATATTAACCTTCCACCAGCAGATATTAACCTTCCACCAGCAGTTATTAACCTTCCACCAGCAGATATTAACCTTCCACCAGCAGATATTAACCTTCCACCAGCAGTTATTAACCTTCCACCAGCAGATATTAACCTTCCACCAGCAGATATTAACCTACCACCAGCAGATATTAACCTTCCACCAGCAGATATTAACCTTCCACCTGCAGTTATTAACCTTCCACCAGCAGATATTAACCTTCCACCAGCAGTTATTAACCTTCCACCAGCAGATATTAACCTACCACCAGCAGATATTAACCTTCCACCAGCAGATATTAACCTTCCACCTGCAGTTATTAACCTTCCACCAGCAGATATTAACCTACCACCAGCAGATATTAACCTTCCACCAGCAGATATTAACCTTCCACCAGCAGATATTAACCTTCCACCAGCAAATATTAACCTTTCACCAGCATATATTAACCTTCCACCAGCAGATACTAACCTTCCACCAGCAGATACTAACCTTCCACCAGCATATATTAACCTTCCACCAGCATATATTAACCTTCCACCAGCAGATATTAAGCTTCCACCAGCATATATTAACCTTCCACCAGCAGATACTAACCTTCCACCAGCAGATACTAACCTTCCACCAGCATATATTAACCTTCCACCAGCAGATATTAAGCTTCCACCAGCAGATACTAACCTTCCACCAGCAGATACTAACCTTCCACCAGCATATATTAACCTTCCACCAGCAGATATTAAGCTTCCACCAGCAGATATTAAGCTTCCACCAGCATATATTAACCTTCCACCAGCAGATACTAACCTTCCACCAGCATATATTAACCTTCCACCAGCATATATTAACCTTCCACCAGCAGATATTAAGCTTCCACCAGCATATATTAACCTTCCACCAGCAGATACTAACCTTCCACCAGCAGATACTAACCTTCCACCAGCATATATTAACCTTCCACCAGCAGATATTAAGCTTCCACCAGCAGATACTAACCTTCCACCAGCAGATACTAACCTTCCACCAGCATATATTAACCTTCCACCAGCAGATATTAAGCTTCCACCAGCAGATATTAAGCTTCCACCAGCAGATATTAACCTTCCACCAGCAGATATTAACCTTCCAACAGGAGATATTAATCTTCCACCAGCAGATATTAAGCTTCCACCAGCAGATATTAACCTTCCACCAGCAGATATTAACCTTCCACCAGCAGATATTAACCTTCCACCAGCAGATATTAACCTTCCACCAGCAGATATTAACCTTCCACCAGCAGATATTAACCTTCCACCAGCAGATATTAACCTTCCACCATCAGATATTAACTTTCCACAAGCAGATATTAACCTTCCACCAGCAGATATTAACTTTCCACAAGCAGATATTAACCTACCAACAGCAGATATTAACCTACCACCAGCAGATATTAACCTTCCACCAGCACATATTAACCTTCCACCAGCAGATATTAACCTACCAACAGCAGATATTAACCTACCACCAGCAGATATTAACCTTCCACCAGCACATATTAACCTTGCACCAGCAGATATTAACCTACCACCAGCAGATATTAACCTTCCAACAGCAGATATTAACCTACCACCAGCAGATATTAACCTTCCACCAGCAGATATTAACCTTCCACCAGCAGATATTAACCTTCCACCAGCAGATATTAACCTTCCACCAGCATACTAACGTTCCACCAGCAGATATTAACCTTCCAACAGCAGATATTAACCTATCATTAGCAGATATTAACCTACCACCAGCAGATATTAACCTTCCACCAGAAGATATTAACCTTCCACCAGCAGATATTAACCTTCCACCAGCTGATATTAACCTTCCACCAGCAGATATTAACCTTCCACCAGCAGATATTAACCTTCCACCAGCAGATATTAACCTTCCACCAGCAGATATTAACCTTCCACCAGCAGATATTAACCTTCCACCAGCAGATATTAACCTACCACCAGCAGATATTAACCTTCCACCAGCAGATATTAACCTACCACCAGCAGATATTAACCTCCCACCAGCAGATATTAACCTTCCACCAGCAGATATTAACCTACCACCAGCAGATATTAACCTCCCACCAGCAGATATTAACCTTCCACCAGCAAATATTAACCTTCCAAAAGCAGATATTAACCTTCCTCCAGCAGATATTAACCTTCCACCAGCAGATATTAACCTTCCAAAAGCAGATATTAACCTTCCTTCAGCAGATATTAACCTTCCACCAGCAGATATTAACCTTCCACCAGCAGATATTAACCTTCCAAAAGCAGATATTAACCTTCCTCCAGCAGATATTAACCTTCCACCAGCAGATATTAACCTTCCAAAAGCAGATATTAACCTTCCTTCAGCAGATATTAACCTTCCACCAGCAGATATTAACCTTCCACCAGCAGATATTAACCTTCCAAAGGGAGATATTAATCTTCCACCAGCAGATATTAACCTTCCACCAGCAGATATTAACCTTCCAGCAGCAGATATTAACCTTCCACCAGCAGATATTAGCCTTCCACCAGCGGATATTAACCTTCCACCAGCAGATATTAACCTTCCACCAGCAGATATTAACCTTCCAAAAGGAGATATTAATCTTCCACCAGCAGATATTAACCTTCCACCAGCAGATATTAACCTTCCAGCAGCAGATATTAACCTTCCACCAGCAGATATTAGCCTTCCACCAGCAGATATTAACCTTCCAGCAGCAGATATTAACCTTCCACCAGCAGATATTAACCTACCACCAGCAGATATTAACCTTCCACCAGCAGATATTAACCTTCCAGCAGCAGATATTAACCTTCCACCAGCAGATACTAACCTTCCACCAGCAGATATTAACCTTCCACCAGCAGATATTAGCCTTCCACCAGCAGATATTAACCTTCCACCAGCAGATATTAACTTTCCACCAGTAGATATTAACCTTCCACCAGAAGATATTAACCTTCCACCAGCAGATATTAACCTTCCACCAGCAGATGTTAACCTACCACAAGCAGATATTAACCTTCCACCAGCAGATATTAACCTTCCACCAGCAGATATTAACCTTCCACCAGCAGATATTAACCTACCACCAGCAGATATTAACCTACCACTAGCAGATATTAACCTTCCACCAGCAGATATTAACCTTCCACCAGCAGATATTAACCTTCCACCAGTAGATATTAACCTTCCACCAGCAGATATTAACCTTCCACCAGCAGATATTAACCTACCACCAGCAGATATTAACCTTCCACCAGTAGATATTAACCTTCCACCAGAAGATATTAACCTTCCACCAGGAGATATTAACCTTCCACCAGCAGATATTAACCTTCCACCAGCAGATATTAACCTTCCACCAGCAGATATTAACCTTCCACCAGAAGATATTAACCTTCCACCAGAAGATATTAACCTTCCACCAGTAGATATTAACCTTCCACCAGGAGATATTAACCTTCCACCAGCAGATATTAACCTTCCACCAGAAGATATTAACCTTCCACCAGGAGATATTAACCTTCCACCAGTAGATATTAACCTTCCACCAGAAGATATTAACCTTCCACCAGTAGATATTAACCTTCCACCAGCAGATATTAACCTTCCACCAGTAGATATTAACCTTCCACCAGAAGATATTAACCTTCCACCAGGAGATATTAACCTTCCACCAGCAGATATTAACCTACCACCAGCAGATATTAACCTACCACCAGCAGATATTAACCTTCCACCAGCAGATATTAACCTTCCACCAGCAGATATTAACCTACCACCAGCAGATATTAACCTTCCACCAGCAGATATTAACCTACCACCAGCAGATATTAACTTTCCACCTGCAGATATTAACCTTTCACCAGCAGATATTAACCTTCCACCAGCAGATATTAACCTTCCACCAGTAGATATTAACCTTCCACCAGAAGATATTAACCTTCCACCAGGAGATATTAACCTTACACCAGCAGATATTAACCTACCACCAGCAGATATTAACCTACCACCAGCAGATATTAACCTTCCACCAGCAGATATTAACCTTCCACCAGCAGATATTAACCTACCACCAGCAGATATTAACCTTCCACCGGCAGATATTAACCTACCACCAGCAGATATTAACCTTCCACCAGCAGATATTAACCTACCACCAGCAGATATTAACCTACCACCAGCAGATATTAACCTTCCACCAGCAGATATTAACCTACCACCAGCAGATATTAATCTTCCACCAGCAGATATTAACCTTCCACCAGCAGATATTAACCTACCCCCAGCAGATATTAACCTTCCACCAGCAGATATTAACCTACCACCAGCAGATATTAACCTTCCACCAGCAGATATTAACCTACCACCAGCAGATATTAACCTTCCACCAGCAGATATTAAGCTTCCACCAGCAGATATTAACCTTCCACCAGCAGATATTAAGCTTCCACCAGCAGATATTAACCTTCCACCAGCAGATATTAAGCTACCACCAGCAGATATTAACCTTCCACCAGCAGATATTAACCTACCACCAGCAGATATTAAGCTTCCACCAGCAGATATTAAGCTTCCACCAGCAGATATTAACCATCCACCAGCAGATATTAACCTTCCACCAGCAGCTATTAACCTTCCACCAGCAGATATTAACCTTCCACCAGCAGATATTAACCTTCCACCAGCAGATATTAAGCTTCCACCAGCAGATATTAACCTTCCACCAGCAGATATTAACCTTCCACCAGCAGATATTAAGCTTCCACCAGCAGATATTAACCTTCCACCAGCAGATATTAACCTTCCACCAGCAGATATTAAGCTTCCACCAGCAGATATTAACCTTCCACCAGCAGATATTAACCTTCCACCAGCAGATATTAACCTTCCACCAGCAGATATTAAGCTTCCACCAGCAAATATTAACCTTCCACCAGCAGATATTAACCATCCACCAGCAGATATTAAGCTTCCACCAGCAGATATTAAGCTTCCACCAGCAGATATTAACCTTCCACCAGCAGATATTAACCTTCCACCAGCAGCTATTAACCTTCCACCAGCAGATATTAACCTTCCACCAGCAGATATTAACCTTCCACCAGCAGATATTAAGCTTCCACCAGCAGATATTAACCTTCCACCAGCAGATATTAACCTTCCACCAGCAGATATTAAGCTTCCACCAGCAGATATTAACCTTCCACCAGCAGATATTAACCTTCCACCAGCAGATATTAAGCTTCCACCAGCAGATATTAACCTTCCACCAGCAGATATTAACCTTCCACCAGCAGATATTAACCTTCCACCAGCAGATATTAAGCTTCCACCAGCAAATATTAACCTTCCACCAGCAGATATTAACCATCCACCAGCAGATATTAAGCTTCCACCAGCAGATATTAAGCTTCCACCAGCAGATATTAACCTTCCACCAGCAGATATTAACCATCCACCAGCAGATATTAACCTTCCACCAGCAGATATTAAGCTTCCACCAGCAGATATTAACCTTCCTCCAGCAGTTATTAACCATCCACCAGCAGATATTAAGCTTCCACCAGCAGATATTAAGCTTCCACCAGCAGATATTAACCTTCCACCAGCAGATATTAACCTTCCACCAGCAGATATTAACCTTCCACCAGCAGATATTAACCTACCACCAGCAGATATTAACCTTCCACCAGCAGATATTAACCATCCACCAGCAGATATTAAGCTTCCACCAGCAGATATTAAGCTTCCACCAGCAGATATTAACCTTCCACCAGCAGATATTAAGCTTCCACCAGCAGATATTAAGCTTCCACCAGCAGATATTAACCTTCCACCAGCAGATATTAACCTTCCACCGGCAGATATTAAGCTTCCACCAGCAGATATTAACCTTCCACCATCAGATATTAAGCTTCCACCAGCAGATATTAAGCTTCCACCAGCAGATATTAACCTTCCACCAGCAGATATTAACCTTCCACCAGCAGATATTAAGCTTCCACCAGCAGATATTAAGCTTCCACCAGCAGATATTAAGCTTCCACCAGCAGATATTAACCTTCCACCAGCAGATATTAAGCTTCCACCAGCAGATATTAACCTTCCACCAGCAGATATTAAGCTTCCACCAGCAGATATTAACCTTCCACCAGCAGATATTAACCTTCCACCAGCAGATATTAACCTTCCACCAGCAGATATTAACCTTCCACCAGCAGATATTAACCTTCCACCAGCAGATATTAACCTTCCACCAGCAGATATTAAGCTTCCACCAGCAGATATTAACCTTCCACCAGCAGATATTAACCTTCCACCAGCAGATATTAACCTTCCACCAGCAGTTATTAACCTTCCACCAGCAGTTATTAACCTACCACCAGCAGATATTAACCTTCCACCAGCAGATATTAACCTTCCACCAGCAGATATTAACCTTCCACCAGCAGATATTAACCTTCCACCAGCAGATATTAACCATCCACCAGCAGATATTAAGCTTCCACCAGCAGATATTAACCTTCCACCAGCAGATATTAACCTTCCACCAGCAGATATTAAGCTTCCACCAGCAGATATTAAGCTTCCACCAGCAGATATTAACCTTCCACCAGCAGATATTAACCTTCCACCAGCAGATATTAAGCTTCCACCAGCAGATATTAAC
>NC_091295.1:73097856-73130356 GCF_038502225.1 Cherax quadricarinatus | reverse complement strand
TAATATATCGACAGCTAGTAGGGACCATCAGCAGATCCTCCACAAAAGTTACAAAACTCCCATACTACTGAATCTAAGTTCAGCATAAGAAAATCCCCGACGGTGATAATACACAGATACCAGTACAAGTTAGGTCAGAAGCTACAGCTCAGGACCTGAGTTGCTCAGAGTGTCTGTGAGACTCAACCTCAGTACAACGTCGAAAATCACTAAGTCTATACAATGTTCTGTGAACAGAGTCTCCAGAACTAACAACAATGAGACAAGAGACGATCTTCCAACAAGGGCCAATAAGGTAGACTTAGGCTCTTCTTGTCAAGAATACGTCCAACCACCAAGCGAGTCTAGATCAGACTGAATACTTCAGGCAAGGTGAGGACACCCCGCTCCTCTCTATCACGTGATAGCTCCATGGACAGTTACTGCCCAGCAACAGAAGCCGGCAGGGAAACGAGCAAAGAGCGGTAATTACAGTAGTTAGACAATCAAGACTTGAACTGTGAGCACATAATATATGTGTTACATCCTACCTAACAACAGGTAACTAAGTCAAATAATAATATAAAGCAATATATTCACGATTTAGCTATTATCGCAAATACAAGCAGTATAAAATTATATGAAAAGGTAATATACGTTATATTCATAATCATAATATACATTATATATATTGCAACCCATTCAGGGGTTGCAACACACACACACACACACACACACACACACACACACACACACACACACACACACACACACACACACACACACACACACACACACACACACACACACACACACAACACACACACACACATGCACACACAACACACACACACATGCACATACACACATACATATGCACACTCACAACACACACAGGTAATCAGGCTGAGGAAAGACGGTGGGGAACTCACAAGAAACGATCACGAGGTGTGAGAGCTCAACACGAGATTTAAGGAAATATTTACAGTAGAAACAGGAAGGGCTCTGGGAAGACAGGACGGAGCGGAACATCAACAGGGAATATACCAACAAGTGTTGGATGACATACATACAACGAAGGAGGATATGCAGAAGCTGCTAAGCGACCTTGATACCTGAAAGGCGATAAGACCGGACATCTCCCCATGAGTCCTTAGAGGGGGAGCAGAAACACTGTGCGTGCCACTAATCACAATCTTCAATACATCCCTAGAAACTGGGCAACTGCTTGAGGTATGGAAGACGGCAAATGTAGTCCCTATTTTTAAGAAAAGAAACAGAAACGAGGCACTAAACTACAGACCAGTGTCTGACGTGTATAGTATGCAAAGTCATGGAGAAGATTATTAGGAGGAGAGTGGTGGAACACCTGGAACGGAACAAGATTATAAACGACAGCCAGCACAGATTCATAGAAGGCAGATCGTGTGTCACAAACCTTCTGGAGTTGGTGTCACCACTTTATATTTGTTAAAAAAATGAAAGAGAGAAATTGTGTTTGAAAATGGGTCATCCGATCGGGTTGAACCTTGAGTGAGCTCGGCTTTAGAGTGCTGCTACACCTCCACTACTTTCCACCATCACCGACAATCTGGCTGATCAGAGAGTGGAGGTACAGTGACATATTATCAGTCACAGGCTGACGTTCCCTCACTTGAAACTGCGTAACCCAAACAGATAATTGCACGAGTCTACAAGGGAAAGAGGTTGACCTCCAGCTGCTGGTCCTTGACATAACTATTAGGTCCTGCTAGTTAGCAGAACGACCCTGGAAACTCATCAAAGGCAAACCAAAGGTGTTGTCAAGATGGTAAGATTTGTATAAAGACGAAAACGATCATATTTACGTAAAATTCCGGAGATTTAAAAAAAATAATATGTCAAATTCTCAGTAAATTCCTGCAATAAATTCCCATCAGTTTCTTAGGAAGGTCTGAGCGTAAAAGTGGAAGAAGAGGCGTCAGGCAGGAATAGAAATGTTTGAGTATTTCTTAATCCGCAAATCTTGCATTAATTCGTTCAACTCGTCATTCCCCTTCAATATTTCTTCCCCTCACCCGGTCCTCCAGTGAGGGGAAGTGTGTTGATGGTATCTATGTGTGAGGGAGGGTAGCAGTGAGGGGAAGTGTGTTGATGGTATCTATGTGGGAGGGAGGGTAGCAGTGAGGGGAAGTGTGTTGATGGTATCTATGTGTGAGGGAGGGTAGCAGTGAGGGGAAGTGTGTTGATGGTATCTATGTGGGAGGGAGGGTAGCAGTGAGGGGAAGTGTGTTGATGGTATCTATGTGGGAGGGAGGGTAGCAGTGAGGGGAAGTGTGTTGATGGTATCTATGTGGGAGGGAGGGTAGCAGTGAGGGGAAGTGTGTTGATGGTATCTATGTGGGAGGGAGGGTAGCAGTGAGGGGAAGTGTGTTGATGGTATCTATGTGGGAGGGAGGGTAGCAGTGAGGGGAAGTGTGTTGATGGTATCTATGTGGGAGGGAGGGTAGCAGTGAGGGGAAGTGTGTTGATGGTATCTATGTGGGAGGGAGGGTAGCAGTGAGGGGAAGTGTGTTGATGGTATCTATGTGGGAGGGAGGGTAGCAGTGAGGGGAAGTGTGTTGATGGTATCTATGTGGGAGGGAGGGTAGCAGTGAGGGGAAGTGTGTTGATGGTATCTATGTGGGAGGGAGGGTAGCAGTGAGGGGAAGTGTGTGATGGATGTGGGAGGGAGGGTAGCAGTGAGGGGAAGTGTGTTGATGGTATCTATGTGGGAGGGAGGGTAGCAGTGAGGGGAAGTGCGTTGATGGTATCTATGTGGGAGGGAGGGTAGCAGTGAGGGGAAGTGCGTTGATGGTATCTATGTGGGAGGGAGGGTAGCAGTGAGGGGAAGTGCGTTGATGGTATCTATGTGGGAGGGAGGGTAGCAGTGAGGGGAAGTGTGTTGATGGTATCTATGTGAGAGGGACGGTAGCAGTGAGGGGAAGTGCGTTGATGGTATCTATGTGGGAGGGAGGGTAGCAGTGAGGGGAAGTGTGTTGATGGTATCTATGTGTGAGGGAGGGTAGCAGTGAGGGGAAGTGTGTTGATGGTATCTATGTGGGAGGGAGGGTAGCAGTGAGGGGAAGTGTGTTGATGGTATCTATGTGTGAGGGAGGGTAGCAGTGAAGGGAAGTGCGTTGATGGTATCTATGTGTGAGGGAGGGTAGCAGTGAGGGGAAGTGTGTTGATGGTATCTATGTGAGAGGGAGGGTAGCAGTGAAGGGAAGTGCGTTGATGGTATCTATGTGTGAGGGAGGGTAGCAGTGAGGGGAAGTGTGTTGATGGTATCTATGTGGGAGGGAGGGTAGCAGTGAAGGGAAGTGCGTTGATGGTATCTATGTGTGAGGGAGGGTAGCAGTGAGGGGAAGTGTGTTGATGGTATCTATGTGAGAGGGACGGTAGCAGTGAGGGGAAGTGTGTTGATGGTATCTACGTGGAAGGGAGGGTAGCAGTGAGGGGAAGTGTGTTGATGGTATCTACGTGGGAGAGAGGGTAGCAGTGAGGGGAAGTGTGTTGATGGTATCTACGTGGGAGGGAGGGTAGCAGTGAGGGGAAGTGTGTTGATGGTATCTACGTGGGAGGGAGGGTAGCAGTGAGAGGAAGTGTGTTGATGGTATCTATGTGTGACGGAGGGTAGCAGTGAGGGGAAGTGTGTTGATGGTATCTACGTGGGAGGGAGGGTAGCAGTGAGGGGAAGTGTGTTGATGGTATCTACGTGGGAGGGAGGGTAGCAGTGAGGGGAAGTGTGTTGATGGTATCTCTGTGTGAGGGAGGGTAGCAGTGAGGGGAAGTGTGTTGATGGTATCTATGTGGGAGGGAGGGTAGCAGTGAGGGGAAGTGTGTTGATGGTATCTATGTGGGAGGGAGGGTAGCAGTGAGAGGAAGTGTGTTGATGGTATCTATGTGTGAGGGAGGGTAGCAGTGAGGGGAAGTGTGTTGATGGTATCTATGTGTGAGGGAGGGTAGCAGTGAGGGGAAGTGTGTTATGGTCTCAGTAGTAGTAACCAGTTACCAGTAACCAGTGTACCAGTAGTTGACTCACTACCAACCGTCTCTGCCTGAGTCACTATCTGTATTCATATTGTGCTGACCACAGCAGTATTCAAGGACCCCCTCACATATGGGTACTGTGGGCGGCTAGTCAGTGTTACGAGAGTGAGCAAGGAGATAGGCAGGCTGTTGGGCGCTCCCCACATTATCTGTAATTATACGTACTACCAGCCTACGTGAGTATTACTTTACCCTATCCACGTGTTCGAACTCCCACATGATAATGGTATCTATATGGGAGGGAGGGTAGCAGTGAGGGGAAGTGTGTTGATGGTATCTATGTGTGAGGGAGGGTAGCAGTGAGGGGAAGTGTGTTGATGGTATCTATGTGGGAGGGAGGGTAGCAGTGAGGGGAAGTGTGTTGAAGTATCTACGTGGGAGGGAGGGTAGCAGTGAGGGGAAGTGTGTTGAAGTATCTACGTGGGAGGGAGGGTAGCAGTGAGGGGAAGTGTGTTGATGGTATCTACGTGGGAGGGAGGGTAGCAGTGAAGGGAAGTGTGTTGATGGTATCTACGTGGGAGGGAGGGTAGCAGTGAAGGGAAGTGTGTTGATGGTATCTACGTGGGAGGGAGGGTAGCAGTGAGGGGAAGTGTGTTGATGGTATCTACGTGGGAGGGAGGGTAGCAGTGAGGGGAAGTGTGTTGATGGTATCTACGTGGGAGGGAGGGTAGCAGTGAGGGGAAGTGTGTTGATGGTATCTACGTGGGAGGGAGGGTAGCAGTGAGGGGAAGTGTGTTGATGGTATCTACGTGGGAGGGAGGGTAGCAGTGAGGGGAAGTGTGTTGATGGTATCTACGTGGGAGGGAGGGTAGCAGTGAGGGGAAGTGTGTTGATGGTATCTACGTGGAACGGAGGGATTAGACATGTCTTGGAACGTCTCACAGTGTTGACTAAAGTACCACCATCATCCTGAGTGCTTCATAGACACCCTGAGTGGTCTGTAGACATCCTGAATGGTCCGTAGACACCCTGAGTGGTCCGTAGACATCCTGAATGGTCCGTAGACACCCTGAGTGGTCCGTAGACACCCTGAGTAGTCCGTAGACACCCTGAATGGTCCGTAGACACCTTGAGTGATTCGTAGACACCCTGAGTGGTCCGTAGACACCCTGAGTGATTCGTAGACACCCTGAGGGATTCGTAGACACCCTGAGTGGTCCGTAGACACCCTGAATGGTCCGTACACACCCTGAGTGATTCGTAGACACCCTGAGTGATTCGTAGGCGCCCTGAGTGATTCGTAGACACCCTGAGTGATTCGTAGGCACCCTGAGTGATTCGTAGACACCCTGAGTGTTTCATAGACACCCTGAGTGATTCATAGACACCATGAGTGGTCCGCACACACCATGAGTGGTCCGCACACACCATGAGTGGTCCGCACGCACCATGAGTGGTCCGCAGACACCATGAGTGGTCCGCACACACCATGAGTGGTTCGCAGACACCATGAGTGGTCCGCAGACACCATGAGTGGTCCGCAGACAGGTCAACCTACTTCTCACTATCCCAAATCTGCACACAGAAATCACTCCCTATGAAAGTAAAAGATTGGGCAGGCGATGCAAAATGCCCCCAATTAAAAGTAGGGGCGCCATTGGTACACTAAGGGAAAACACCATAAGTGTCCGGGGCCCAAGACTGTTCAACAGCCTCCCGTCAAGCATTAGGGGAATTACCAATAAACCCCTGGCTGCCTTCAAGACACCTGGCTGCCTTCAAGACACCTGGCTGCCTTCAAGACACCTGGCTGCCTTCAAGACACCTGGCTGCCTTCAAGACACCTGGCTGCCTTCAAGACACCTGACTGCCTTCAAGACACCTGGCTGCCTTCAAGACACCTGGCTGCCTTCAAGACACCTGACTGCCTTCAAGACACCTTGCTGCCTTCAAGACACCTGGCTGCCTTCAAGACACCTGGCTGCCTTCAAGACACCTGGCTGCCTTCAAGACACCTGGCTGCCTTCAGGACACCTGTCTGCCTTCAAGACACCTGGCTGCCTTCAAGACACCTGGCTGCCTTCAAGACACCTGGCTGCCTTCAAGACACCTGGCTGCCTTCAAGACACCTGGCTGCCTTCAAGACACCTGGCTGCCTTCAAGACACCTGTCTGCCTTCAAGACATCTGGCTGCCTTCAAGACATCTGGCTGCCTTCAAGACACCTGGCTGCCTTCAGGACACCTGTCTGCCTTCAAGACACCTGGCTGCCTTCAAGACACCTGGCTGCCTTCAAGACACCTGGCTGCCTTCAAGACACCTGGCTGCCTTCAAGACACCTGGCTGCCTTCAAGACACCTGGCTGCCTTCAAGACACCTGTCTGCCTTCAAGACACCTGGCTGCCTTCAAGACACCTGTCTGCCTTCAAGACACCTGTCTGCCTTCAAGACATCTGGCTGCCTTCAAGACACCTGGCTGCCTTCAAGACACCTGGCTGCCTTCAAGACACCTGGCTGCCTTCAAGACACCTGTCTGCCTTCAAGACATCTGGCTGCCTTCAAGACACCTGGCTGCCTTCAAGACACCTGGCTGCCTTCAAGACACCTGGCTGCCTTCAAGACACCTGGCTGCCTTCAAGACACCTGGCTGCCTTCAAGACATCTGGCTGCCTTCAAGACACCTGGCTGCCTTCAAGAGAGAGCTGGACAGACACCTAAAGTCAGTGACGGATCAGCCGGGCTGTGGCCCGTACGTTGGACTACGTGCAGCCAGCAGTAACAGCCTGGTTGATCAGGCCCTGATCCACCGGGAGGCCTGGTCGTGGACCGGGCCGCGGGGGCGTTGATCCCCGGAATAACCTCCAGGTAGACTCCTGGTATACCTAACTAATACCCCCACTACCATATATTTCAGTGAACCTGGAGAGTCTTCCGGGGGTCAACGTCCCCGCGGCCCGGTCCCTGGCCCGGCCTCGTGATGGATCAGGGCCTGATCAACCAGGTTGTTACTGTTAGCCTCACGTAGCTCAACGTACGAACCACAGTCCGGCTGGTGAGGTACTGACTTCAGGTATCTGTCCAGCTTTATCTTGAAGGTGGCCAGGGGTCTTGAAGGTGGCCAGGGGTCTTGAAGGTGGCCAGGGGTCTTGAAGGTGGCCAGGGGTCTTGAAGGTGGCCAGGGGTCTTGAAGGTGGCCAGGGGTCTTGAAGGTGGCCAGGGGTCTTGAAGGTGGCCAGGGGTCTTGAAGGTGGACAGGGGTCTTGAAGGTGGCAAGGGGTCTTGAAGGTGGCCAGGGGTCTTGAAGGTGGCCAGGGGTCTTGAAGGTGGCCAGGGGTCTTGAAGGTGGCAAGGGGTCTTGAAGGTGGCCATGGGTCTTGAAGGTGGCCAGGGGTCTTGAAGGTGGCAAGGGGTCTTGAAGGTGGCCATGGGTCTTGAAGGTGACCAGGGGTCTTGAAGGTGGCCAGGGGTCTTGAAGGTGGCCAGGGGTCTTGAAGGTGGCCAGGGGTCTTGAAGGTGGCCAGGGGTCTTGAAGGTGGCCAGGGGTCTTGAAGGTGGCCAGGGGTCTTGAAGGTGGCCAGGGGTCTTGAAGGTGGCAAGGGGTCTTGAAGGTGGCCATGGGTCTTGAAGGTGGCCAGGGGTCTTGAAGGTGGCCAGGGGTCTTGAAGGTGGCCAGGGGTCTTGAAGGTGGCCAGGGGTCTTGAAGGTGGCCATGGGTCTTGAAGGTGGCCAGGGGTCTTGAAGGTGGCCAGGGGTCTTGAAGGTGGCCAGGGGTCTTGAAGGTGGCCAGGGGTCTTGTAGGTGGCCAGGGGTCTTGAAGGTGGCCAGGGGTCTTGAAGGCGGCCAGGGGTCTTGAAGGTGGGCAGGGGTCTTGAAGGTGGCCAGGGGTCTTGAAGGCGGCCAGGGGTCTTGAAAGTGGTCAGGAGTCTTGAAGACAGCCAGGAGTCTTGAAGACAGCCAGGAGTCTTGAAGGTGGCCAGGGGTCTTGAAGGTGGCCAGGGGTCTTGAAGGCGGCCAGGGGTCTTGAAGGCGCCCAAGGGTCTTGAAGGCGGCCATGGGTCTTGAAGGTCGCCAGGGGTCTTGAAGACAGCCAGGAGTTTTGAAGGTGGCCAGGGGTCTTGAAGGTGGCCAGGGGTCTTGAAGGTGGCCAGGGGTCTTGAAGGCGGCCAGGGATCTTGAAGGCGGCCAGGGGTCTTGAAGGTGGCCAGCTGTCTTGAAGGTGGCCAGGGGTCTTGAAGGCGGCCAGGGGTCTTGAAGACAGCCAGGAGTCTTGAAGACAGCCAGGAGTCTTGAAGACAGCCAGGAGTCTTGAAAACAACCAGGAGTCTTGAAGACAGCCAGGGGTCTTGAAGACAGCCAGGGGTCCTGAAAGCAGCCAGGAGTCTTGAAGACAGCCAGGAGTCTTGAAGACAACCAGGAGTCTTGAAGACAACCAGGAGTTTTGAAGACAACCAGGAGTCTTGAAGACAGCCAGGGGTCTTGAAGACAGCCAGGGGTCTTGAAGACAACCAGGAGTCTTGAAGACAACCAGGGGTCTTGAAGACAGCCAGGAGTCTTGAAGACAGCCAGGAGTCTTGAAGACAACCAGGAGTCTTGAAGACAACCAGGAGTCCTGAAGACAACCAGGAGTCTTGAAGACAACCAGGAGTCTTGAAGACAGCCAGGGGTCCTGAAGACAACCAGGAGTCTTGAAGACAGCCAGGGGTCCTGAAAGCAGCCAGGAGCCTTGAAGACAGCCAGGAGTCTTGAAGACAACCAGGAGTCTTGAGGACAACCAGGAGTCTTGAAGACAACCAGGAGTCTTGAAGACAGCCAGGAGTCTTGAAGACAGCCAGGAGTCTTGAAGACAACCAGGAGTCTTGAAGACAACCAGGAGTCTTGAAGACAGCCAGGAGTCTTGAAGACGGCCAGGATTCTTAAAGACAACCAGGAGTCTTCAAGACAACCAGGAGTCCTGAAAACAACCAGGAGTCTAGATGACAGCCAGGAGTCTTGACAACAACCAAGAGTCTTGAAGACAACCAGGAGTCTTGAAGACATCAAGGAGTCTTTAAGACAACCAAGAGTCTTGAAGACAACCAGGAGTCTTGAAGACAACAAAGAGTCTTGAAGACAACCAGGAGTCTTGAAGACAGCCAGGAATCTTCAAGACAGCCAGTGGTCCTGAAGACAACCAGGAGTCTTGAAGACAACCAGGAGTCTTGAAGACAACCAGGAGTCTTGAAGACAGCCAGGAGTCTTGAAGACAGCCAGGAGTCTTGAAGACAGCCAGGAGTCTTGAAGACAACCAGGAGTCTTGAAGACAACCAGGAGTCTTGAAGACAGCCAGGAGTCTTGAAGACAACCAGGAGTCTTGAAGACAGCCAGGAGTCTTGAAGACAGCCAGGAGTCTTGAAGACAGCCAGGAGTCTTGAAGACAGCCAGGAGTCTTGAAGACAACCAGGAATCTTGAAGACAGCCAGGAGTCTTGAAGACAGCCAGGAGTCTTGAAGACAGCCAGGGGTCCTGAAGACAGCCAGGGGTCCTGAAGACAACCAGGAGTCTTGAAGACAGTCAGGGGTCCTGAAGACAACCAGGAGTCTTGAAGACAGTCAGGGGTCCTGAAGACAACCAGGAGTCTTGAAGACAGTCAGGGGTCCTGAAGACAACCAGGAGTCTTGAAGACAGTCAGGGGTCCTGAAGACAACCAGGAGTCTTGAAGACAGCCAGGGGTCCTGAAGACAACCAGGAGTCTTGAAGACAGCCAGGGGTCCTGAAGACAACCAGGAGTCTTGAAGACAGTCAGGGGTCCTGAAGACAACCAATAGTCTTTAAGACAGTCAGGGGTATGTTGGTAATTTCCTGTATGCCTGAACAGTCTTGAGCCCCAGACACTTATTGTGTTGTCTAGTAGTGTACTATTGTGTGTTTTTAACAAACACAATACTGTGGTAAAAATGGTGGTAGAGATAATAGTGGTAGTTAATAGTTTTGCTGGAGGTGGGAGGTATTTGTGATAGTGATGGTGGTAGTTATTAATGCCTGTGGTAGTGGTGGTAGATAGAGGCAGGAGGAGGTCACATATGACCTCCCTCACAGGTCACCATCAGCGTCAGTCCTCCTTGGAGTGTGAATGGAGATGTTGGAGGTGGTCTGGAGGGGAGGGGGTGGCCTTGTGATGGAGGGAGGGAGCATCGTAGGTGTAGTGAGGGAGGATTGTGGGTGTAGTGAGGGAGGGTGTATGGAGGGAGAGTTGTGAGTGTAGGGAGGGAGGGTAGGTGATGCTGGCTGATCTCCAGAGCACCGTCGGAGGGAGGGAGGGAGGGAAGGATGAAGGGAGGGAGGGAAGGAAGGGGTAACAGCAGAGAGGGAGTTCCAGCCAAGAAATCAACCAGTACAACCTCAACAGTCGCCCGGTTCTGTTTGCCTACCAGTGGCTCCTACTCCGGCTGCTACTCCAGCACCTACTCCAGGCTCCCACCTCGTCTACGTTGCATAACACGCAGGCGCACGACCCTCCGCCAGCGAAGTGCTACTTCCACAGGTAAGGAAGCTACCTCCGTCTGGCGCACCTTCGCCAGAGCCTCCTGGTCGCTGAGAAGCGTTCACCTCCTCACATCCAGCTGAGAATGGAAATTTTTCAGAAACTCAGATTTACAAGTTAACTGGTGCGTGTAAATGTGTTTGTCTTATTTACAAGATCACTCGAATGAGGTCGCACACACACACACACACACACCACACTCACACACACACACACACACACACACACACACACACACACACACACACACACACACACACACACACACACACACACACACACACACACACACACACACACACACACACACACACACACACACACACACACACACACACACACACACACACACACACACACACACACATAGTAGTCCCCATATTTAAGAAAGGAAACAGAAACGAGGCACTAAACTACAGACCTGTGTCTCTGACATGTATTGTGTGCAAAGTCATGGAGAAGATTATCAGGAGGAGAGTGGTCGAACACCTGGAAAGAAACAAGATTATAAATGAAAGCCAGCATGGGTTCATGGAAGGCAAATCTTGTATCACAAACCTCCTGGAGTTTTATGACAAGGTAACAGAAGTAAGACACGAGAAAGAGGAGTGGGTAGATTGCATTTTCCTAGACTGCAGGAAGGCCTTTGACACAGTTCCCCACAAGAGATTCGTGCAGAAGCTGTAGCATCAGGCGCATGTAAAAGGAAGGGCACTGCAATGGATAAGGGAATACCTGACAGGGAGGCAGCAACGAGTCATGGTACGTGAAGAGGTATCACAGTGGGCGCCTGTTACGAGCGGGGTCCCACAGGGGTCAGTTCTAGGACCAGTGCTATTTTTGATATATGTGAACAACACGATGGAAGGAATAGACTCTGAAGTGTCCCTGTTCACAGATGACGTGAAGTTGATGAGAAGAATTAAATCGGACGAGGATGAGGCAGAACTGCAAAGAGACCTGGACAGGCTGGACATGTGGTCCAGTAACTGGCTTCTCGAATTCAATCCAGCCAAATGCAAAGTCATGAAGATTGGGGAGGGGCAAAGAAGACCGCAGACAGAGTATAGGCTAGGTGGACAAAGACTACAGACCTCACTCAGGGAGAAAGACCTTGGGGTGACCATAACACCGAGCACATCACCGGAGGCACACATCAACCAAATAACTGCTGCAGCATACGGGCGCCTGGCAAACCTGAGAATAGCGTTCCGATACCTTAATAAGGAATCGTTCAAGACACTGTACACTGTGTATGTTAGGCCCATACTGGAGTATGCAGCACCAGTCTGGAACCCACACCTGGTCAAGCACGTCAAGAAGTTAGAGAAAGTACAAAGGTTTGCAACAATGCTAGTCCCAGAGCTCAAGGGAATGTCGTACGAGGAAAGGTTAAGGGAAATCGGACTGACCACACTGGAGGACAGAAGGGTCAGGGGAGACATGATAACGACATACAAGATACTGCGGGGAATAGACAAGGTGGACAGAGATAGGATGTTCCAGAGAGGGGACACAGGGACAAGGGGTCACAACTGGAAGCTGAAGACTCAGACGAGTCACAGGGACGTTAGGAAGTATTTCTTCAGTCATAGAGTTGTCAGCAAGTGGAATAGCCTAGCAAGTGAAGTAGTGGAGGCAGGAACCATACATAGTTTTAAGAAGAGGTATGACAAAGCTCAGGAAGCAGAGAGAGAGAGAGGATCCAGTAGCGATCAGTGAAGAGGCGGGGCCGGGAGCTGAGTCTCGACCCCTGCAACCACAATTAGGTGAGTACAATTAGGTGAGTACACACACACACACACACACACACACACACACACACACACACACACACACACACACACACACATACACACACACCTGACTATCACTACACAAGTGCCGTGTCATAACGGATAGAGGGGAGATGAATTGACACATCTGCCATCAGAGAAGACAGCATCCGTCACCCTCAGATCAGCACCTCCCACCCACGGATCAATCAAGCTCTCTCAGTACCTACGCTATTTTAAGCACAAACCACAGCACACCTAGGTCAGTAGTGCTAGCTTGCTAAGTTTAACACCTGTCTACTACACCAGGATCATTGAACCTGCAAGTCACCTGTATTCAAGAATACAGTAATCTCTGAAATCAGGACTGAAATCATATGTATACTGAGAAATACACGCCTTTCAGTGTGTATATACCGAGAGATACACACTTCTTGGTATATATACACTGAGAGATGTCGCTAGGTGTGTAAAGGCTGAGATACACACGTATCCACACGTGACATTGCAGTACGGCCCTAGAGTATTGGCCTCCAGTGACCTTGTCGGTCTGTGTATGGTCCGCCAGTGGTGCTGTGGTCTGTATATGGTCCGCCAGTGGTACTGTGATCTGTGTATGGTCCGCCAGTGGTGCTGTAGTCTGTATATGGTCCGCCAGTGGTACTGTGGTCCACGTATGGTCCACCTAGTAATTGTTATAAATAGAACCCCTGCCTCAGATACCTAGAAGAGAGATTCTAGGCGCTTCCAGGCCCCTCCAGCGCCTCCAGGCCCCTCCAGCACCTCCAGGCCCCTCCAGCACCTCCTAGGTCTATAACATTTCTCGAAGTACCCTCTCTAAGAGCACTTTCAGAAATCTTATAGACCTAGCCATTTTCAAGAAAAAATAAAATGGCCTCTTAGGACATTCATATCACCTTACACCAAACCCACACGACTCTAGTACATAACAGGCGTGATACTAGAAGCCACCTAAGCTCGTTAGACGTCTTGTGGGTGATTTTCTAACTTCCGGTATCCAGTATTCCTGACATCCAGTATTCCTAACATCTGTCAGCTGCTTCTAAACAACTGTCAGCTGCTTCTAGATAACTGTCAGCTGTTTCTAGACCACTGTCAGCTGTTTCTAAACCGCTGTCAGCTGCTTCTAGATCACTGTCAGCTGCTTATAGGTTACTGTCATCTGCTTCTGGATTACTGTTACCTGCTTTTAAATCACTGTCAGCTCTTCTAGACCATTGTCAGCTGCTTCTATATCACCGTCATGTGCTTCTAGGCCACTGTCAGCTGCTTCTAGATTATTGAGAGCCGCCTCGAGACCACTGTCAGCTACTTCTATACCACTGTCAGCTGCTTCTAGATCACTGTCAGCTGCTTCTAGAAACTGTCAGCAGCTTCTAGAAGACTTTCAGCTGCTTCTAGATCTCTGTCAGCTGCTTCTAGAAGACTGTCAGCTGCTTCTAGAAGGCTGTCAGCAGCTTCTAGAAGACTTTCAGCTGCTTCTAGATCTCAGTCAGCTGCTTCTAGAAGACTGTCAGCTGCTTCTAGAAGACTGTCAGCTCCTTCTAGAAAACTGTCAGCTGCTTCTAGAAGACTGTCAGCATCTTCTAGAAAACTTTCAGCTGCTTCTAGACCTCTGTCAGTTACCCTTCCCTTGCCCTGCCGACCTTGTCACACTTTTGGCACCGGTGCCATGATTCTGGTAGTGCCCAGCGAAACCACGTACTGAACCTGGAGCCGGATACCTGAAGCCGGATACCTGAAGCCGGATACCCTGGTGTCTTGAAGACAGTGTGGGTGTCTTGAAGACAGTGTGGGTGTCTTGAAGACAGTGTGGGTGTCTTGAAGACAGTGTGGGTGTCTTGAAGACAGTGTGGGTGTCTTGAAGATAGTGTGGGTGTCTTGAAGACAGTGTGGGTGTCTTGAAGATAGTGCGGGTGTCTTGAAGACAGTGTGGGTGTCTTGAAGACAGTGTGGGTGTCTTGAAGACAGTGTGGGTGTCTTGAAGATAGTGCGGGTTGTCTTGAAGACAGTGTGGGTGTCTTGAAGACAGTGTGGGTGTCTTGAAGACAGTGTGGGTGTCTTGAAGATAGTGCGGGTGTCTTGAAGACAGTGTGGGTGTCTTGAAGACAGTGTGGGTGTCTTGAAGACAGTGTGGGTGTCTTGAAGACAGTGTGGGTGTCTTGAAGATAGTGCGGGTGTCTTGAAGACAGTGTGGGTGTCTTGAAGACAGTGTGGGTGTCTTGAAGACAGTGTGGATGTCTTGAAGACAGTGTGGGTGTCTTGAAGACAATGTGGGTGTCTTGAAGACAGTGTGCATGCTACAGTTATCTAGCAGTATACCTGCTGTAGTTATCTAGCAGTATACCTGCTGTAGTTATCTAGCAGTATACCTGCTGTAGGTATCTAGCAGTATACCTGCTGTAGTTATCTAGCAGTATACCTGCTGTAGGTATCTAGCAGTATACCTGCTGTAGTTATCTAGCAGTATACCTGCTGTAGTTATCTAGCAGTATACCTGCTGTAGTTATCTAGCAGTATACTTGCTGTAGTTATCTAGCAGTATACCTGCTGCAGTTATCTAGCAGTATACCTGCTGTAGTTATCTAGCAGTATACCTACAGTAGTTATCTAGCAGTATACCTGCTGTAGTTATCTAGCAGTATACCTGCTGCAGTTATCTAGCAGTATACCTGCTGCAGTTATCTAGCAGTATACCTGCTGTAGTTATCTAGCAGTATACCTACAGTAGTTATCTAGCAGTATACCTGCTGTAGTTATCTAGCAGTATACCTGCTGTAGTTATCTAGCAGTATACCTGCTGTAGTTATCTAGCAGTATACCTACAGCAGTTATCTAGCAGTATACCTGCTGTAGTTATCTAGCAGTATACCTACAGTAGTTATCTAGCAGTATACCTGCTGTAGTTATCTAGCAGTATACCTGCTGTAGTTATCTAGCAGTATACCTACAGCAGTTATCTAGCAGTATACCTGCTGTAGTTATCTAGCAGTATACCTACAGTAGTTATCTAGCAGTATACCTGCTGTAGTTATCTAGCAGTATACCTGCTGTAGTTATCTAGCAGTATACCTACAGCAGTTATCTAGCAGTATACCTGCTGTAGTTATTTAGCAGTATACCTGCTGTAGTTATCTAGCAGTATACCTGCTGTAGTTATTTAGCAGTATACCTGCTGTAGTTATCTAGCAGTATACCTACAGCAGTTATCTAGCAGTATACTTGCTGTAGTTATCTAGCAGTATACTTGCTGTAGTTATCTAGCAGTATACCTGCTGTAGTTATTTAGCAGTATACCTGCTGTAGTTATCTAGCAGTATACCTGCTGTAGTTATCTAGCAGTATACTTGCTGTAGTTATCTAGCAGTATACTTGCTGTAGTTATCTAGCAGTATACCTACTAGCAGTATACCTGCTAGCAGTATACCTGCTGTAGTTTTCTAGCAGTATACCTGCTGTAGTTTTCTACCAGTATACCTGCTGTAGTTTTCTAGCAGTATACCTGCTATAGTTTTCTAGCAGTATACCTGCTATAGTTTTCTAGCAGTATACCTGCTATAGTTTTCTAGCAGTATACCTGCTATAGTTTTCTAGCAGTATACCTGCTATAGTTTTCTAGCAGTATACCTGCTGTAGTTATCTAGCAGTATACCTGCTGTAGTTATCTAGCAGTATACCTGCTGTAGTTATCTAGCAGTATACTTGCTGTAGTTATCTAGCAGTATACCTGCTGTAGTTATCTAGCAGTATACCTGCTGTAGTTATCTAGCAGTATACCTGCTGTAGTTATCTAGCAGTATACCTGCTGTAGTTATCTAGCAGTATACCTGCTGTAGTTTTCTAGCAGTATACCTGCTATAGTTTTCTAGCAGTATACCTGCTGTAGTTTTCTAGCAGTATACCTGCTGTAGTTTTCTAGCAGTATACCTGCTGTAGTTTTCTAGCAGTATACCTGCTGTAGTTTTCTAGCAGTATACCTGCTGTAGTTATTTAGCAGTATACCTACAGCAGTTATCTAGCAGTATACCTGCTGTAGTTATCTAGCAGTATACCTGCTGTAGTTATCTAGCAGTATACTTGCTGTAGTTATCTAGCAGTATACCTGCTGTAGTTATCTAGCAGTATACCTGCTGTAGTTATCTAGCAGTATACTTGCTTACCCAATTATAGTCTTCTGTTAAGCATACCCGCTGTTAGCTCTAGCAGCATACCCTTGCTGTAGCCATTCAGCCAGCATACCCAAGCTGTAGCTTATTCTAGCAGCATAATCTTGCCATAGCCTTCAGCAAGCATTACCCGTCGCACATCCAGCAGCATACCCGCCGTAGCCTTCACCAGCATACCCGCGTAGTTTATCTGTAGCGAGCATACCCGTTAATAGGCCTTCATCATACCCAGCTATAGCCTCCTGCTTGGCATACCCGCTTATAGCCTTCAGCAGCATAATCTGCTATAGCCTCTAGCAGCACCCGGCCAGGCCTCTGTTGCCAGCATACCCGCTATAAGCTCACACCCGCTATAGCCTTCTTCTAGCAGCATAATCCTATAGTTATTCCAGCAGCATACCCGTTGCCATAGCTTATCCAGCAGCATACCCGCCATAGCCTCTGTTGGCATACCCGTTGCAGTCACCCAGCATACCCGCTATAAGCCTCTGCTTAAGTACACCCGCTATTAGCTCTCTACAGCATACCCTGCTGCAGCTTATCCAGCAGCATAATCCTGGCTATAGCTCTTTTCAGCCAGCATACCCTGCTTGCAGTTATTCCAGCAGCATACCCACAGCTGCCTTCAGTTTTCTAGCATACCCGCTGTAGGCTTCCTTCACCAGCATACCTGCCTGTGAAGCTCTAGCAGCATAATCTGCTATAGCCTCTGAGCAGCATAATCCTTCGCCTGCAGCCATTCAGCAGCATGACCTGCCTGCAGCCTTCTGTTACATAATATACCTATTAGCTTTCAGCCAGCATACCCTGCTATAGCTCCTTCAGCAGCATACCCACTATAGTCTTCAGCAGTAATACCCAAGCCAGAAGCTCTCTTGTTATGCAGTAATACCCTGGGCTATAGCTCTCTAGCATATCTGCTGTAGTTTCTACCAGTCTGGCTTATAGCTCCTTCTAGCAGCATACCCACCTTATAGCTTCTCAATGGGGGTATTCAACATGGCTGTTCACCTTGTCGGTATTTTAGACCACTGAGATACATTATGGGTATGTTTGAGGGTTGTCTCTTAGAGTGGCTGTAGATCTGCTGCAGTGCTCCTTCCTTCGTGAGTGGGTGTAACTTGGATCTGCTCAACATGGGCCAGTAGGCCTGCAGCAGTGCTCCTTCCTTTTATGTAACTTCTTGTTCTGAAGTGTTCCTGGTACTTTCCCGACAGTTTCCTGAACGTTTTTCGCACGTTTAAATTCCTGACGAACCATAATCTAGAAGCAGCCTTCTGCTACCCTAGTCAACCTTATGTGCCACCACCACTACCACCATCCACAACCACCACTACCACCATCCACAACCACCACTACCACCATCCACAACCACCACTACCACCATCCACAACCACCACTACCACCATCCACAACCACCACTACCACCATCCACAACCACCACTACCACCATCCACAACCACCACTACCACCATCCACAACCACCACTACTCCACAACCACCACTACCACCATCCACAACCACCACTACCACCATCCACAACCACCACTACCACCATCCACAACCACCACTACCACCATCCACAACCACCACTACCACCATCCACAACCATCACTACCACCATCCACAACCACCACTACCACCATCCACAACCACCACTACCACCATCCACAACCATCACGACCACCATCCACAACCACCACTACCACCATCCACAACCACCACTACCACCATCCACAACCACCACTACCACCATCCACAACCACCACTACCACCATCCACAACCACCACTACCACCATCCACAACCACCACTACCACCATCCACAACCACCACTACCACCATCCACAACCACCACTACCACCATCCACAACCACCACTACCACCATCCACAACCACCACTACCACCATCCACAACCACCACTACCACCATCCACAACCACCACTACCACCATCCACAACCACCACTACCACCATCCACAACCATCACTACCACCATCCACAACCACCACTACCACCATCCACAACCACCACTACCACCATCCACAACCATCACGACCACCATCCACAACCACCACTACCACCATCCACAACCACCACTACTACCATCCACAACCACCACTACCACCATCCACTACCACCATCCACAACCACCACTACCATCATCCACAACCACCACTACCACCATCCACAACCACCACTACCACCATCCACAACCACCACTACCACCATCCACAACCACCACTACCACCATCCACAACCACCACTACCACCATCCACAACCATCACGACCACCATCCACAACCACCACTACCACCATCCACAACCACCACTACCACCATCCACAACCACCACTACCACCATCCACAACCACCACTACCACCATCCACAACCACCACTACCACTACCACCATCCACAACCACCACTACCACCATCCACAACCACCACTACCACCATCCACAACCACCACTACCACCATCCACAACCACCACTACCACCATCCACAACCACCACTACCACCATCCACAACCATCACGACCACCATCCACAACCACCACTACCACCATCCACAACCACCACTACCACCATTCACAACCACCACTACCACCATCCACAACCACCACTACCACCATCCACAACCACCACTACCACCATCCACAACCACCACTACCACCATCCACAACCACCACTACCACCATCCACAACCACCACTACCACCATCCACAACCACCACTACCACCATCCACAACCACCACTACCACCATCCACAACCATCACGACCACCATCCACAACCACCACTACCACCATCCACAACCATCACGACCACCATCCACAACCACCACTACCACCATCCACAACCATCACGACCACCATCCACAACCACCACTACCACCATCCACAACCATCACGACCACCATCCACAACCACCACTACCACCATCCACAACCACCACTACCACCATCCACAACCACCACTACCACCATCCACAACCACCACTACCACCATCCACAACCACCACTACCACCATCCACAACCACCACTACCACCATCCACAACCACCACTACCACCATCCACAGCCACCACTACCACCATCCACAACCACCACTACCACCATCCACAACCACCACTACCACCATCCACAACCACCACTACCACCATCCACAACCACCACTACCACCATCCACAACCACCACTACCACCATCCACAACCACCACTACCACCATCCACAACCACCACTACCACCATCCACAACCACCACTACCACCATCCACAACCACCACTACCACCATCCACAACCACCACTACCACCATCCACAACCACCACTACCACCATCCACAACCACCACTACCACCATCCACAACCACCACTACCACCATCCACAACCACCACTACCACCATCCACAACCATCACGACCACCATCCACAACCACCACTACCACCATCCACAACCACCACTACCACCATCCACAACCATCACGACCACCATCCACAACCATCACGACCACCATCCACAACCACTACTACCACCATCCACAACCACCACTACCACCATCCACAACCACCACTACCACCATCCACAACCACCACTACCACCATCCACAACCATCACGACCACCATCCACAACCACCACTACCACCATCCACAACCACCACTACCACCATCCACAACCACCACTACCACCATCCACAACCACCACTACCATCATCCACAACCATCACGACCACCATCCACAACCACTACTACCACCATCCACAACCACCACTACCACCATCCACAACCACCACTACCACCATCCACAACCATCACGACCACCATCCACAACCACTACTACCACCATCCACAACCACCACTACCACCATCCACAACCACCACTACCACCATCCACAACCACCACTACCACCATCCACAACCATGACGACCACCATCCACAACCACCACTACCACCATCCACAACCACCACTACCACCATCCACAACCACCACTACCACCATCCACAACCATCACGACCACCATCCACAACCACTACTACCACCATCCACAACCACCACTACCACCATCCACAACCACCACTACCACCATCCACAACCATCACGACCACCATCCACAACCACCACTACCACCATCCACAACCACCACTACCACCATCCACAACCATCACGACCACCATCCACAACCACCACTACCACCATCCACAACCATGACGACCACCATGCACAACCACCACTACCACCATCCACAACCATCACGACCACCATCCACAACCACCACTACCACCATCCACAACCACCACTACCACCATCCACAACCATCACGACCACCATCCACAACCACCACTACCACCATCCACAACCACCACTACCACCATCCACAACCATGACGACCACCATCCACAACCATGACGACCACCATCCACAACCACCGCTACCACCATCCACAACCATGACGACCACCATGCACAACCACCACTACCACCATCCACAACCATCACGACCACCATCCACAACCACCACTACCACCATCCACAACCACCACTACCACCATCCACAACCATCACGACCACCATCCACAACCACCACTACCACCATCCACAACCACCACTACCACCATCCACAACCATCACGACCACCATCCACAACCACCACTACCACCATCCACAACCACCACTACCACCATCCACAACCATCACGACCACCATCCACAACCACCACTACCACCATCCACAACCACCATCCACAACCACCACTACCACCATCCACAACCACCACTACCACCGTCCACAACCACCACTACCACCATCCACAACCACCACTACCACCATCCACAACCATCACGACCACCACATTAATCTCGCTGGCTGGGTAATATGTAGATGGTGAGCAGAAATGCATTTCCCTATCGAGAACACACGCGGAGTATTTATACCCATTGGACTCCTGCCTCGCCCGAGGCACTCACAAAAACCTCGAGGGACCAACCTAGCCCCAGGGACGCCACTCCTCCTTCGTCTGCCCATATTTCGTAACCCAGTTTCCTGGTATATGTGTTACCTTTCCTGACGTCTAACAGTGTGGGTGGAAAAGGTAATTGAGGTAGACAGTCCTTGAGCCTGGAGAAGAACTCAGCTCATACATACTAGGTTTGAAGTCTATCTGCTACACGAGGGTCACTTAATGGCTACGTGTCACCTGTACACCCACTCGCCAAGAATACTTTAGTATCTAAAGTAGGTATTAAACTTACAGTGTATATATATACACACTGTGAGGTATACACAACTCTTGGTATATAGTGTGTACACACAGAGATACACTCTTGTGTGTATATACAAAGAGAATGTTACACTTCTGAGTGTATATCCACCGGGGCATCTTGTGTGTATTAGCGGGTCGTAACCAGGAAGCAGTGGCTGTCAAGAGTACCTGTCAGTAGTACCTGTCAGAAGTACCTATCAGGAGCCCCTGTCAAGAGTGCCTGTCAGGAGTACCTATCAGGAATACCTGCCAAGAGTACCTGTCAGTAATACCTGTCAAGAGTATCTGGACTACCTGTCAAGAGTACCCGTCAGGAGTACCTATCAAGAGTACCTATCAAGAGTACCTGTCAACACCTTTGCTTCTCGACCTAGATTATGAAGGTTTGCTGACTGCTGTCGCCCACACTACCTCACCTACATCACTTACCTGGAGTTTACCTGCAGAGAGTTCCGGGGGTCAACGCCCCCGCGGCCCGGTCTGTGACCAGGCCTCCTGGTGGATCAGAGCCTGATCAACCAGGCTGTTGCTGCTGGCTGCACGCAAACCAACGTACGAGCCACAGCTCGGCTGGTCAGGAACCGACTTTAGGTGCTTGTCCAGTGCCAGCTTGAAGACTGCCAGGGGTCTGTTGGTAATCCCCCTTATGTATGCTGGGAGGCAATTGAACAGTCTCGGGCCCCTGACACTTATTGTATGGTCTCTTAACGTGCTAGTGACACCCCTGCTTTTCATTCTTATGTTGAAGATATGGCAAAAAGAGAGAGAAAGAGAGAGAGTAGTGGTAACACACATACACACACACATTGACCTGGTGTCGGTACCTGCATTACAGAGTACCTGTGTACATGACTCCTAAAGCTATTGCTGAAGTCGTGTGTGTGTGTGTGTGTGTGTGTGTGTGTGTGTGTGTGTGTGTGTGTGTGTGTGTGTGTGTGTGTGTGTGTGTGTGTGTGTGTGTGTGTGTGTGTGTGTGTGTACCTGTTTCACCCTCGTTATTATCTCAGTTTTAAAGTGCTTATCCTACCATCTCTCTCTCTCTCTCTCTCTCTCTCTCTCTCTCTCTCTCTCTCTCTCTCTCTCTCTCTCTCTCTCTCTCTCTCTCTCTCTCTCTCTCTCTCTCTCTCTCTCTCTCTCTCTCTGGCTCCCAGGTGCACCTAGTCTCCTGTTCAGGGACCAGCACCAGCACCTGGGCTGCCCCTGACTCACCTGGGTCTTCAGGAAGACCTCGAGAGGACCAGGGACCACCCCACAAGATTTAAAGACTTTCATCTCATGGCATGAGATAAAGTTATTAGGGAATGGATGATAACTCTAGGCCTTTCGTGTTGCAATCAACACATCATCAGGAGCTTGCAATGTTGCAGAAAAGAGGAGGAGGTCCAAGCAAATACGATTGTATCTGCCTGGAGCTCATCTTTTCTGCAACAATGCAAGCTCCTGATGATGTGTTCATTGCAATATGAAAGGCCTACAGCTATCATTCAACTCCCCCGTGGTTATTTTGCATCTTGCATCACTTGTTCGAGATTTTTGCATCATATATATATATATATACATATATATATATATATATATATATATATATATATATATATATATATATATATATATATATATATATATATATATATATATATATATATATATATATATATATATATATATATATATATATATATATATATATATAAACAGTTTACATGTTAACAGTGCCTACATTTGGTGCCAGATTTTAGACTATCTAAACATAACTTCTTAAACGTGGCCAAAAAGTACATTAGCTTGGTGTCTGTCATGCTGTCTCTCATGTAGGAAGCAGAGAAGGCGACACAGGTAGCCAGAGAGAGAGAGAAGGGAGAATAAGAGAGGGGAAAGAGAGAGGGGAGAGTAAGAGAGGGGAGAGAGAGAGGGGAGAGTAAGAGAGGGGAGAGAGAATTAGGGAGACAAAAAGATTAATGGAATGTTTTCTCTTGCAATTGCTTGCTCTCTCGCTGGGAATATTGAAGTGTACTCCCTGGAGAGAAGGAGACAGAGATATACGTGATCATATATGCCAGGAATATAATGCGCTGCTAGCTCCTATATTTACACTACCATAATAACTTACTGCAGTGAGAGATATGATCTACACACTATCTACTACCAGCAGATATCAACCTGCTACCAGCAGATATCAACCTGCTATCAGTCGGTATCAGAGTAAACAAGATCACTACCTCCACCAAGTGCCTGATCAACCAGGCTGTGATGGATGGATTAATGGGCCAGCTGTCCGCTAACAGCAGCAGTCTGGTTGAACAGCAGAGCCAAGTGGAGAAAGTGCAGAAGTATCACACACACACACACACACACACACACACACACACACACACACACACACACACACACACACACACACACACACACACACACACACACACACACACACAACACACACACACACGCACACACACACACACACACACACACACACACACACACACACACACACACACACACACACACACACACACACACACACACACACACACACACAAACACACACAAACGCACACATACAAGCAAAGCTCCTGATCATGGGCGACTTTAACCACAAGGAGATCGAATGGGAGAATGGAGGGCTAAGATGATGGAGGTGGTACTGGAAAACTTCATGTACCAACACGTAAGGGACACTACAAGAGAGAGAGGAGAGGATGAACCAGCAAGACTGGACTTAGTATTCACCTTGAGTAGTGCAGATATTGAGGACATCACATATGAAAGACCCCTTGGGGCCAGCGATCATGTGGTTTTGAGCTTCGAATACACAGTAGAGCTACAAGTGGAGGGGGAAGCAGGAAGGCCAGGACGAATGAAACCAAACTACAGGAAAGGGGACTACACAGGAATGAGGAACTTCCTAAATGAGGTTCAGTGGGACAGAGAACTGGCAGGGAAACCAGTTAATGAGATGATGGAATATGTAGTCACAATGTGCAAGGAGGCTGAGGAGAGGTTTGTACCCAAGGGTAACAGGAATAATGAAAAAGCCAGGATGAGCCCATGGTTTACCCAAAGGTGCAGGGAGGCAAAAACCAAGTGTACTAGGGAATGGAATATAGAAGGCAAAGGACCCAGGAGAATAAGGAGAGCAGTCGTAGAGCCAGAAACGAATATGCACGGATAAGAAGGGAGGCCCAACGTCAATATGAAAACGACATAGCAGCAAAAGCCAAATATGACCCGAAGCTGTTATACAGCCACATCAGGAAGAAAACAACCATCAAGGACCAGGTAATCAGGCTAAGGAAGGAAGGAGGAGAGACAACAAGAAATGACAGTGAAGTATGTGAGGAACTCAACAAGAGATTCAAAGAAGTGTTCACAGAGGAGACAGAAGGGGCTCCAGAAAGATGGAGAGGTGGGGTACACCACCATGTGCTGGACACAGTACACACAACCGAGGAAGAAGTGAAGAGGCTTCTGAGTGAGCTAGATACCTCAAAGGCAATGGGACCAGATAACATCTCTCCATGGGTCCTGAGAGAGGGAGCAGAGGCGCTATGTGTACCCCTAACAACAATGTTCAATACATCTATCGAAACAGGGAGATTGCCTGAGGCATGGAAGACAGCAAATGTGGTACCAATCTTTAAAAAAGGAGACAGACATGAAGCACTAAACTACAGACCAGTGTCACTGACATGTATAGCATGCAAAATCATGGAAAAGATTGTCAGGAGAAGAATGGTGGAACATCTAGAAAGGAATGATCTCATCACCAGCAGACAACATGGTTTCAGAGACGGGAAATCCTGTGTCACAAACCTACTGGAGTTCTATGACATGGTGACAGCAGTAAGACAAGAGAGAGAGGGGTGGGTGGATTGCATTTTCTTAGACTGCAAGACTCTCTCTTCCCCTTTTTCCTTCTCACTATCCCCCTCTCTCTACCTTCCCTTCTCTCTCTCTCTCTCTCTCTCTCTCTCTCTCTCTCTCTCTCTCTCTCTCTCTCTCTCTCTCTCTCTCTCTCTCTCTCTCTCTCTCTCTCTCTCCATCTCTTCTCCATTTTTCCCTTCTCAGTCTCCCCCTCTCTTTCCCTTCCCTCCTCTCTCTTTCCCCCTCTCACACTCTCTCTCCCCTTTTCCCTTCTCACTCTTCCCCTCTCTCTCTCCTTCTACCTTTCCCTTCTCTCTTCTCTCACAAAAAAAAAATGGTGGGGACTCGCAGGAACCAAGGATCAGATGAGAATGGTTCTGGTAGGGAGGAGTGGATGGAGGAGCAGTGGAAAAGGATGGAACAAGAGTGGGAGAGAAAATTAGGAGAGCTTTCTGAAAAAATGGAGAAAGAGCTCTCTGTGAAATTGGAAAAGAGATTGGAGAAGGAGACAAAGAACTGGGAGGCACAAGTCGAAACTGCAGTAGCCAAGATAAGGGTCCTAGAAGTTGAGATAAATAGGCTGAAGCGAGTTACAGGGGCAGTTGTGATGCAGTTCAGATGGGCTTGTGAGGTCTCTAGGGAGACCTAATTATATGGTCACACCTGCCTTAGCAAATGTCGGGTAGTCACGCCCACGTCTGAGGTCTTTTGTTCTTAACAGCGTCAGACCTCGGCGTCAGGTCGTAACACGTGGTACATACACCATTGGGGAGGGGGTACTTTGACTACGATATAAGCCCAGGGAACAGCGGGGCAAAGAGGTTGTTGGTGACAGGTCCGTCGAGCGAGAGCTCTGGACAGCCGCATGTGTAGTGGACCATGCATTGGGAATCTCGGGTAAGCTGGTCGGTGAATTAAGAGTGAGTACTAGTCCGTGTTACTGATAACATCTACCCTCCCCCCTGGTAATAAGTCTCATAGGTCAATTGTTATGTTGTGTAAATTTCCATCAGGATATGTTGTATTCTAGCCCTTTTATGTTATTAAGTAAACTATAGCCATAGTTCCCATTTTTATTTGTACCTTCATAGGCTATTCCCTATTTTGGTAAGCACTGGGATATACAGGAGACGTGCTCACTCGCTGGTATACCTCCGGTAGAGTGGGTAGAGGTCTCACACAGTGACCAGAGAAGACACAGCATATGAAGCTGCGAGGCCGAACAGGAAGGAAGGAATTATGAATTATGCTAAGGTCATATCAGCCTGCCAAGGAGGACCAAGGAGTGAAAGGGAAGAACAGCTGGTTGCAGATGGAGAGGGCGATAGGTCGAATGCTGAGGCACAACCATGCTATCAAGAGCCACTGGAAAAAACAAGGGAGAAACTGACCACATACAGGCAGGATCCAGAGTCACAGAGGGTGAGGCAATGGGAGGAGGAAAGGGCAGAATCAGTGTTTATCCATGGGTTTCAGGAGAGAGTGGAAAGGACACACACTGAAAGGCAGCAGGAAGAAAGAAAGGAGATTGAGAAAATCATCATGGAAATAGGTGAAGAGATGGACGAGATTGTAAATTTTCAGAGAATAGGGAGGTACTCGAAGGGGAGAAACCGACCAATCAAGCTGATTCTCAGGACGGAAACAGTGCGGAACAGGATCCTCCAAGAGAAACCATGATTAAAATACTCAGAAGAGTACAAGAGGGTGTTCCTAGACAGAGACAAAACAAAATCAGAACGACAGCAGCTGAGGGAGAGGACAAAAAAGCAAAAGGAGCTACGAAAAGAGACAAGGGTTGAACCAGCAGAGGTCAGTCAGAGCAGAACAGAACAGCAAGGGCAAGCACACACACAACTATTCTCACAACCTATCACACCATCCCAACACACACTACAATCCATACCCACAGCCTCCACCCAACACCGAGCTATAGAATCCCACAGTATGCCACCAGGTCTCCCACCCTCACAGGCCCCCCAAACCACAGTGTTGGAAAGGAAACTGAAGGTATGGTACACAAACGCTGATGGAATAACAAATAAGTGGGAGGAGTGGCATGAAAGAGTCAAAGAAGCATCACCGGACATCATAGCTCTCACAGAAACCAAGCTTACAGGTATGATAACAGATGCCATCTTTCCAACGGGATACCAAATCCTGAGGAAAGACAGAGGGAACAGGGGGGGTGGAGGAGTGGCATTGCTGATCAAAAACCAATGGAATTTTGATGAGCTGTAGAGAGGAGACAGCGGAGAAGAAAGTGATTACATAGCGGGAACGCTTCACTCTGGAGGTCCCAAGGTGGTAATAGCCGTGATGTATAACCCACCACAGAACAGCAGGAGGCCAAGGCAAGAGTACGACGAGAGCAATAGAGCGATGGTTGACACACTGGCTAGAGTGGCCAGAAGAGCTCATGCATGCAGGGCAAAGCTCCTGATCATGGGTGACTTTAACCATAAGGAGATCGATTGGGAGAACTTGGACCCACATGGGGGCCAAGATACATGGAGGGCTAAGATGATGGAGGTGGTACTGGAAAACTTCATGTGCCAACACGTAAGGGACACTACAAGAGAGAGAGGAGAGGATGAACCAGCAAGGCTGGACTTAGTATTCACCTTGAGTAGTGCAGATATCGAGGACATCACATATGAAAGATCCCTTGGGGCCAGTGACCATGTGGCTCTAAGCTTCGAATTCCCCATAGAGCTACAAGTGGAGGGAGAAGCAGGAAGGCCAGGACGAATGAAGCCAAACTACATGAAAGGGGACTACACAGGAATGAGGAACTTCCTGAACGGGGTTCAGTGGGACAGAGAACTGGCAGGGAAACCAGTTAATGAGATGATGGAATATGTAGCAACAAAATGCAAGGAGGCTGAGGAGAGGTTTGTACCCAAGGGTAACAGGAATAATGAAAAAGCCAGGATGAGCCCATGGTTTAACCAAAGGTGCAGGGAGGCAAAAACCAAGTGTGCTAGGGAATGGAAGAAATATAGAAGGCAAAGGACCCAGGAGAATAAGGAGAGCAGTCGTAGAGCCAGAAACGAATATGCACGGATAAGAAGGGAGGCCCAACGTCAATATGAAAACGACATAGCAGCAAAAGCCAAATCTGACCCAAAGCTGTTATACAGCCACATCAGGAAGAAAACAACCATCAAGGACCAGGTAATCAGGCTAAGGAAGGAAGGAGGAGAGACAACAAGAAATGACCGTGAAGTATGTGAGGAACTCAACAAGAGATTCAAAGAAGTGTTCACAGAGGAGACAGAAGGGGCTCCAGAAAGACGGAGAGGTGTGGCACACCACCAAGTGCTGGACACAGTACACACAACCGAGGAAGAAGTGAAGAGGCTTCTGAGTGAGCTAGATACCTCAAAGGCAATGGGGCCAGATAACATCTCTCCATGGGTCTTGAGAGAGGGAGCAGAGGCGCTATGTGTACCCCTAACAACAATATTCAATACTTCTATCGAAACAGGGAGATTGCCTGAGGCATGGAAGACAGCAAATGTGGTCCCAATCTTTAAAAAAGGAGACAGACATGAAGCACTAAACTACAGACCAGTGTCACTGACATGTATAGCATGCAAAATCATGGAAAAGATTGTCAGGAGAAGAATGGTGGAACATCTAGAAAGGAACGATCTCATCACCAGCAGACAACATGGTTTCAGAGACGGGAAATCCTGTGTCACAAACCTACTGGAGTTCTATGACATGTTGACAGCAGTAAGACAAGAGAGAGAGGGGTGGGTGGATTGCATTTTCTTGGACTTCAAGAAGGCGTTTGACACAGTACCACACAAGAGATTAGTGCAAAAACTGGAGGACCAAGCAGGGATAACAGGGAGGGCAATGCAATGGATCAGGGAATACTTGTCAGGAAGACAGCCGCGAGTCATGGTACGTGGCGAGGTGTCAGAGTGGGCACCTGTGACCAGCGGGGTCCCACAGGGGTCAGTCCTAGGACCAGTGCTGTTTCTGGTATTTGTGAACGACATGACGGAAGGAATAAACTCCGAGGTGTCCCTGTTTGCAGATGACGTAAGTTGATGAGAAGAGTTCATTCGATCGAAGACCAGGCAGAAATACAAAGGGATCTGGACAGGCTGCAGACCTGGTCCAGCAAATGGCTCCTGGAGTTCAATCCCACCAAGTGCAAAGTCATGAGGATTGTGGAAGGGCAAAGAAGGCCGCAGACGGAGTACAGTCTAGGGGGCCAGAGACTACAAACATCACTCAAGGAAAAAGATCTTGGGGTGAGTATAACACCAGGCACATCTCCTGAAGCTCACATCAACCAAATAACTGCTGCAGCATATGGGCGCCTGGCAAACCTCAGAACAGCATTCCGACATCTTAATAAGGAATCGTTCAGGACCCTGTACACCGTGTACGTTAGGCCCATATTGGAGTATGCGGCACCAGTTTGGAACCCACACCTAGCTAATCACGTAAAGAAACTAGAGAAAGTGCAAAGGTTTGCAACAAGACTAGTCCCAGAGTTAAGAGGTATGTCCTGTGAGGAGAGGTTAAGGGAAATCAACCTGACGACACTGGAGGACAGGAGAGATAGGGGGGACATGATAATGACTTACAAAATACTGAGAGGAATTGACAAGGTGGACAAAGACAGGATGTTCCAGAGACTGGACACAGCAACACGGGGACACAGTTGGAAGCTGAAGACACAGGTGAATCAAAGGGATGTTAGGAAGTATTTCTTCAGCCACAGAGTAGTCAGGAAGTGGAATAGTTTGGGAAGCGATGTAGTGGAGGCAGGATCCATACATAGCTTTAAGCAGAGGTACGATAAAGCTCATGGTTCAGGGAGAGTGACCTAGTAGCGACCAGTGAAGAGGCGGGGCCAGGAGCTTGGACTCGACCCCTGCAACCTCTACTAGGTGAGTACAACTAGGTGAGTACACTCACACATACACACACACACACACACACACACACACACACACACTCACACACACACACACACACACACACACACACACACACACACACACACACACACACACGCACACACACACACACACACTCATACACTCACACACACACACACACACACACACACACACACACACACACACACACACACACACACACACACACACACACACACACACACACACACACACACACACACACACACACACACACACACACACACTCACACACTCATCACTCACGCAAGAGCATCTTGGCATCTCCCACACGTCACCATGGCGACATCTCTAACATAAACAATGACATAGTAATCTTTATAACCAGGGCAGAATTATTATAATGAGAATAATAATAGTGATGATGATGGTGTGGGCGTCAGTGGTGATGTCTGAGGTGGTGGTTCAAGGGAAAGCAGTGACGAATGTGGGACTTGAAGGCACCACTGTCTAGTTGAAGGTCCAGCTGTCCCGGACTCCTCGGTGTGTCCAGAGACACTGGACGCAGTGAAAAATGTAACAACACTGTATCCTCTCTTCATGTCCTTCACCGATGTACAGTGTGCATGTACAACACTGTTATCTTTATTGCTGAAACCTATCGTCTTCGCAGCAGGCTTCTTTAGTCGAATTCAGCTGAATATAACACAGGAGACAGTGTTTGTGGAGAGGTATCGCATACCATCCTTCTATATTATCGTAGATAAGAACGCTGTAGACATGGGCTGGGGACAGACGTAGTGTCTACACCATTGTAGTGTAGTGGAAACATTATGTAGAACAAGGCACAATACCATGACTGGAACAATACGCAAATAACCCGCACATAGGAGATTGGAGCTTCTGACGACGTTTCGCCCCGACTTGGACCAGTGAATATTATTCTCAAATGCCTTGACTGGAGACCGGTCATAGGCTTCTGTACAGTGCACTCAGGGAGTTACTGTTCGCTTTGGAAGTTACATAGTGAATGGTGGTACAGAGCAGTGGGAAACCAGGTACAGTGGTACCCAAAGTTGACGTACAGAGCAGTAGGAGGCCAGGAACAGACGTACCCATGGGTACCGTACCGCTGTATTGGAGTAGGAAGATCATGATCAACGGTTGTAACTTGAGACCGGTCATAGACTTCTGTTAGCCTGCACTCTGGAAGTTACTGTTCTCTTTGGAAGTTAAACAGTGTATGGTGGTACACAGCAATAGGAGACCAGGTACAGTGACACCCAGACTTTATGTACAGAGCAGTGGGAGACCAGGTACAGTGGTATCCATGGGCACGGTACCATTGTAATGTAGTTGGAGCATTATGGTTAACGGCTGTAACCTGAGACCGGTAGTCTTCCTTCTGTACACTGCACTCTGTAAGTTAATGTACTCTTAGGAAGTTAAACAGTGGATAGTGGTATACAGCAGTGGAAGACTAGGTACAGTGATACCCAGGGTTGTGGTTGATGTTGGTAGTGATGTTAGTAGTTGTGGTTAGTACTGACAGTGATGTGTAGATAACCTAGGATAACCAAAAAAAGTCACTCTGTCTGACTTTTTTGGGTTATCTTAGGTTCTTTACACATATGCTGTTATATATGATAATCTATGTAACTGCATGTGTATATACCTGAATAAACTTACTTACTAAAATGAGAGAGAGAGAAAAAAAAAACGGAAGCTAGTAATAGTGTCTGGTTCTTATCTCCCTCTCATTTACAACAGTCCAATTACTGGTATAACACGAGGAACAAGCTTATTTTAACCTAACACCACCTTGTGTATGTATCTGTTATAATTGCACTTTAACAAATACAATTTGTTTGTTAGGTTTAAAGCCTATCTACCACACGAGGGTCAATAAGGCTTTATGTCATCTACACCACCTGTCAAGAATACAACATACACTGGGAGATACGCACATATCTATAGAAATATTTTTATTTCTACAAGTAC
>NC_091295.1:73087856-73092856 GCF_038502225.1 Cherax quadricarinatus | reverse complement strand
CTCACTGTCTACCTGTCTGTCTACCTCACTGTCTACCTCACTGTCTACCTCACTGTCTACCTGTCTGTCTACCTCACTGCCTACCTGTCTGTCTACCTCACTGCCTACCTGTCTGTCTACCTCACTGTCTACCTCACTGTCTACCTCACTGCCTACCTGTCTGTCTACCTCACTGCCTACCTGTCTGTCTACCTCACTGCCTACCTCACCTGTCTGCCTCACTACTCTACCTCACTGTCTACCTCACTGTCTACCTCACTGCCTACCTGTCTGTCTACCTCACTGTCTACCTCACTGTCTACCTCACTGTCTACCTCACTGCCTACCTGTCTGTCTACCTCACTGTCTACCTCACTGTCTACCTCACTGTCAACCTCTGTGTACCTCATTGTCTACCTGTGTGTCTACCTCTACTTGTCTGTATATGTATCTACCTGTCTGCCTGTTTACGTCTGTCTACCTGTCTGTCTGTCTGTGCCTACCTTCGGTCTGGTCTGAGACCTGATCAACCTGACTGTGGTCTCTCCTTCCACACTCGTACACTAATTCTGAATGTTGTGTGTGTGTGTGTGTGTGTGTGTGTGTGTGTGTGTGTGTGTGTGTTGACTCACTCTCCACATATGCAAGAATGATGTATGTGTGACAGGTGTGGAGACGAGAGGACAGCCTCTTAATTAATCTCTCTCTCTCTCTCTCTCTCTCTCTCTCTCTCTCTCTCTCTCTCTCTCTCTCTCTCTATGGGGGAGGGGGGAAATTGGAAAGACAATCAGGTTTGATCCAAGGTACGAGGATAGTCCCCATTCCCCTGGATCAAGAGCTCCTTCCCCTCCTCTCCCTTCAAGAGTCTGCCTACCACAACACAAGAGAAGGGGAAGGGGGTGGGGGGATAGGGGGAGGGGATAGAGGGGAGGGAATAGGGAGGGGTAGGGAGGTCGAGAGAGGGAGGGGGAAGGACTTACATGTCTTAGAACCAGTTGTAAGTGATATGTCTAATGAAGGTGTCCCTTTGGAACTGCTCTCTCTCTCTCTCTCTCTCTCTCTCTCTCTCTCTCTCTCTCTCTCTCTCTCTCTCTCTCTCTCTCTCTCTCTCTCTCTCTCTCTCTCTCTCTCTCTTTCTCTCCACCTACAAGACAAGACCACCTGAGTACACAGTTGCAATCCCTTACAACGACTGCAACAAGATATACGCGAGCGGGACACGTCCAGACACCTCCAAACACGCGTTCCAGTTCACCCACTCATCCCATAGCCACTCAACCACTCAGAGATGCCAGACGACACTCAGAGATGCAGGAGGCTGGAATCATCTCCCATGAGAACGTAAGAGAGGAGCACTGCAGCAGGCCTACTGGCCCATGCTGGGCAGGTCCAGCTTCCTCTCAGTTCCCCCCCCCCATTGACCCTTAGCAACACCTGTCACAGTGCATTAGCAACATCTGTCATAGTACCTGATTAACACCTGTCACAGTACCTCAGCAACACCTGTCACAGTAACTTAACACCTGTCACAGTATCTCAATAACGCCTGTCACAGTACCTTAACACCTGTCACAGTACCTCAACAACACCTGTCACAGTACCTCAACAACACCTGTCACAGTACCTCAACAACACCTGTCACAGTACCTCAACAACACCTGTCACAGTACCTCAACAACACCTGTCACAGTACCTCAACAACACCTGTCACAGTACCTCAACAACACCTGTCACAGTACCCTATACATACAGTGTAGGAACTTCCCTCCCTGCCAGACGGGAGGACCAAATACCCGAGGTGCACTTAAGAAAGTTAAAGTGGCACTTGTGAAAGAGTTATTTAAGCGGCAGCACTCAGAGTTATATAAAGAGGTGAGTGCCAGTGATGGCACTGCCTCATCAATGAATGATGTCATCTCATTCAGCTCTACCCTAGGCCTTAGGCCTGGTAGAAGTGAGAGGTGTCATGTCTCACCTTAAATCTTCCTCTCCCTCTTCTTCCTCCTCTCCCTCTTCTTCCTCCTCTTCTTCCTCTCCCTCCTCTTCTTCCTCTCCCTCCTTATTTCTTCCTAAAACACGGTAATAAGCCACAACATAAATGATAAAGCCTTTATGTAACCTGGAGAAAGTGTGACCTCTGACCTTTCTCTTGACTCTCCTGTATTCTCCCTCTCACTCACTCCCTCCCTCTCTTCTCCCTCTCACTCTCTTTACTCACAGTTGGGCTTTGTAAGTGATGTAATTTTATGTCCTTCAACCTCCTCTCTCCCTCTCCTCTCCCTCTCCTTCTCTCCCTCTCCTTCTCTCCCTCTTCTCTCCATCTCCTTCTCTCCCTCTCATCTCCCGCTCCTTTTCTCCCTCTCCCTCTCTTTTTTTGCCGTTCATTTTCCATATCTCTGTCCTCTTGGTGTTCCCCTCTCCCATGTTCCCGTCCCTCTTCATCTCCCCATCCTCCCCACCCTTTCTTCCACCCTTCCCCCCCTCACATCCTCCCCACCCTTTCTTCCACCTTTCCCCTCACATCCTCCCACCCTCCCCACCCTTCCCCTCACCCTCCTCCCCACCCTTTCCCCCCTCCATCCTCCCTCCTCACCTCCTCCCCACCCTTTCCCCTCACATCCTCCCCACCCTTTCTTCCACCCTTTCCCCTCACATCCTCCCCCACCCTTTCCCCCTCACATCCTCCCCACCCCTCCCCCTACCCATCCTCCCCACCCTTTACCCCTCACCATTTCCCCCTCCCACCATCCTTCCACCCTTCCCTTTACCCCCTCACATCCTCCTTACTTCCACCTCTTCCCCTTCCACCTCCCACCTCTTCATCCTCCCCACCCTTTCTTCCACCCTTTCCCCCCTCACATCCTCCCCACCCTTTCGTCCACCCTTTCCCCCCTCCCATCCTCCCCACCCTTCCCCCCCTCACATCCTCCCCACCCTTTCTTCCACCCTTTCCCCCCTCACATCCTCCCCACCCTTTACCCCCTCACATCCTCCCCACCATTTCTTCCACCCTTCCCCACCTCGCATCCTCCCCACCCTTTCTTCCACCCTTCCCCCTTCACATCCTCCCCACTCACCTCTCACGCCCCACTCCACCACCCATGATAATGCTATCCGTCACGCTCCCGTAGAGGCGATAATGGCGTCCAAATGCATAACGGAATGAGCCATGATGCCTTTGTCAGCGCCTTCAATAGTGTGCCAGGAACTGGAGGTCAACACACACACACACATACACACACACACACACACACACACACACACACACACACACACACACACACACACACACACACACACACACACACACACACACACCACACACACACCACACACACAGGAGCTCGGACTCGACCCCCGCAACCTCAACTAGGTGAGTACACACACACACACACACGCACATACCACAAACGCAAAACACATACACATACACACACTCCACAAACACACACACACACACACACACACACACACACACACACACACACACACACACACACACACACACACACACACACACACACACACACACACACACACACAAACACACACACACACACACAAAAAAACACACACATACATCACAAACACACACACACATACACACACACACCACAAGCACAAATGCACACACACACACACACACACACACACACACACACACACACACACACACACACACACACACACACACACACACACACACACACACACACACACACACACACACACACACACACACACTCACACACACACACACACACACACACACACACACACACACACACACAGGGGTGGGTGGACTGCATTTTCTTGGACTGCAAGAAGGCGTTTGACACAGTTCCACACAAGAGATTAGTGCAAAAACTGGAGGACCAAGCAGGGATAACAGGGAAGGCACTACAATGGATCAGAGAATACTTGTCACGAAGACAGCAGCGAGTCATGGTACGTGGCGAGGTGTCAGAGTGAGCACCTGTGACCAGCGGGGTCCCACAGGTGTCAGTCCTAGGACCAGTGCTGTTTCTGGTATTTGTGAACGATATGACGGAAGGAATAGACTCCGAAGTGTCCCTGTTTGCAGATAACTTGAAGTTGATGAGAAGAATTCATTCGATCGAAGACCAGGCAGAACTACAAAGGGATCTGGACAGGTTGCAGACCTGGTTCAGCAATTGGCTCCTGTAGTTCAATCCCACCAAGTGCAAAGTTATGAAGATTGGGGAAGGGAAAAGAAGACCGCAGACGGAGTACAGTCTAGGGGGCCAGAGACTACAAACCTCTCTCAAGGAAAAAGATCTTGGGGTGAGTATAACACCAGGCACATCTCCTGAAGGGCACATCAACCAAATAACTGCTGCAGCATATGGGCGCCTGGCAAACCTCAGAACAGCATTCCGACATCTTAATAAGGAATCGTTCAGGACCCTGTACACCGTGTACGTTAGGCCCATATTGGAGTATGGGGCACCAGTTTGGAACCCACACCTAGCCAAGCATGTAAAGAAACTAGAGAAAGTGCAAAGGTTTGCAACAAGACTAGTCCCAGAGTTAAGAGGTATGTCCTATGAGGAGAGGTTAAGGGAAATCAACCTGACGACACTGGAGGACAGGAGAGATAGGGGGGGACATGATAACGACATACAAAATACTGAGAGGAATTGACAAGGTGGACAAAGACAGGATGTTCCAGAGATTGGACACAGTAACAAGGGGACACAGTTGGAAGTTGAAGACACAGATGAATCACAGGGATGTTAGGAAGTATTTCTTCAGCCACAGAGTAGTCAGTAAGTGGAATAGTTTGGGAAGCGATGTAGTGGAGGCAGGATCCATACATAGCTTTAAGCAGAGGTATGATAAAGCTCACGGTTCAGGGAGAGTGACCTAGTAGCGATCAGTGAAGAGGCGGGGCCAGGAGCTCGGACTCGACCACCGCAACCTCAAGTAGGTGAGTACAACTAGGTGAGTACACACACACACACACACACACACACACACACCACAAACATACAAAGACA
>NC_091295.1:73072856-73085356 GCF_038502225.1 Cherax quadricarinatus | reverse complement strand
TACCATGACTCGCTGCTGTCTTCCTGACAAGTATTCCCTGATCCATTGTAGTGCCTTCCCTGTTATCCCTGCTTGGTCCTCCAGTTTTTGCACCAATCTCTTGTGTGGAACTGTGTCAAACGCCTTCTTGCAGTCCAAGAAAATGCAATCCACCCACCCCTCTCTCTCTTGTCTTACTGCTGTCACCATGTCATAGAACTCCAGTAGGTTTGTGACACAGGATTTCCCGTCCCTGAAACCATGTTGGCTGCTGTTGATGAGATCGTTCCTTTCTAGGTGTTCCACCACTCTTCTCCTGATAATCTTCTCCATGATTTTGCATACTATGCATGTCAGTGACACTGGTCTGTAGTTTAATGTGTGCGTGCACCTATGCGTATGTGCTCACCTGTGCTCACGTGTTCACCTATGTATGTGTGCACCTGTGTTTGTGCATCTCTGCGTGTATATCTGTCATACAGACATACAGGCTGCCACTCAGGTGCATTCAACCAATTACATCTGTGCAATGCTGTCATGTGGGGGTTCGATAACATGGATTGGGTAATAACACTCACGTTGGATGTTCTAGTATATTGGGTGGAATATAGGGGGAGCAACAAGACTGACCTGCCATCTTTCTTAACGTCTCTACTTCAACTGTCTTGCTGAGTGCTTCGGAGGGTAGTGGCATTCAGAACATGCTAGGTCAGCTGAACAGTGAATAACAAGTGATTCGCACAGACGGTTGGTAGTGAGTCATACTACTGGTAACTGGTTACTGGCAACTGGTTACTAGGAACTGATACTACTGAGAACTCGGCGATGCTAACATATGTCGTCCCACCATATAGCTAATACAAACTAGAGACGATAGGCTTATGGCTTGGGCTGATTCTATACAATGTCAAAGTACCCAACAATTGAACATTATAACATACATAAGGAGAATATTGGAATGGAAGCTAATGTAACTTACTGTAATGCATTATAAGGTATATTAGACCACAACTCATAGAGTGAGACTCAACATTGGGATTACACAACAGAAGTGATAAAAAAAATTTGATCTATCGATCTGTATTCATGTGATCTACGGATTCTGAGGAAGAATATGTACAAAGAAAGAAATGTTTAACAGAAAAGGCAGACTTGGTGCACTCAAATCTAGACTGTTAAATCTCAGAATTCAGAGAGAATATGAACACAAAAAAAAATTCTTGAATATTAATAAGTTGATACTGTAATTATTCATCTATACAGGTTATTTACATTTAACCCCAACTCTGCTAGGGTGAGATTGACATATGCAGAATGGGTGTCATCTCTGGGAGGATCAAACTCTGTTGCACTGGCTAACTCATGCTGTATTTGAGGCAGATCTGAATTGGTAGTTACAAATGATACTTGTGGATTTCTCAATACCTGTCATGTACATTGGGAATAACGACATTCAGGTTGATCATCTGACTGAGTATCAGAGGTAGAGAGTACAGGATCAGGAGGATTGTCAGAGTCTGTCACATTAGTCTGAGTTGGAACATCATTGTCATCACATACTAACTTCATGTGATCTAAATGTGATTCTTTATACTGACCAGTACTAATTTCTCTCACCTTATACTTATTACCAGTGATATGTTCAACTACTCGATAAGGACCAACAAACTTTTGATCAAGCTTAGGCATTGCAGACGTTTTGTTAAAGTTAGTCAGCATAACTCTCGAACCTACTGTAATTTTGGACAGTTTTGCTCTAGTGTTTGCGACTCTTGTCAATTCTGCTGTTGATTTATGAAGTGTTTAACGGATTCTTCTAAAGACGCTTTGAGCTAAGCTGGTACGAGTTGCTATGAAATCATCAGGGTTGTAATTAGGTGCATTCAATCCGAGTTTCAACCAATCACATCTGTGCAATGCTACCAATCCCCACCCAATCAGAAGCATTCTCTAACCAAATACCTATCATTTCTACCCAATCAGTGGGCCTGTAGTGCCTGTAATCTGAATGTAGTAGGACATAGAGCTCTGATGGGCTCTCTCTCTCTCTCTCTCTCTCTCTCTCTCTCTCTCTCTCTCTCTCTCTCTCTCTCTCTCTCTCTCTCTCTCTCTCTCTCTCTCTCTCTCTCTCTCTGGTGTTTACAGCCACACAATACAACCCGGAAATAGAGAGGAGCTTGTATACAGTAGGTGCAGAGGCGAGTTATTATTATTATTAGCCAAACACATCATTGACTACTGGCAAGGTGATTCTTGGAGGATTCTTGAAGGATTCTTGAAGGACTCTTGAAGGATTCTTGTGGGATTCTTGAAGGACTCTTGAAGGATTCTTGTGGGATTCTTGAAGGATTCTTGAAGGATTCTTGTGGGATTCTTGAAGGATTCTTGAAGGATTCTTGAGGGATTCTCGTGGGATTCTTGAAGGATACTTGAGGGATTCTTGTGGGATTCTTGAAGGACTCTTGAGTGATTCTTGAAGGATTCTTAAAGGATTCTTGAGGGATTCTTGAAGGATTCTTGTGGGATTCTTGAAGGATTCTTGAAGGATTCTTGAGGGATTCTTGAAGGATACTTGAGGGATTCTTGTGGGATTCTTGAAGGATTCTTGAAGGATTCTTGAAGGATTCTTGAGGGATTCTTGTGGGATTCTTGAAGGATTCTTGAAAGATTTTTGAAGGATTCTTGAGGGATTCTTGTGGGATTCTTGAAGGATTCTTGAAGGATTCTTGAAGGATTCTTGAGGGATTCTTGAGGGATTCTTGTGGGATTCTTGAAGGATTCTTGAGGGATTCTTGAAGGATTCTTGAGGGATTCTTGTGGGATTCTTGAAGGATTCTTGAGGGATTCTTGAAGGATTCTTGAGGGATTCTTGTGGGATTCTTGAAAGATTCTTGATTGATTCTTGAAGGATTCTTGAGTGATTCTTGAAGGATTCTTGAGTGATTCTTGAGTTGTCCTTGAAGGATTCTTGAGTTGTCCTTGAAGGATTCTTGAGTGATTATTGAAGGATTCTTGAGTGATTATTGAAGGATTCTTGATTGATTCTTGAAGGATTCTTGAGTGATTCTTGAAGGATTCTTGATTGATTCTTGAGGGATTCTTGAGTTGTCCTTGAAGGATTCTTGAGTGATTATTGAAGGCTTTTTGAGGGATTCTTGTGGGATTCTTGAAGGATTCCTGAAGGATTCTTGAAGGATTCTTGACTGATTCTTGAATGATTCTTGAAGGATTCTTATGGAATTCTTGAAGGATTCTTGAAGGATTCCTGAAGGATTCTTGTGGGATTCCTAAAGGATTCTTGAAGGATTCTTGAGGGATTCTTGTGGGATTCTTGAAGGATTTTTGAGGGATTCTTGAAGGATTGATCACCAGAGGTACACGGTGTGGTACCTCACCAGAGGTACACGGTGTGGTACCTCACCAGAGGTGCATGATGTGGTACATGAGAGGTACACGATGTGGTACATCAGAGGTACAGGATGTGGTACATCAGAGGTACACGATGTGGTACATCAGAGGTACAGGATGTGGTACATCAGAGGTACACGATGTGGTACATCAGAGGTACAGGATGTGGTACATCAGAGGTACACGATGTGGTACATCAGAGGTGCACGGTGTGGTACCTCACTAGAGGTACACGGTGTGGTACATCAGAGGTACACGGTGTGGTACCTCACCAGAGGTACACGGTGTGGTACATCACCAGAGGCACACGGTGTGGTACATCAGAGGTACACGGTGTGGTACCTCACCAGAGGTACACGGTGTGGTACCTCACCAGAGGTACACGGTGTGGTACCTCACCAGACGTACTCGATGTGGTACCTCACCAGAGGTACACGGTGTGGTACATCAGAGGTACGCGGTGTGGTACATCACCAGAGGTACACGGTGTGGTACATCACCAGAGGTACGCGATGTGGTACCTCACCAGAGGTACACGGTGTGGTACATCAGAGGTACACGGTGTGGTACATCAGAAGTACACGGTGTGGCACATCAGAGGTACACGGTGTGGTACATCAACAGAGGTACACGGTGTGGTACATCAGAGGTACACGGGTGGTACATCACCAGAGGTACACGGTGTGGTACCTCACCAAAGGTACACGGTGTGGTACATCAGAGGTACACGGCGTGGTACATCACCAGAGGTACATGGTGTGTTATATCAGAGGCACATAGGGTGGTACATCACCAGAGGTACACGGTGTAGCACATCACCAGAGATACACGGTGTGCTACATCACCAGATGTACACGGTGTGGTACCTCACCAGAGGTACACGGTGTGGTACATCAGAGGTACACGGTGTGGTACATCAGAGGTACACGGTGTGGTACATCACCAGAGGTACACGGTGCAGTACATCACCAGAGGTACACAGTGTGGTACATCACCAGAGGTACACGATGTGGTACATAAGAGGTACACGGTGTGGTACATCACCAGAGGTACACGGTGTAGTACATCACCAGCGGTACAAGGTGTGGTACATCAACAGAGGTACGCGGGGTGGTACATCACCAGAGGTAAACGGTGTGGTACATCACCATAGGTACACGAAGTGGTACGCCACAAGAGGTACACGGTGTGGTACATTAGAGGTACAAGGGGTGGTACATCAGCAGAGGTACACGGGGAGGTACATCACCAGAGTTACACGGGGAGGTACATCACAGGAGGTACACAGGGAGGTACATCACCAGAAGTACACGGGGATGTACATCACCAGAGGTACACGGGACGGTACATCATCAGATGTACACAGGGAGGTACATCACCAGAGGTACACGGGAAGGTACATCACCAGAAGTACACGGGGATGTACATCACCAGAGGTACACGGGAAGGTACATCATCAGAGGTACACGGGGAGGTACATCACCAGAGGTACACGGGGAGGTACATCACCAGAGGTACACGTGGAGGTGAATCAACAGAGGTACACGGGGAGGTACATCACAAGAGGTACACGGGGAGGTACATCACCAGAGGTACACGGGGAGGTACATCACCAGAGGTACACGGGGAGGTACATCACCAGAGGTACACGGGGAGGTACATCACCAGAGGTACACGGGGAGGTACATCACCAGAGGTACACGGGGAGGTATATCACCAGAGGTACACGGGGAGGTACATCACCAGAGGTACACGTGGAGGTACATCACCAGAGGTACACTGGGAGGTACATCACCAGAGGTACACGGGGAGTTACATCACCAGAGGTACACGGGGAGGTACATCACCAGAGGTACACGGGGAGGTACATCACCAGAGGTACACGGGAAGGTACATCACCAGAGGTACACGGGGAGATACATTACCAGAGGTGCACGGGGAGGTACATTACCAGAGGTACACGGGGAGGTACATCACCAGAGGTACACGGGGAGGTACATCACCAGAGGCACACGGGGAGGTACTTCACCAGAGGTACACGTGGAGGGAGGTACATCACCAGAGGTACACGGGGAGGTACATCACGAGAGGTACACGGGGAGGTACATCACCAGAAGTACACGGGGAGGTACATCACCAGAGGTACACGGGTAGGTACATCACCAGAGGTACACGGGGAGGTACATCACCAGAGGTACACAGGGAGGTACATCACCAGAGGTACACGGGGAGGTACATCACCAGAGGTACACGTGGAGGTACATCACCAGAGATACACGGGGAGGTACATCACCAGAGGTACACGGGAAGGTACATCACCAGACGTACACGGGGAGATACATTACCAGAGGTGCACGGGGAGGTACATTACCAGAGGTACACGGGGAGGTACATCACCAGAGGTACACGGGGAGGTACATCACCAGAGGTACACGGGGAGGTACATCACCAGAGGTACACGGGGAGGTACATCACCAGAGGTGCACGTGGAGGTACATCACCAGAGGTACACGGGGAGGTACATCACCAGAGGTACACGGGGAGGTACATCAACAGAGGTACAAGGGGAGGTACATCACCAGAGGTACACGGGGAGGTACCCATATCATTGCACCTACTCTGGCGGTACCTTTGTTCAGACAGGTACAAGAACAACGGTGATAAAGGTGCCTTGTAGGTGGAGTGGGGGAGGGGAAGGAAGGGGTGGGAATGGGTTTCTAGGCGTGGGAGAGGGGGGAGAGGTGAGCACACTAAACCCGTTGGGGTCATACGGGGTTGGCTGTGGAATTGTTGCCCGGCTCCTCTTCCTTACATCAAGTACCCTTTACCGCAATCAAAACAACAGCCCTTTGATGACACTACTGACATCAGAACAAGAGCCCCTTGATCACACTGCTGTCATCAGAACAACAGCCCCTTGATCACACTGCTGTCATCAGAGCAACAGCCCCTTGATCACACTACTGACATCAGAACAACAGCCCCTTGATCCTACTACTGACATCAGAACAACAGCCCCTTGATCACACTACTGACATCAGAACAAGAGCCCCTTGATCACACTGCTGTCATCGGAACAACAGCCCCTTGATCACACTGCTGTCATCAGAGCAACAGCCCCTTGATCACACTACTGACATCAGAACAACAGCCCCTTGATCACACTACTGACATCAGAACAACAGCCGCTTGATCACACTACTGACATCAGAACAACAGCCCCTTGATCACACTGCTGTCATCAGAACAACAGCCCCTTGATCACACTGCTGACATTAGAACAACAGCCCCTTGATCACACTGCTGTCATCAGAACAACAGCCCCTTGATCACACTGCTGTCATCAGAACAACAGCCCTTTGATCACACTGCTGTCATCAGAACAACAGCCCCTTGATCACACTGCTGACATTAGAACAAGAGTCCCTTGATCACACTGCTGACATTAGAACAACAGCCCCTTGATCACACTGCTGACATTAGAGCAAGAGCCCCTTGATCACACTACTGACATTAGAACAACAGCCCCTTGATCACACTGCTGACATTAGAACAAGAGCCCCTTGATCATACTGCTGACATTAGAGCAAGAGCCCCTTGATCACACTGCTGACATTAGAACAAGAGCCCCTTGATCACACTGCTGACATTAGAACAAGAGCCCCTTGATCACACTGCTGACATCAGAACAACAGCCCCTTGATCACACTGCTGACATTAGAACAAGAGCCCCTTGATCACACTGCTGACATCAGAACAACAGCCCTTTGATCACACTGCTGACATTAGAACAAGAGCCCCTTGATCACACTGCTGACATTAGAGCAAGAGCCCCTTGATCACACTGCTGACATTAGAACAAGAGCCCCTTGATCACACTGCTGACATTAGAACAAGACCCCCTTGATCACACTGCTGACATCAGAACAACAGCCCCTTGATCACACTGCTGACATTAGAACAAGAGCCCCTTGATCACACTGCTGACATCAGAACAACAGCCCCTTGATCACACTGCTGACATTAGAACAAGAGCCCCTTGATCACACTGCTGACATTAGAGCAAGAGCCCCTTGATCACACTGCTGACATTAGAACAAGAGCCCCTTGATCACACTGCTGACATTAGAACAAGAGCCCCTTGATCACACTGCTGACATCAGAACAACAGCCCCTTGATCACACTGCTGACATTAGAACAAGAGCCCTTTGATCACACTGCTGACATGAGAACAACAGCCCCTTGATCACACTGCTGACATCAGAACAACAGCCCCTTGATCACACTGCTGACATTAGAACAAGAGCCCTTTGATCACACTGCTGACATCAGAACAACAGCCCCTTGATCACACTGCTGACATCAGAACAACAGCCCCTTGATCACACTGCTGACATTAGAACAAGAGCCCCTTGATCACACTGCTGACATTAGAACAAGAGCCCCTTGATCACACTGCTGACATTAGAACAAGAGCCCCTTGATCACACTGCTGTCGTCAAAACAACATCCCCCTGATCACTCTGCCACGAAGGCTATGGATTGTCTTGACACACATACTCTTGGGTGGGTCTTGTTGTCTTGTACCCACAGAAAAACAAGGAACGTGAGACATTATTTATAACCAAAACAAATAGACATGCCTGTGTTGCACGCCGGGGGAGGGAAGGTAGTAGTTGTTCGTTTGTTCCCACAACACACTGTGCCAGGCAACACAAGAATGCTCTCAACTATATTATCATGAAGCCATTAGTCAACAGGTGGGTGTAGGTGGCGCCACCACTGCCCACCCACTTAGCAAGTCATAGACACAACAATTTTCACAGGCGTGACATTACCTTGTCTGGTCTTGCCATTTACTATGTGATTTAGCTTCCTCAGTTGCTGCAGTGAGCTTCGGCTTCTAATAGTTCTAACAGCCACACTTAGAGCTCTAACAGCCCCACTAAGAGCTCTAACAGCCCCACTAAGAGCTCTGATAATCACTACAGCAAACTCACCCTAACTCAGTTTCTAGTAAGTACCAACATTTCTAACCTAAGTATTTTTGTGCCTCATCCTTCGTGGTCGTTCCTTATTAGACTCTGAAGAAGAAAATGTTTAAAGAAATAATCTCCAGCCATATTATCACCTAGTCCACACTGCAGTTTATATAAACTGTTTATGCAGTCATATAACGAAAACGAAGGAGGCCTAGGATCCAGTGTATGGTGAGACTCCTGGTGGTAAACTTTTGAGGTGCTGGAGGCCTATAGACAGGCCCGTAGACTGGCGGTCTTGTCTTAATTGCCTAAATTGAGAATGTTGACACACGAAGTAATATACACACTAAACAAGTTAGAACTAAGACTGATACTTATGTGATACTTACCGTACACTTTACCTTACGTGGAATTAATCAACGACAGCAGTGAAAATACAAGGACCACAATGGAAATACAAAGATCACAATGGAAATACAAGGACCACAATGGAAATACAAGGACCACAATGATAATACAAGGACCACAATGGAAATACAAGGACCACAATGGAAATACAAGGACCACAATGGAAATACAAGGACCACAATGGAAATACAAGGACCACAATGGAAATACAAAGATCACAATAGAAATACAAGGACCACAATGGAAATAAAAAGATCACAATGGAAATACAAGGACCACAATGGAAATACAAGGACCACAATGGAAATACAAGGATCACAATGGAAATACAAGGACCACAATGGAAATACAAGGATCACAATGGAAATACAAGGACCACAATGGAAATACAAGGATCACAATGGAAATACAAAGACCACAATGGAAATACAAGGACCATAATGGAAATACAAGGACCACAATGATAATACAAGGACCACAATGGAAATACAAGGACCACAATGGAAATACAAGGACCACAATGGAAATACAAGGACCATAATGGAAATACAAGGACCCCAATGATAATACAAGGACCACAATGGAAATACAAGGACCACAATGGAAATACAAGGACCACAATGGAAATACAAGGACCATAATGGAAATACAAGGACCACAATGATAATACAAGGACCACAATGGAAATACAAGGACTACAACGATAATACAAGGACCACAATGGAAATACAAGGACCACAATGATAATACAAGGACTACAATGATAATACAAGGACCACAATGATAATACAAGGACCACAATGATAATACAAGGACCACAATGATAATACAAGGACCACAATGATAATACAAGGACCACAATGATAATACAAGGACCACAATGATAATATAAGGACCACAATGATAATACAAGGACCACAATGATAATACAAGGACCACAATGATAATACAAGGACCACAATGATAATACAAGGACCACAATGATAATACAAGGACCACAATGATAATACAAGGACCACAATGATAATATAAGGACCACAATGATAATACAAGGACCACAATGATAATACAAGGATCACAATGATAATACAAGGACCACAATGATAATACAAGGACCACAATGATAATACAAGGACCACAATGATAATACAAGGACCACAATGATAATACAAGGACCACAATGATAATACAAGGACCACAATGATAATACAAGGACCACAATGATAATACAAGGACCACAATGATAATACAAGGACCACAATGATAATACAAGGACCACAATGATAATACAAGGACCACAATGATAATACAAGGACCACAATGATAATACAAGGACCACAATGATAATACAAGGACCACAATGATAATACAAGGACCACAATGATAATACAAGGACCACAATGATAATTTAGATAATTTAGATAATTTAGACTATGTATGATAATTTAGACTATGTATGATAATTGTACTCAGGTGTACCTGTAACTAAATATACTTGGTTAATATGTTGCATCCAGGGTAAAGAAAGAGGTGGGTGTGAACCCTGACTGACAGTGTCTGCTCTGGTTAATGTGTGAACCCTGACTGACAGTGTCTGCTCTGGTTAATGTGTGAACCCTGACTGACAGTGTCTGCTCTGGTTAATGTGTGAACCCTGACTGACAGTGTCTGCTCTGGTTAATGTGTGAACCCTGACTGACAGTGTCTGCTCTGGTTGTGTCTACAAGCAACACAGTTCTTTATTGTATCTGAAGATCTGAAGGAGGTAGCGTAGTAGTATCCTAGGGAAAACACCGCTGCTACCTGGAGGTTATTCCGGGGATCAACGCCCCCGCGGCCCGGTCCATGACCAGGCCTCCCGATGGATCAGGGCCTGATCAACTAGGCTGTTACTGCTGGCCGCACGCAGTCCAACGTACGAGCCACAGCCCGGCTGATCCGGCACTGACTTTAGGTATCTGTCCAGCTCTCTCTTGAAGGCAGCCAGGGGTTTATTGGCAATTCCCCTAATGCTTGATGGGAGGCTGTTGAACAGTCTTGGGCCCCGGACACTTATGGTGTTTTCCCTTAGTGTACCAATGGCGCCCCTACTTTTAATTGGGGGCATTTTGCATCGCCTGCCCAGTCTTTTACTTTCGTAGGGAGTGATTTCTGTGTGCAGATTTGGGACCATTCCTTCCAGGATTTTCCAAGTGTAGATTATGATATATCTCTCCCACCTGCGTTCCAACGAGTACAAGTCAAGTGCTTCCAAGTGTTCCCAGTAGTTAAGGTGCTAGGCACACTGCTGTAGGTGCTAGGAGACACACTGCTGTGCTAGGAGACACACTGTTGTGCTAGGAGACACACTGCTGTGCTAGGAGACACACTGCTGTAGGTGCTCCTTGGCACACTGCTGTAGGTGCTCCTTGGCACACTGCTGTAGGTGCTCCTTGGCACACTGCTGTAGGTGCTCCTTGGCACACTGCTGTAGGTGCTCCTTGGCACACTGCTGTAGGTGCTCCTTGGCACACTGCTGTAGGTGCTCCTTGGCACACTGCTGTAGGTGCTCCTTGGCACACTGCTGTAGGTGCTCCTTGGCACACTGCTGTAGGTGCTCCTTGGCACACTGCTGTAGGTGCTCCTTGGCACACTGCTGTAGGTGCTCCTTGGCACACTGCTGTAGGTGCTCCTTGGCACACTGCTGTAGGTGCTCCTTGGCACACTGCTGTAGGTGCTCCTTGGCACACTGCTGTAGGTGCTCCTTGGCACACTGCTGTAGGTGCTCCTTGGCACACTGCTGTAGGTGCTCCTTGGCACACTGCTGTAGGTGCTCCTTGGCACACTGCTGTAGGTGCTCCTTGGCACACTGCTGTAGGTGCTCCTTGGCACACTGCTGTAGGTGCTCCTTGGCACACTGCTGTAGGTGCTCCTTGGCACACTGCTGTAGGTGCTCCTTGGCACACTGCTGTAGGTGCTCCTTGGCACACTGCTGTAGGTGCTCCTTGGCACACTGCTGTAGGTGCTCCTTGGCACACTGCTGTAGGTTCTAAGTGTCAACACTACCAATTTCCTTGATGTAAGCACCAGTGATTGTATTTAATTAATCTGTGTATGTACATATACGTCAATAATATTCAGAATGTTTAGGTAAGAGGACAGAAACAAGAAAGACCGAGATGACGGGTGTTATCTTCGTCAGATAGGAGGTTCTAGTTACTGGTCCCCAGGTCAGAACCCAGTGGTTTCTGCCCTAACACTGGGGCACGGATGATTGCCGTCCGGTAAAAAGAACTGTGGATAGAACCCAATAGCTGGAGCTTGGCAGGTGGTGGAGGAAACTGATGGTGCCAATTGTCATGGTGCAGAGAATTTCAGAAGATATCAGAAACATCTGCTGGAACAAGAGGAAACTGGACAAGTATCTTGACCAGGTGCCAGATCAACCAGGTTGTGTAGGTAAGACACAGGCAACAGTTAGGCAACTTTATTCCGAAACGTTTCGCCTACACAGTAGGCTTCTTCAGTCGAGTACAGAAAGTAGGCAGGAACAGTAGAGATGTGAAACCTACTGTGTAGGCGAAACATTTCGGAATAAAGTTGCCTAACTGTTGCCTATGTGTCTTACCTACCAACCTGTCGGTATTGTATACCATTTTGATGTTCACCCTGTCAGACACTGCAACACAATGGTGTAGACAGCCTGTACTGTCAGAACACACAGCCTAGCCGTCTGCTCTGAC
>NC_091295.1:73010356-73067856 GCF_038502225.1 Cherax quadricarinatus | reverse complement strand
TCTGGAGGGTTATACACTGTGTAAGTCACTCCAGTACCTTCTGGAAGGTTATACACTGTGTAAGTCATTCCAGTACCTGCTGGAATGTTATACACCGTGTAAGTCACTCCAGTACCTGCTGGAAGGTTATACATTGTGTAAGTCACTCCAGTACCTGCTGGAAGGTTATACACTGTGTAAGTCACTCCAGTACCTGCTGGAAGGTTATACACTGTGTAAGTCACTCCAGTACCTGCTGGAATGTTATACACTGTGTAAGTCACTCCAGTACCTGCTGGAATGTTATACACTGTGTAAGTCACTCCAGTACCTGCTGGAATGTTATACACTGTGTAAGTCACTCCAGTACCTGCTGGAAGGTTATACATTGTGTAAGTCACTCCAGTACCTGCTGGAAGGTTATACACTGTGTAAGTCACTCCAGTACCTGCTGGAAGGTTATACACTGTGTAAGTCACTCCAGTACCTGCTGGAAGGTTATACATTGTGTAAGTCATTCCAGTACCTTCTGGAAGGTTATACATGGTGTAAGTCACTCCAGTACCTGCTGGAAGGTTATACACTGTGTAAGTCACTCCAGTACCTGCTGGAATGTTATACACTGTGTAAGTCACTCCAGTACCTGCTGGAATGTTATACACTGTGTAAGTCACTCCAGTACCTGCTGGAATGTTATACACTGTGTAAGTCACTCCAGTACCTGCTGGAATGTTATACACTGTGTAAGTCACTCCAGTACCTGCTGGAATGTTATACACTGTGTAAGTCACTCCAGTACCTGCTGGAAGGTTATACATTGTGTAAATCACTCCAGTACCTGCTGGAAGGTTATACACTGTGTAAGTCACTCCAGTACCTTCTGGAAGGTTATACACTGTGTAAGTCACTCCAGTACCTTCTGGAAGGTTATACATTGTGTAAGTCACTCCAGTACCTGCTGGAAGGTTATACACTGTGTAAGTCACTCCAGTACCTGCTGGAAGGTTATACACTGTGTAAGTCACTCCAGTACCTGCTGGAAGGTTATACATTGTGTAAGTCACTCCAGTACCTGCTGGAAGGTTATACACTGTGTAAGTCACTCCAGTACCTGCTGGAAGGTTATACATTGTGTAAGTCACTCCAGTACCTGCTGGAAGGTTATACACTGTGTAAGTCACTCCAGTACCTGCTGGAAGGTTATACACTGTGTAAGTCACTCCAGTACCTGCTGGAATGTTATACACTGTGTAAGTCACTCCAGTACCTGCTGGAAGGTTATACATTGTGTAAGTCACTCCAGTACCTGCTGGAAGGTTATACACTGTGTAAGTCACTCCAGTACCTTCTGGAAGGTTATACACTGTGTAAGTCACTCCAGTACCTTCTGGAAGGTTATACACTGTGTAAGTCACTCCAGTACCTTCTGGAAGGTTATACATTGTGTAAGTCACTCCAGTACCTTCTGGAAGGTTATACACTGTGTAAGTCACTCCAGTACCTTCTGGAGGGTTATACACTGTGTAAGTCACTCCAGTACCTTCTGGAGGGTTATACACTGTGTAAGTCACTCCAGTACCTTCTGGAAGGTTATACACTGTGTAAGTCATTCCAGTACCTTCTGGAAGGTTATACACTGTGTAAGTCACTCCAGTACCTTCTGGAGGGTTATACACTGTGTAAGTCACTCCAGTACCTTCTGGAGGGTTATACACTGTGTAAGTCACTCCAGTACCTGCTGGAATGTTATACACCGTGTAAGTCACTCCAGTACCTGCTGGAAGGTTATACACTGTGTAAGTCACTCCAGTACCTGCTGGAAGATTATACACTGTGTAAGTCACTCCAGTACCTGCTGGAAGGTTATACACTGTGTAAGTCACTCCAGTACCTGCTGGAAGGTTATACATTGTGTAAGTCACTCCAGTACCTGCTGGAAGGTTATGTTGTCTGAATACCGCTCTCATACACACGCTGGAAGGTCTTAATACTGCTTCTCACTCCATTTCAAAATAATCCATATTTCCAGGCAGGAATTCCTGTGTCTTAATCTATGTTGATTTCCTGGATTAATCTCCTGTCTAGGTGCTCGATAAACCCGTGTGGGTGACTCGGGGAAATTACTGGTGGATGTCTCTCATCAGGAGTCCTTGGTTCCTTGCTGTCTGATGCCTGTCTTGTGTCCCAGTGACCTGGTGAAGAGCCTTGCTGTCTGTCCAATGCAAGTGTTTGCGTTCGTGGAGACACTTGTCAGATCTTAGTGTTGGTGTTCTGTCCGGTTCCTTGAGGAGTTTATTAACCTGTATGGGAAGTGTGGCTAGTTTGACATGTTTACATCATTCTTCACTGTCTCCAAAACTATCTCCACTCTTTCCTTGATTATGTCCACCCTCCAGCTACTGTTGTCATCGCTGACCACCGTCTCCTACATTATCTCCACCCTCTCCTTAACTATCTCCACCCTCCAGCCACTGCTGTCATCGCTCGTCTGATGCTCTCCAGTTCTCTCTTATCTCCCTCTCTCCCTCTCACTCTATTTATAAAGGTGCTTCACACACTGCTCCTTTACTTCATGTCTGCTCATTCCTTACTTCGTGTTCAATGTATCTGGTTCTGTTCTCCTTATTGAAGTTTGAAAGGCACACATGTATCTGGTCTGTGGCTTTGTTGTCTGTGTGAGAGGTTCTCAGACCTGCAGTGTGGGTCGTCTTCTCTCTTAGTTTCTCAGAGTTCAGTCCCTTGTTTCTCCTCCTCTTCTGATCCTTAGAGCTTTTATTAGTCTCTAATTTTCTTCGTATTTGTTTCGCTCTGGTGGGGGAAAGATTTGTTTTGCTGTGGTGGGGGAAAGATTTGTTTTGCTGTGGTGGGGGAAAGATTTGTTTTGCTGTGGTGGGGGAAAGATTTGTTTTGCTGTGGCTTGCGTAGGTCTACCGTTCCTTCTTTCAGGACCCAAGATAATTCAGAACTCCAGTATCATGTTCCGGTGTGTGTGTAGGTGGCTCTGCCACCATCATTTGTTCTCCCTCTTTTTGCTATTTCACTGAAATTTGTTGAGCAGTTCCTCCCAGACTCTCATTGTTTCTTAGTAAGTTGTCTTACGCTGTGATAGTCCTGTTTTTATTTATCTGGCTACCTACTTGGAATATACCTGGAGGATGTTTAGGGGTCAACGCCCCCGCGGCCCGGTCCTTGAGCAAGCCTCTCGGTGGATCAGAACCTGATCATCCAGGCTGTTACTGCTGGCAGCATGCAATTGAACGTACAACCACATCCCGGCTGGTCAGGGACTGACTCCAGGAACAAATGTGGTTCATTGTTATCTGTGACCTTCAATAAGATTCTAAAAATAATCTGTTTAATTTATGATTCCTTGCCTGTGTGTGTGTGTGTGTGTGTGTGTGTGTGTGTGTGTGTGTGTGTGTGTGTGTGTGTGTGTGTGTGTGTGTGTGCACCAATAGCACCGTCCCAGACATCACGTCCAGCGTTGTGTTTGTTTATTCTTCTCGCCAGCGTGTTTGTTGAAACATTTATTTGTATATTTGTGTATCTAATGTTTATTTATAGACTTGCTCATACATGAGCGGTTTTCAGACTATAATGATGTGTATATATTATAATCACCAGCGTATATTTCACGAATACAGTGACGGCGCAGATTAACAGTTATGACGTATACAGACATTGATAAGGTTTCTATATCGTTTGGGTAACAGATTATAGATACATAGTTGACGTAGGATCCTGGCAGTCTCAGGATGTTATGGATTGTCTATAATTAACCAGGGTTATCCTTTCTCCAACAGGTGTACTCAGCACACCAAGCGTCGCACGTCTGTCTACAAGTACGCAAGTACACTTGCTCAGGAAGGTTCCTAGTGCCTTCTACACCTTCGTAATTCCCTGCTGGTGCTCGTGAGCTCGTCAGAGAGCCCCTACCATGGCTTGGTTGAGCACTGAGTTCTACTTTTACAAAGGCAGCGCCCCCTGCCGCGCAGTCTGGATGACTCTCAAGATCTTCAAGGTGGATTATGAGGAGAAGATCGTGGACCTCTTGAAGGCGGAGAACAAGAGGCCTTGGTTCATTAGGGTGAGTGTTCAGGAACCTGTCAAGTCTGTAGTTGTCTGAGAGGAGAGGTGGATCGTGCTAACTGGGGCGTGCATGTTACGACTGGCTTGTTGAGGAGGGCATGTTCTTACTGACTGGCTTAATCCCTTATTAACCCACTGATTGGCATGCTTGAAGTGTCTTGTGTATAACCCATCAACCCACACTGACTGGCGCAATCTATTTCAGTACGTGATACCTGGCTTCCATCCAGTTACTGATACATGGCTTCCATCCAGTAAGTGATACCTGATTTCGATCACCCTCCTTATAACTGATCTACTTGCCTCGTTCCTCACTAACACACTCCCTTTCTATTGTAGCCCATCTCTGTCCCACACCTCACATGCAGTCACTTGCTAGTCACAACACAGGTCCTGGAGGAGTGGAGAGAGGGGGAGAGGAAAGACTTGTGAACAGTATTACCTCCCAGATGTAAACAAACAGTGCTATAAGACCGCGACCCAAACACAGTCTCCGGGGGATCCAACACTATCTTGTGTCATTAAGTTCCACAACACTCCAAAAAAGGGGCCGAATCACCTACATAATGGTTATAACGTCATTATTCTTATTACTTTCAAGGTCTACCATCATTATCTATATTATTGCAGGTGGGTTAAAGTAATATTAGTGGAGAAATACACAAGTGAAAGCTGTAAGTTGTGGAGTTGGTGTGTTGGTAACTGCCCAGGGCGCCCGCAGGTGCCACCCTGCCCTCAGTGCGGCGCCCGTGCTGGTGTGTTGGTAACTGCCCAGGGCGCCCGCAGGTGCCACCCTGCCCTCAGTGCGGCGCCCGTGCTGGTGTGTTGGTAACTGCCCAGGGCACCCGCAGGTGCCACCCTGCCTGCCCAGGGCACCCGCAGGTGCCACCCTGCCCTCAGTGCGGCGCCCGTGCTGGTGTGTTGGTAACTGCCCAGGGCACCCGCAGGTGCCACCCTGCCCTCAGTGCGGTGCCCGTGCTGGTGTGTTGGTAACTCAGTGCTGCCCTCAGTGCGGCGCCCGTGCTGGTGTGTTGGTAACTGCCCAGGGCACCCGCAGGTGCCACCCTGCCCTCAGTGCGGTGCCCGTGCTGGTGTGTTGGTAACTGCCCAGGGCGCCCGCAGGTGCCACCCTGCCCTCAGTGCGGCGCCCGTGCTGGTGTGTTGGTAACTGCCCAGGGCGCCCGCAGGTGCCACCCTGCCCTCAGTGCGGCGCCCGTGCTGGTGTGTTGGTAACTGCCCAGGGCGCCCGCAGGTGCCACCCTGCCCTCAGTGCGGTGCCCGTGCTGCACACGTTGGTCTATGACCTCATATAGGTCAGCGTCGCTGACCTGTCAGTGACTCAGAGTTCACCGTCAGATTCCTAAGATGTTACACCAGGTAACGGACTCCTACGGGCATATCACTGACATGACATACCGCTGACATTACACGCCACTGACATGACACACCACTGACATGACACACACCACTGACATGACATACCACTGGCATGACACACCACTGACATGACATACCACTGACATGACACACACCACTGTCATGACATACCACTGACATGACACACCACTGACATGACACACCACTGACATGACACACACCACTGACATGACATGACATGCCACTGGCATGACACACCACTGACATGACATACCACTGGCATGACACACCACTGACATGGCACATCACTGACATGACACACCACTGACATGACACACCACTGACATGGCACACCACTGACATGACACACCACTGACATGACACACCACTGACATAACACACCACTGACATGGCACACCACTGACATGGCACACCACTGACGTGACACACCACTGACATGACACACCACTGACATGACATACCACTGACACGACATACCACTGACATGGCACACCACTGACATGACACACCACTGACATGGCACACCACTGACATGGCACACCACTGACATGACATACCACTGACACGACACACCACTGACATGATAAGCCACTGACATGACATCATGCGGAGTGGGTAATAAGTAATTTTTAAGTGATTATTCAATTATATAATTAGGCAGACTGGAGATAGTCTAGACCAGGGTGGTCCACCCGTGGGCCACTTGTGGCCTACGGGGGCCGTAGTTGGACCACCCTGGTCCAGAGGCTAGCAGGCAGCTAACAGCAACAGCCTGGTGGAACAGGCAAGCCTGGACCAAAGCTTGAACATAAGAACATAAGAAAGAAGGAACACTGCAACAGGCCTACTGACCCATGTGGAGCAGGTCCATGTCCCCCCCTCCGGATTAGACCAGTGACCCACCCCCCCGGATTATCCCAATGACCCACCCAGTCTGGTCATCTCCACTCAAGGATGGAGCACTGCACCAGACCCAGCAGTACAAGCTAGTCAGGTCCAACTCACACCCACCCACACCCACTCTTGTATTTATCTAACCTATTTTTAAAACTACACAACGTTTTAGCCTCAATAACTGTACTCGGGAGTTTGTTCCACTCATCCACAACTCTATTACCAAACCAGTACTTTCCTATATCCTTCCTGAATCTGAATTTTTCCAACTTGAAACCATTGCTGCGAGTCCTGTCTTGGCTGGAAATTTTCAGCACACTATTTACATTCCCTTTATTTATTCCTGTTTTCCATTTATACACCTCGATCATATCCCCACTGAATTCTTATCCAAGGATACTGACAGAGTCATCCAGAGAGTTACGGTTGATTGATGTATGGGAGAGAGAGAGAGAGAGAGAGAGAGAGAGAGAGAGAGAGAGTCAGAAAGATCTTAATCCATTTGCCACTTCAAAATCCACACTAATCCACAACCGCTCACGAACGCTGAAATCCAGCGACGTCGTAAACACACCGGCCAATCCGCCTTCCTGACGATCGACACTTGGACAGAAGAAATGCGTCGAACGGCGCTTAAAAAAAAAATCTGGTAAATCCGCCTGCCTGGCGAACGACATGAAGAGAGAATGTGACAAGAGGGACTGTTTACCTTGAGTAAACTCTCGGAGAAAACCGCTGGTGAGTAGTTTACCTCGCGGAGGTAAATATTATGATGACTAAGGCAGGGGAAGGTGTATACCCAGTGTGGTGTACAACTAGCCTTTCAAAACCTCCAGTTTCAACGTTATTTGTAATAGGCCTTCAATAACGTACATATGGCCTTCAATAACGTACATATGGCCTTCAATAACGTACATATGGCCTTCAATAACGTACATATGGCCTTCAATAACGTACATATGGCCTTCAATAACGTACATATGGCCTTCAATAACGTACATATGGCCTTCAATAACGTACATATGGCCTTCAATAACGTACATATGGCCTTCAATAACGTACATATGACCTTCAATAACGTACATATGGCCTTCAATAACGTACATATGACCTTCAATAACTTACATATGGCGTTTAATAACGTACATATGGCCTTCAGTAACGTAAGCAAGGCCTTCAGTAACGTACGTATGACCTTCAGTAACGTACATATGGCTGGTTAGTACGTATAATTCTAACAGAAAATATGGGAAGCACAGGCCCGCCCTGCCTCTCTGCTCTATATCTTAAGACTGACTCACGAATTGGGTCCTAAGGGTGAGCGGCGTTTAAAAATTGCTATGGCCAACTGTAATGTCAGTGAATAACAGTGTAATGTCAGTGAATAACAGTGTAATGTCAGTGAATAACAGTGATTCACACAGATTGTTGGTAGTGAGTCATACTACTGGTAACTGGTTACTGGTACTACTGGGAACTAATACTACTGAGACGTATGGCCTTCAGTAACGTATGTATGACCTTCAATAACGTACATATGGCCTCCAGTAACGTATGTATGGCCTTCAGTAACGTACATATGGCCTCCAGTAACGTATGTATGGCCTTCAATAACGTATGTATGGCCTTCAATAACGTACATATGGCCTTCAATAACGTATGTATGGCCTTCAATAACGTACATATGGCCTTCAATAACGTACATATGGCCTTCAATAACGTACATATGACCTTCAATAACGTACATATGGCCTTCAATAACGTACATATGACCTTCAATAACTTACATATGGTGTTCAATAACGTACATATGGCCTTCAGTAACGTAAGCAAGGCCTTCAGTAACGTACGTATGGCCTTCAATAAGATACGTATGACCTTCAATAAGGTACGTATGGCCTTCAATGACGTACGTATGACCTTCAATAACTTACATATGGCGTTCAATAAAGTACGTATGGCCTTCAGTAACGTACGCAAGGCCTTCAGTAACGTACGTATGACCTTCAATAACGTACGTATAGCCTTCAAAATGTACGTTTGGCCTTCAATAACGTACGTATGGCTCCTCAGCAACGATCATAGGGTCTTACAGTGCCTGGGAAAGGGTAACTCCAATTCCCTGGATCGTGTGGAAAATTAAATTTATCTGGATGTAACTCATAAGATACATACCAATAAATGGTAACAAAGATAATTATTCTCTTTCAAGATTACAGAGATAAGTAGGAATTTTAGGACACCTAGGTCGCAAAAAAAATGTCCCCCTTCGATACCTACGATAATCTATCTCTCCACAAGTCACTCTGGACCTATATTAATTTCAAATGAAATATACATCACCAGGAATTCTGGTAAAAACGTTAATATAAATATGTGGACTGTATATTAAATTTAAAATGTGAATACATATACATTGAAGGAGAATTTATAATAATAAGACTCACCAATTAGTCTGGAGATTATGGTGTGTCATACAAACCCCCCTGCCTAAAATATGAAGAAAATACTGGCCAGAATTTCAACACAAAATAGACATGATTTAGCTGGGGTTGCGAAGGTGTCCTGTCCATCTGCTTAATGCTCAAGTTATGCAGGACTGCAAATCCAACAATTTCTGCTCCTATTTGGGAGGTTTCAACCACAATTTAACCTCCAGAGTGACGAAATTTATGCACGTTTCATTCGCATGTCTTCTGCCCCATTCAAAACAATGGCGTCTCTTCCCCAGCGACGCTCACCCATCGCTAGTTCTTTATTTATTTACAAATTAATTTTTATTACCTACAATATATTACACTAATTTACATACAAAATACACTGTATTTTTGGAGAATATACAGTATTTTCCACAGATTGTGAGCTCCAGTAGGGAGGACGCTTCCTTTATTTCCACCAAAAACAAAAGCTAAACAAGAATTTTTAATATTAAAAATGTAAGTTTTTCATCAAAGACAAGAGGCGATCTGAGGGCGTGTAAATTAATGTAACAAATACAGGGGGAAAAAATCCGTAATCCGACTTCAGCTAGACGAACGTAAACATGGGGAAGATGACGTCAGTAGCTGACCATGTTAGAGAGGGAGAGAGATGGATAGAAAAACAGAGATAGAGAGAGACAGAGAGAGAAATAGAGAGAAACAGACAGGGAGATAACAGAGACAGAGAGATAGAGAAAAACATAGATAGATAGATAGAGAGAGAGAGACAGACAGACAGACAGACAGACAGGCAGACAGACAGATAGAAACACAGACAGACAGACAGAGACAGAGAGACAGACAGACGGATAGATAGATAAAGAGAGATAGAGAGAGTATCAGCTTGCCAATAAGAGCAGAGTGGCCGTAATATCTAGAAATATAGCAAAGCAAGGGGAAAGCAAAGTTGTAGTTAAGAAAGAGACAAGTTCATATATACAGACAAAAGATTAGATCTAAGAAGAGAGAAAATATTTTCTCCACTATCTTTTTACTCTAGCACTCGTTCTCCTTATTCAACACTATCTTTATTGTCAAGTGGTACTCTCTCTCTCTCTCTCTCTCTCTCTCTCTCTCTCTCTCTCTCTCTCTCTCTCTCTCTCTCTCTCTCTCTCTCTCTCTCTCTCTCTCTCTCTCTCTCTCTATCTCTATCTCTCTCTCTCTCTCTCTCTATTATCTATCTATCTATCTATCGCTATATAGATAACACACGAAAGTCTTGAAGTTAGGTTTACATACCTTTTCTATTACGACATGCTCGTCCTGTGCTGCCGCTCATGGCACCGCCAGTGTTGATGTGATACCACGTATCATATTAGCAACCTGGCCATCGCCAGGTAGCACGTCAGCTACCTGGTCAGGTAACACAGCTACCTGGCCAGGTAGCACGTCAGCTACCTGGTCAGGTAACACAGCTACCTGGACAGGCAGCACGTCAGATACTTGGCCGGGCAACGGTAAACAATATGATGTTCAATGAGGACAAATTCCAACTACTCCGTTATGGAAAACTGGAGGAGATAATGACTAGAACAGAGTATACTACAGACTCTGGCCATACAATAGAGCGGAAAAATAATGCAAGGGACCTGGGAGTAGTAATGTCTGAGGATCTCACTTTCAAGGATCACAACAGTGCCACGATCGCACGAGCAAAGAAAATGATAGGATGGATAATGAGAACTTTCAAAACGAGAGATGCCAAGCCCATGATGATCCTTTTCAAATCACTTGTTCTCTCTAGGCTGGAATACTGCTGTACATTAACATCTCCATACAAAGCAGGTGAAATCGCAGATCTAGAGAGTGTACAGAGATCCTTTACTGCACATATAAGTTCTGTCAAGCACCTTAACTACTGGGAACGCTTGGAAGCACTTGACTTGTACTCGTTGGAACGCAGGAGGGAGAGATATATCATAATCTACACTTGGAAAATCTTGGAAGGAATGGTCCCAAATCTGCACACAGAAATCACTCCCTATGAAAGTAAAAGACTGGGCAGGCGATGCAAAATGCCCCCAATAAAAAGTAGGGGTGCCATTGGTACACTAAGGGAAAACACCATAAGTGTCCGGGGCCCAAAACTGTTTAACAGCCTCCCATCAAGCATTAGGGGAATTGCCAATAAACCCCTGGCTGCCTTCAAGAGAGAGCTGGATAGATACCTAAAGTCAGTGCCGGATCAGCCGGGCTGTGGCTTGTACGTTGGACTGCGTGCGGCCAGCAGTAACAGCCTGGTTGATCAGGCCCTGATCCATCGGGAGGCCTGGTCGTGGACCGGGCCGCTGGGGCGTTGATCCCCGGAATAACCTCCAGGTAACCTCCAGGTAACACAGCTACCTGGCCAGGCCGCACGTCAGATATTTGGCCAGGCAGCACGTCAGCTACCTGGCCAGGCAGCACGTCAGCTACCTGGTCAGGTAACAGCTACCTGGCCAGGTAGCACGTCAGCTACCTGGTCAGGTAACACAGCTACCTGGACAGGCAGCACGTCAGATACTTGGCCAGGTAACACAGCTACCTGGCCAGGCCGCACGTCAGATACTTGGCCAGGCAGCACGTCAGCTTCCTGGCCAGGCAGCACGTCAGCTACCTGGTCAGGTAACACAGCTACCTGGCCAGGTCGCACGCCAGATACCTGGCCAGGCAGCACGTCAGCTACCTGGCCAGATAACGTCAGCACACGAGAGATAGGTGTGGTGTTTCCTGAGTCAGTAACCTGCTGACTACTGTTTCCCTGTTCTTGACTCGCTTCGCTGAGTCTGGCTTCGTCTCACAATAACACCACATAACACAACAACACAGTAACACAACACAATAACACCACACAACACCACAACACAATAACATCACATAACACAACACAATAACACAACATAACACAATAACACTACATAACAACACAATAACACCACATAATACAATAACACCACACAACACAATAACACCACATAACACCACAACACAACACCACAACACAATAACACCACATAACACAATAACACCACATAACACAATAACACCACATAACACAATAACACCACATAACACAATAACACCATATAACACAATAACACCGCATAACACAATAACACCACATAACACAATAACACCACCCAACACAATAACACCATATAACACAATAACACCACATAACACCACAACACAATAATACCACAACACAATAACACCACAAAACACACAGTAACACCACACAATACAACACAACACAATAACACCACATAACACCACACAACACAATAACACCACATAACACACAGTAACACCACACAACATACTATAACACCACACAACACACTATAACAAAACACAATATACTATAACACCACACAACACTAACACCACACAACACACTATAACACCACACAACACTATAACACCACACAACACACTATAACACCACACAACATACTATAACACCACACAACACACTATAACACCACACAACACACTATAACACCACACAACACACTATAACACCACACAATACACTATAACGCCACACAACACACTATAACACCACACAACACATTATAACACCACACAACACACTATAACACCACACAACATACTATAACACCACACAACACACTATAACACCACACAACACACTGTAACACCACACAACACACTATAACACCACACAACGCACTATAACAGCACACACACTATAACACCACACAACACACTATAACACCACACAACACACTATAACACCACACAACACACTATAACACCACACTACACACTATAACACTACACAACACACTATAACACCATACAATACACTATAACACCACACAACACAATATAAAACCACACAACACACTATAACACCACACAACACACTATAACACCACACAACATACTATAACACCACACAACACACTATAACACCACACAACACACTATAACACCACACAACATACTATAACACCACACAACACACTATAACACCACACAACACACTATAACACCACACAACACACTATAACACCACACAACATACTATAACACCACACAACACACTATAACACCACACAACACACTATAACACCACACAACATACTATAACACCACACAACACACTATAACACCACACAACACACTATAACACCACACATACTATAACACCACACAACACACTATAACACCACACAACACACTATAACACCACACAACACACTATAACACCACACAACACACTATAACACCACACAACATACTATAACACCACACAACACACTATAACACCACACAACACACTATAACACCACACAACACACTATAACACCACACAACATACTATAACACCACACAACACACTATAACACCACACAACACACTATAACACCACACATGCTATAACACCACACAACACACTATAACACCACACAACACACTATAACACCACACAACACACTATAACACCACACAACATACTATAACACCACACAACACACTATAACACCACACAACACACTATAACACCACACAACATACTATAACACCACACAACACACTATAACACCACACAACATACTATAACACCACACAACACACTATAACACCACACAACACACTATAACACCACACAACACACTATAACACCACACAACATACTATAACACCACACAACATACTATAACACCACACAACACACTATAACACCACACAACACACTATAACACCACACAACACACTATAACACCACACAACACACTATAACACCACACAACATACTATAACACCACACAACATACTATAACACCACACAACACACTATAACACCACACAACACTCTATAACACCACACAACACACTATAACACCACACATACTATAACACCACACAACACACTATAACACCACACAACACACTATAACACCACACAACACACTATAACACCACACAACACACTATAACACCACACAACATACTATAACACCACACAACACACTATAACACCACACAACACACTATAACACCACACAACACACTATAACACCACACAACATACTATAACACCACACAACACACTATAACACCACACAACACACTATAACACCACACATACTATAACACCACACAACACACTATAACACCACACAACACACTATAACACCACACAACACACTATAACACCACACAACACACTATAACACCACACAACATACTATAACACCACACAACACACTATAACACCACACATACTATAACACCACACAACACACTATAACACCACACAACACACTATAACACCACACATACTATAACACCACACAACACACTATAACACCACACAACACACTATAACACCACACAACATACTATAACACCACACAACACACTATAACACCACACAACACACTATAACACCACACAACACACTATAACACCACACATACTATAACACCACACAACACACTATAACACCACACAACATACTATAACACCACACAACATACTATAACACCACACAACACACTATAACACCACACAACACACTATAACACCACACAACACACTATAACACCACACAACACACTATAACACCACACAACACACTATAACACCACACAACATACTATAACACCACACAACATACTATAACACCACACAACACACTATAACACCACACAACACACTATAACACCACACAACATACTATAACACCACACAACACACTATAACACCACACAACATACTATAACACCACACAACACACTATAACACCACACAACACACTATAACACCACACAACACACTAACACCACACAACACACTATAACACCACACAACACACTATAACACCACACAACACACTATAACACCACACAACACACTATAACACCACACAACATACTATAACACCACACAACACACTATAACACCACACAACACACTATAACACCACACAACACACTATAACACCACACAACATACTATAACACCACACAACACACTATAACACCACACAACACACTATAACACCACACAACATACTATAACACCACACAACATACTATAACACCACACAACACACTATAACACCACACAACACACTATAACACCACACAACATACTATAACACCACACAACACACTATAACACCACACAACACACTATAACACCACACAACACACTATAACACCACACAACATACTATAACACCACACAACACACTATAACACCACACAACACACTATAACACCACACAACACACTATAACACCACACAACACACTATAACACCACACAACACACTATAACACCACACAACACACTATAACACCACACATACTATAACACCACACAACACACTATAACACCACACAACACACTATAACACCACACAACACACTATAACACCACACAACACACTATAACACCACACAACATACTATAACACCACACAACATACTATAACACCACACAACACACTATAACACCACACAACACACTATAACACCACACAACACACTATAACACCACACATACTATAACACCACACAACACACTATAACACCACACAACACACTATAACACCACACAACACACTATAACACCACACAACAAACAATAACACCACATACCATAATTTAAATATCGGGGTTGAACATGGTAGTTTAAATATCGGGGTTAAACATGGTAGTTTAAATATCGGGGTTGAACATGGTAGTTTAAATATCGGGGTTGAACATGGTAGTTAAAATATCGGGGTTGAACATGGTAGTTTAAATATCGGGGTTGAACATGGTAGTTTAAATATCGGGGTTGAACATGGTAGTTTAAATATCGGGGTTGAACATGGTAGTTTAAATATCGGGGTTGAACATGGTAGTTTAAATATCGGGGTTGAACATGGTAGTTTAAATATCGGGGTTGAACATGGTAGTTTAGATATCGGGGTTGAACATGGTAGTTTAAATATCGGGGTTCAACATGGTAATTTTAATGGTTTAAATATGGATATTTAACATCCTGTACGTTAAGGTTCGAAGTGAACGCAACATTAGGAAGGTCAGGTCACCGGGGAGGTCACAGAGAAGCGCTAAACCGGCTAGGGTCCTATAGTACCTGGGGAGGGAGAGGGGTAGCTATAATGCTTTGGATCAAGAGCCCTTCGCCAGCATCAGGAGCAGAGGGGATCTTCCTGGAGGGGTAATAAAAACTTACTGAAAAATGACGAAAATCTGAGAAATATTCGTTTAAAATTTTCGCATATGGCAGCAAGATTTAAGTTGCCAGATTCCTTTATTTTCGCAATTCTAATTCTTTTTTTTTTAGCTAATTAAAAGTTATGGTTGATGATTTTGTCTATTGTGTGACATCACCAAATATATGTAGGTTATAAATTTTGTATGTAATTATTATTTTTTTACTAGTTCATTAAAATATATTAAATTTTGATCACTGGCAACACTGAGTTATTTTTATGAATGAAATAACAACCTCAGTGCTGGGCCAACCTCGGTCGGTGGCGGGTGGGGTGTTACGTTCCTGTTGCTACTGAAAATTATGGTTCTTTGATTATCAGCGCTGCTGTTGTCTACAGAACTATCACTTGGAACTCTTAATATGATATAAAGAATGTTTGCTTCTACAAATCTACATTCAACCTTCATAGCAATATTGCAAAGGAATTTTTAAAGCTAGAATTTAGGACCTATTTTTTGGGGGAAATAGAGAAACCCCGTAGCTCAGTGGTAGAGCACTGGACCTGTCACCCGTCCATCTATCTCTTCACCGACAGTCATTTATTACCACTTAATGAAAGTAGGCCTAACATATAACTTATCTTAAGGTAGGCCTAACATATAAGTGATGTTGATGTAGGCTCACAATCAATTATCAATACTCTTCTTGCGACATTGCAAGGAGAGTATTGAGAGTGATGTAGACAGTGGAGATTTACGTCACTTGTGCAACATTTGAGCATCGTCATTCTGGAACCGTACACCAGCCAGTGGCTTCTTCAGTCCAGTGCAGAGAACGGTGGGAGATGAGGAGGAGTCTGGGGTAATCAGTCCCTCAACCTGGAGTCGGTGTGTTTAGTCCATCAGTTAGATAAGGGTCGTCAGGAAACAGGACAAGTGTTTCCTGACGCGCGTTTTAGTTATATGATGACCCACAGCTGGAGCTTTTGGTCATCTGACCGAGGACTTCTGCTGGCTTACCCTCCACCTCTCTAAAAATTATGGTTATGAGTATAACCATTCGCTTTCTTGCATCATATTTGCTAAGATGGAGCTTATATACTGTTGACAGATGAGGTGCAGCAGTAGTAGGCGGAGTTACCAGTGGTAAAATTCACTAATGGAAGTAGGTCGTGCCTATAGAGTAGACAGGCCTTGAAGAATTCCCTGCATTAAGATACCCAGATGTTGGTGCATCTACTTGCCTATCTGGAGGGTATCCTGGGTATCAACGCCCCCGCGGCCTGGACCATGACAATGTCTGACAAAATAATAACAATAATAATATCTTTATTTCTATATGTACAAGGTATACAGACCATAGCTGACATCAATGACATACTACTATATAGAAAGCCCCTTGTTATGCTGAGCATTTCCCGCAAATTATGTCAGTTTTGTCCCAGGATGTGACCCACACCAGTCCACTAACACCCAGGTACCCACTTTATACTGATGGGTGAACAGGGACAGCCCCGGGCCCAGACTCGTGGAACTCTGTTTTCATTAAGTACACTATGGAGGAGGAGCTTGGACATGGGTGAAATTCCACAGTCACTTAAAACAACGGATATAGCCCCACTCCATAAAGGTGGCAGCAAAGCTATTACAACCCAGGAATCCAAATGGCCTGTTATCCCGGGTGTAATGGGAGCAAAATAAACACAGCAGAAAAAGTTTAGATTTATATTATCCTTCACCAATTTAGAACAGCAATATGTACACTATGTACAGTGATAAGTATAGTGCACTCCACGGTAAGCAAACAGAAATAGAAGCCACAAGATAGCAGACCGTGCTTCAACCAGCTCTAGAATGGGAATGACAAGGGCAGACAGGAGAGCGGTACCCACATAACCTCTGCGATTGCCAAAACCATCTTCTTATTGGCTAGAACCTGGTCACTAGTTGAACGACGGGGCCCCATCATCAACTCTTAGCAACCTGGTTCGGTGGTTGGGGGAGATAGCCTGTAAATGAGGGTGTGTACATGCGCCGAATAAAGGTTACGTACTCTTTGCATGCCACAAAAGCATTAGCTAAGAACTGTAGACCAATAGCTCTGACGTCCCACATCATAAAAATCTTTGAAAGAGTGCTAATAAGCAGGATTGCAAATCACATGGATTCCCAAAATCTGCACAATCCAGGGCAACATGGGTTCAGGGCAGGTCGCTCCTGCCTCTCACAACTACTGGATCACTATGATATGGCCTTGGATGCACTGGAAGAAAATCAGAATGCAGATGTAATATACACAGACTTTGCAAAAGCATTTGACAAATGCGATCATGGCGTAATGCCCCATAAAATACGTGCTAAAGGAATAACTGGGAAAGTGGGGAGATGAATCTTCAACTTCCTAACAAATCGAACACAAAGAGTAGTGGTCAACAGAGTTAAATCGGAGGCTGCCATAGTGAAGAGCTCTGTTCCACAAGGCACAGTATTCACCCCCATCTTATTCCTCATCCTCATATCAGACATAGACAGAGATATACACCACAGCACCGTATCATCCTTTGCGGATGATACTAGGATCTGCATGAGGATGTCATCTGCTGAGAATGCGGTTAACCTCCAAGAAGATATAAACAAAGTTTTCCAGTGGGCAACGGTAAACAATATGATGTTCAATGAGGACAAATTCCAACTACTCCGTTATGGAAAACTGGAGGAGATAATAACTAGAACAGAGTATACTACAGACTCTGGCCATACAGTAGAGCGGAAAAATAATGTAAGGGACCTGGGAGTAGTAATGTCTGAGGATCTCACTTTCAAGGATCACAACAGTGCCACGATCGCACGTGCAAAGAAAATGATAGGATGGATAATGAGAACTTTCAAAACGAGAGATGCCAAGCCCATGATGATCCTTTTCAAATCACTTGTTCTCTCTAGGCTGGAATACTGCTGTACATTAACATCTCCATACAAAGCAGGTGAAATCGCAGATCTAGAGAGTGTACAGAGATCCTTTACTGCACATATAAGTTCTGTCAAGCACCTTAACTACTGGGAACGCTTGGAAGCACTTGACTTGTACTCGTTGGAACGCAGGAGGGAGAGATATATCATAATCTACACTTGGAAAATCTTGGAAGGAATGGTCCCAAATCTGCACACAGAAATCACTCCCTACGAAAGTAAAAGACTAGGCAGGCGATGCAAAATGTCCCCAGTAAAAAGTAGGGGCGCCATTGGTACACTAAGGGAAAACACCATAAGTGTCCGGGGCCCAAAACTGTTCAACAGCCTCCCATCAAGCATTAGGGGAATTGCCAATAAACCCCTGGCTGCCTTCAAGAGAGAGCTGGACAGATACCTAAAGTCGGTGCCGGATCAGCCGGGCTGTGGCTCGTACGTTGGACTGCGTGCGGCCAGCAGTAACAGCCTAGTTGATCAGGCCCTGATCCATCGGGAGGCCTGGTCATGGACCGGGCCGCTGGGGCGTTGATCCCCGGAATAACCTCCAGGTAACCAGGTGTCTTGTGGAAACACGTCCTATTGTTTTCCAGCCGTACCGGAGATTCGAACTCCGGACCTCAGTGTGTGAGCTGAGTGCGCTAGCGACCGAGCTATGGGACACAGTTTGGAAAGTCGACAAATTGATAATGTCACTTGTGGAACACGCCAGACTACCCACAATCTCAAAAATGTACTTAAAATTTTTGGTAGCAGACTAAGAGAGAAGGGAAGGAGCTTGGCTGGTGTAATTATAAGGAACGAGGTGACAGGCAGCAAACAACACCTGTGTGCGAGCAGCGACACTAACACAGGCTTCAGGAGCACAGGCAGCAACTTCAAACACAAAACAGTAGATGCTAAATTGTTTGTTAGATGTGAGAAATGTGGGAGCCTGCTTGCTGCCTGCACTCAGGGAGAAACCAGGAGTGTGGTAGCCTGCTTGCTGCCTGCACTCAGGGAACAACCAGGAGTGTGGTAGCCTGCTTCCTGCCTGCACTCAGGGAACAACCAGGAGTGTGGTAGCCTGCTTACTGCCTGCACCCAGGGAGCAACCAGGAGTGTGGTAGCTTGCTTGCTGCCTGCACCCAGGGAGCAACCAGGAGTGTGGTAACCTGCTTGTTGCCTGCACCCAGGGAGCAGCCAAGAGTGTGGTAGCCTGCTTGCTGCCTGCACCCAGGGAGCAACCAGGAGTGTGGTAGCCTGCTTGCTGCCTGCACCCAGGGAGCAACCAGGAGTGTGGTAGCCTGCTTGCTGCCTGCACCGAGGGAGCAACCAGGAGTGTGGTAGCCTGCTTGCTGCCTGCACTCAGGGAGCAGCCAGGAGTGTGTTAGTCTGCTTGCTGCCTGCACCCAGGGAGCAACCAAGAGTGTGGTAGCCTGCTTGCTGCCTGCACTCAGGGAGCAGCCAGGAGTGTGGTAGCCTGCTTGCTGCCTGCACTCAAGGAGCAGCTAGGAGTGTGGTAGCCAACTTGCTGCTTGCACTCAGGTAGCAACCAGGAGTGTGTTAGCCTGCTTGCTGCCTGCACTCAGGGAGCAACCAGGAGTGTGTTAGCCTGCTTGCTGCCTGCACTCAGGGAGCAACCAGGAGTGTGGTAGCCTGCTTGCTGCCTGCACCCAGGGAGCAGCCAGGAGTGTGGTAGCTTGCTTGCTGCCTGCACTCAGGGAGCAGCCAGGAGTGTGGTAGCCTGCTTGCTGCCTGCACTCAAGGAGCAGCCAGGAGTGTGGTAGCCTGCTTGCTGCTTGCACTCAGGTAGCAACCAGGAGTGTGGTAGCCTGCCTGCTGCCTGCACTCAGGGAGCAACCAGGAGTGTGGTAGCCTGCTTGCTGCCTGCACTCAGGGAGCAGCCAGGAGTGTGGTAGCCTGCTTGCTGCCTGCACTCAGGGAGCAACCAGGAGTGTGGTAGCCTGCTTGCTGCCTGCACTCAGGGAGCAGCAAGACACACTTGTTTCTCTTTACACTATCCTCTACACCTGTAAGTCTGACTGGATGTTTACCTGGAGTTTACCTGGAGAGAGTTCCGGGGGTCAACGCCCCCGCGGCCCGGTCTGAGACCAGGCCTCCTGGTGGATCAGAGCCTGGTCAACCAGGCTGTTGCTGCTGGCTGCACGCAAACCAACATACGAGCCACAGCCCGGCTGATCCGGAACTGACTTTAGGTGCTTGTCCAGTGCCAGCTTGAAGACTGCCAGGGGTCTGTTGGTAATCCCCCTTATGTGTGCTGGGAGGCAGTTGAACAGTCTCGGGCCCCTGACACTTATTGTATGGTCTCTTAACGTGCTAGTGACACCCCTGCTTTTCATTTGGGGAATGGTGCATCGTCTGCCAAGTCTTTTGCTTTCGTAGTGGGTGATTTTCGTGTGCAAGTTCGGTACTAGTCCCTCTAGGATTTTCCAGGTGTATATAATCATGTATCTCTCCCTCCTGCGTTCCAGGGAATACAGGTTTAGGAACCTCAAGCGCTCCCAATAATTGAGGTGTTTTATCTCCGTTATGCGCGCCGTGAAAGTTCTCTGTACATTTTCTAGGTCGGCAATTTCACCTGCCTTGAAAGGTGCTGTTAGTGTGCAGCAATATTCCAGCCTAGATAGAACAAGTGACCTGAAGAGTGTCATCATGGGCTTGGCCTCCCTAGTTTTGAAGGTTCTCATTATCCATCCTGTCATTTTTCTAGCAGATGCGATTGATACAATGTTATGGTCCTTGAAGGTGAGATCCTCCGACATGATCACTCCCAGGTCTTTGACGTTGGTGTTTCGCTCTATTTTGTGGCCAGAATTTGTTTTGTACTCTGATGAAGATTTAATTTCCTCATGTTTACCATATCTGAGTAATTGAAATTTCTCATCGTTGAACTTCATATTGTTTTCTGCAGCCCACTGAAAGATTTGGTTGATGTCTGCCTGGAGCTTTGCAGTGTCTGCAATGGAAGACACTGTCATGCAGATTCGGGTGTCATCTGCAAAGGAAGACACGGTGCTGTGGCTGACATCCTTGTCTATGTCGGATATAAGGATGAGGAACAAGATGTGAGCGAGTACTGTGCCTTGTGGAACAGAGCTTTTCACCGTAGCTGCCTCGGACTTTACTCTGTTGACGACTACTCTCTGTGTTCTGTTAGTGAGGAAATTATAGATCCATCGACCTTTTCCTGTTATTCCTTTAGCACGCATTTTGTGCGCTATTACGCCATGGTCACACTTGTCGAAGGCTTTTGCAAAGTCTGTATATATTACATCTGCATTCTTTTTGTCTTCTAGTGCATTTAGGACCTTGTCGTAGTGGTCCAATAGTTGAGACAGACAGGAGCGACCTGTTCTAAACCCATGTTGCCCTGGGTTGTGTAACTGATGGGTTTCTAGATGCGTGGTGATCTTGCTTCTTAGGACCCTTTCAAAGATTTTTATGATATGGGATGTTAGTGCTATTGGTCTGTAGTTCTTTGCTGTTGCTTTACTGCCCCCTTTGTGGAGTGGGGCTATGTCTGTTGTTTTTAGTAACTGTGGGACGACCCCCGTGTCCATGCTCCCTCTCCATAGGATGGAAAAGGCTCGTGATAGGGGCTTCTTGCAGTTCTTGATGAACACAGAGTTCCATGAGTCTGGCCCTGGGGCAGAGTGCATGGGCATGTCATTTATCGCCTGTTCGAAGTCATTTGGCGTCAGGATAACATCGGATAGGCTTGTGTTAATCAAATTTTGTGGCTCTCTCATAAAAAATTCATTTTGATCTTCGACTCTCAGTCTGGTTAGCGGCTTGCTAAAAACTGAGTCATATTGGGACTTGAGTAGCTCACTCATTTCCTTGTTGTCATCTGTGTAGGACCCATCTTGTTTAAGTAGGGGCCCAATACTGGACGTTGTTCTCGATTTTGATTTGGCATAGGAGAAGAAATACTTTGGGTTTCTTTCGATTTCATTTATGGCTTTTAGTTCTTCCCGCGATTCCTGACTCCTAAAGGATTCTTTTAGCTTAAGTTCGATGCTTGCTATTTCTCTGACCAGTGTCTCCCTACGCATTTCAGATATATTGACCTCTTTTAGCCGCTCTGTTATTCTTTTCCGTCGCCTGTAAAGGGAGCGCCTGTCTCTTTCTGTTTTACATCTACTCCTCCTTTTTCTTAGAGGAATAAGCCTTGTGCATACATCGAGTGCTACCGAGTTAATCTGTTCTAGGCATAAGTTGGGGTCTGTGTTGCTTAGTATATCTTCCCAGCTTATATCGGTTAGGACTTGGTTTACTTGGTCCCACTTTATGTTTTTGTTATTGAAGTTGAATTTGGTGAATGCTCCCTCGTGACTAATCTCCTTATGTCGGTCTGGGGCTCCGCGCATACATGACTGAACCTCAATTATGTTGTGATCTGAGTATATTGTTTTTGATATGGTGATATTTCTTATCAGATCATCATTGTTAGTGAAGATGAGGTCTAGTGTATTCTCCAGTCTAGTAGGCTCTATTATTTGCTGGTTTAAATTGAATTTTGTGCAGAGATTTAAAAGCTCGCGTGAGTGTGAGTTTTCATCAGAGCTGCCTCCTGGTGTTATTACTGCAACAATATTATTTGCTATATTCCTCCATTTTAGGTGCCTTAAGTTGAAATCCCCCAGGAGCAAGATGTTGGGTGCAGGAGCTGGAAGGTTTTCCAGACAGTGGTCAATTTTTAACAGCTGTTCCTGGAATTGCTGGGATGTTGCATCCGGAGGCTTGTAGACTATCACAATGACTAGGTTTTGGTTCTCGACCTTTACTGCTAAAACTTCCACTACATCATTTGAGGCATTTATCAGTTCTGTGCAAACAAGTGACTCTGCAATGTACAGGCCAACCCCCCCCCCTTTTGCCTGTTCACTCTGTCACATCTGTATAGGTTGTAACCTGGGATCCATATTTCGTTGTCCAAGTGATCCTTTATGTGGGTCTCAGTGAAAGCCGCGAACATTGCCTTTGCCTCTGCAAGCAGTCCACGGATGAAAGGTATTTTGTTGTTTGTTGCTGGCTTTAGACCCTGTATATTTGCAAAGAAGAATGTTATCGGACTGGTGGTATTGTTGGTACTGGGGGGGGGATTTTTTTTCCGGCATTAGTATCTGTATCTGTTGGATGAGGGAAAGTGTTAGAACCAGATACCTGGTGAGTACCTGACTTACCAGGCACCTGGTGAGTACCTGACTTACCAGGCACCTGGTGAGTACCTGACTTACCAGGCACCTGGTGAGTACCTGACTTACCAGGCACCTGGTGAGTACCTGACTTACCAGGCACCTGGTGAGTACCTGACTTACCAGGCACCTGGTGAGTACCTGACTTACCAGGCACCTGGTGAGTACCTGACTTACCAGGCACCTGGTGAGTACCTGACTTACCAGGCACCTGGTGAGTACCTGACTTACCAGGCACCTGGTGAGTACCTGACTTACCAGGCACCTGGTGAGTACCTGACTTACCAGGCACCTGGTGAGTACCTGACTTACCAGGCACCTGGTGAGTACCTGACTTACCAGGCACCTGGTGAGTACCTGACTTACCAGGCACCTGGTGAGTACCTGACTTACCAGGCACCTGGTGAGTACCTGACTTACCAGGCACCTGGTGAGTACCTGACTTACCAGGCACCTGGTGAGTACCTGACTTACCAGGCACCTGGTGAGTACCTGACTTACCAGGCACCTGGTGAGTACCTGACTTACCAGGCACCTGGTGAGTACCTGACTTACCAGGCACCTGGTGAGTACCTGACTTACCAGGCACCTGGTGAGTACCTGACTTACCAGGCACCTGGTGAGTATCTGACTTACCAGGGACCTGGTGAGTACCTGACTTACCAGGCACCTGGTGAGTACCTGACTTACCAGGCACCTGGTGAGTACCTGACTTACCAGGCACCTGGTGAGTACCTGACTTACCAGGCACCTGGTGAGTACCTGACTTACCAGGCACCTGGTGAGTACCTGACTTACCAGGCACCTGGTGAGTACCTGGCTTACCAGGGACTTAATGTAAGGTTACACTTCACCTCTGAACCTTGTATGACGCTCTCTCTCTCTCTCTCTCTCTCTCTCTCTCTCTCTCTCTCTCTCTCTCTCTCTCTCTCTCTCTCTCTCTCTCTCTCTCTCTCTCTCTCTCTCTCTCTCTCTTTCTCTCTCTCTGGTCTAGGACCTGAAAGCGAGGGAGGGGGCGGAAACCCCCAAAATCATCTTGAGGCAATAAGATAATCTCTCATCCCTCCCTTCCCCCTTCTCTCCCCCTTCTCTCCCCCTTTCTCTATCACTCTCTCGCTCGATTCCTCCCTTCCTCCCTCCCCCACCCCTACATTCCTCCCTCCTCCACCCCTACATCCCTTCCTTCCTACCTCCCCCACCCCTACATTCCTCCCTTCCTCCCTCCCTTTGAACAAACAAAAAAGGAATATCAGTGAATGCTAAATAGGAAAATATGGATTATAGTGTCACATAGAGAGTGCCGGTGGAGAAACGGTTACCGTGGGAAATAGACCTGACCAGCACTAGTGAATTATTGCCGGGTGTCGACACAAGTGGAAATAAGCGAATATCGATCTATCTATCTATAAGTAATATAGTGAGTGACAAGGATATATATGTGCAGTGGCATAGTGAACTAAATTGTAGATAAGAGTAATCTAAATTATCCCCAAGTATAGCGTACAATATATAGTGTAGAAAGGGGAATATCTTACAAGCGACTGGCACTAGCGAACTATTGCCAGAGGTCCAGTGAAGTGTTAATAACGGATAAGTAACTACTATAGTCATAAGATATGAAACGAGTGATGGTAGCATTGAGGTGCAGGGAATCACAGCATACATAAATTGAGCATACGACCATTACCTCTACTAAACAGGGAATAATCTTTTCCTTAGAAGTGTAGGGGGAAGTTAGCATAGGCCTAAGTGAAGTGTGGAGTGTGGGCAAGTCTGGCTCACACCCACCCTGCACCCACCCTACACCACCACCCACCCAGCACCCACCACCCACCCTACACCACCACCCACCCTGCACCACCACCCACCCTGCACCACCACCCACCCTGCACCACCACCCACCCTACACCCACCACCCACCCTACACCCACCCTACACCACCACCCACATACTGCAAACTTGGTTCGTATAAATACATCTTGCATATTACTGGCACCAGCAAGAGAAAGGTAAAGTGGAAATCAGTTTTCTTCCGTGGCATACAGTGTAGTAGGATACAGACAGGATGTCAGCACAGTATATCTGTGGGACATGTAAAAAAATCCTTGGAAGGAATTCCAGAATCACATGCAACCTATGCTCTTCCAAACACCATATCTCTTGTACTAGACTAAATACAGCCTCAAAAAATGACCTTGAACTAGCAAGGTGCTTCTGGTTGTGCAATAAAGATGTAGAACTTTGGGCAGGTATCAGAAAGGTACTAAAGAGAGTAATAAATGATAAAAATAATCAAGAAAACAAGGATGACCTCTTGGATAGTCTACCAAAAATATATAAAACATGGGAGAAAGAGATAGTGTATCAAAAAATGCAGAATGTCCATACCACAACAGATGACTCGAAACTATCTAGTCACCCACATGGTGCTAAGCCAGACCCATCCCCCAGTCTTAGCACTAATACCCACAGTGATGGTGCTGGCCCAAGCTCCCCCAGGCATAGCACCAATACCCTCAGTGCTGGTGCTGACCCAGACCCAGCCCCACCCCCCAGCCCCAGTGCTGACCCAGACCCAGCCCCCAGCCCTACTGCCAGCCCAGACTCTCCTAGGGACACTACCCAAACCACCACAAAAACAGTAAATATACAACCATCATTGCACAAGACCGTGGCCCACAGTACAGATGTTGGAGAGGAGTCTCCTCCTTCCTCTACTGGGGAAAGTAGATGGAATCCAGGACGGGGTGGCCCTGGCTTGGATACTGAGGATTATAGTGCAGTCCCAGAACCTGCAGAAATTGACAACACACCTCCCAACAATTCTCAACCAAAGGTGAATTTGTGCAAATATTATGCTTGGGGCATCTGTAAGCATGGAATAACAGGGGAAAAAATGGGACATGCTACTTTGACCATCCCAAAAAATGTAGCGACCTCCTGTCTAAAGGAGTGTGTCGTTCTTCTTCCTGTACTTTCTTTCACCCAAAAATGTGCCACTCCTCGGTCCTCCAGAAGCAGTGTTACAACATCGAATGCCCTGCATACCATCTAAAAGGGACCAGGAGGCACAGACCCCACAAGACAAACAATAGTAGCTACGACAACCCAACTCCAGGTGATTTTTTAGTGGCAGGAAACGAAAAAAGAAAATAGAAGGAAATAACAAAAATAGTCCACCACCTTGGAGCCTTGTTGGACTGGAGGCGCAGCCAGTGGCCACCCATGGCCCTCCAGAATTATTACAACTACTGATGCCAATAACAAAATCCCCCCAACAAACACAGAATACAACCTCGTTCATATTTGCTAATATACAGGGCCTTAAGCCATCCACCAACAACAAAATACCTTTTATCAGTGGACTTCTAGTGGAGTCTAATGCAATGTTTGCAGCCTTCACAGAGACTCACACAAAAGATCACTTTGACAGTGAAATATGGATAAGTGGTTACAACCTTTTTAGATGCGACAGAAAAAACAGGCAACAAGGGGGGGTTGGCCTGTATGTCAAAGAGTCCCTTATCTGCACGGAGTTGCTGAACACCACAAATGAGGTAGTTGAAGTTCTATCAATAAAGATCGAGAACCAAAACCTAGTCATTGTGGTTGTATACAAGCCACCAGATGCAACCTCCCAACAGTTCAAGGAACAGCTACTGAAAATCGATTACTGTTTGGAAAACCTTCCAGCTCCATCCCCAAACATCTTACTGCTTGGTGATTTCAACCTAAGGCATACAAAATGGAAGAATGTAGCAAATAATGTTATAGCTGAAACAATCCCTGGAGGTAGCGCAGATGAAAGGTCACACACACATGAGCTAATAAGTCTCTGCGAAAAACACACCTTAAGCCAGCAGATAGTGGAGCCAACAAGACTAGAAAACATACTTGACCTTATCTTCACAAATAATGAGGACCTGATAAGAGACATAAGAATATCAAAAACAACTAATTCCGATCACAATCTAATCGAAGTCCAGACGTACATGCATAGGGGTCCTGAACAACAGAATGCATGTACCTGTGAAGGTGTCTTCACAAAATACAATTTCAACAACAAGAACATCAACTGGGACCAGGTAAACCATGTCCTAAACGAAACATGTTGGGAAGATGTCTTAAATGACATGGACCCAAACCAGTGCCTTGAAAGGATCAACTGCCTGGTAGCCGAAGCATGTTCTAGGCATATTCCCCTAAGAAAGAAGAAGAGCAGGAGTAAACTGGAGAGAAAAAGACGCTCCCTCTACAGAAGACGACGAAGAGTCACTGAGCTCCTCAGGAGTGCTAGAATATCTGATACACGAAGGGAGGCGCTGACCAGGGAAGTGGAAACTATCGAACTTAAGCTAAATGACTCTTACAGGAACCAGGAGAGGCAGGAGGAGCTTAAAGCTATTAGTGAAATTGAAAGAAATTCAAAATATTTCTTTTCATATGCCAAAAACAAGGCAAATACCACATCTAGTATCGGGCCCTTACTCAGACAGGATGGGACTTACACAGACGACAACAAGGAAATGAGTGAAATATTGAAATCCCAGTACGACTCTGTGTTTAGTGAACCACTAATCGGTCTGAGGATCGACGACCCAAATGATTTCTTCATGAATGAGCCTCAAAACTCCATAAATGTATGCCAGATTTCCGACATTACCCTAACTCCGATAGATTTCGAAAAAGCCATTGACAACATGCCTATGCACTCAGCCCCGGGCCCAGACTCGTGGAACTCTGTTTTCATTAAGAACTGCAAGAAACCCCTCTTGCGTGCCCTAAGTACACTATGGAGGAGGAGCTTGGACATGGGTGAAATTCCACAGTCACTTAAAACAACAGATATAGCCCCACTCCATAAAGGTGGCAGCAAAGCATTAGCTAAGAACTATAGACCAATAGCTCTGACATCCCACATCATAAAAATCTTTGAAAGAGTGCTAAGAAGCAGGATTGCAAATCACCTGGATTCCCAAAATCTGCACAATCCAGGGCAACATGGGTTCAGGGCAGGTCGCTCCTGCCTCTCACAACTACTGGATCACTATGACATGGCCTTGGATGCACTGGAAGAAAATCAGAATGCAGATGTAATATACACAGACTTTGCAAAAGCATTTGACAAATGCGATCATGGCGTAATAGCCCATAAAATACGTGCTAAAGGAATAACTGGGAAAGTGGGGAGATGGATCTTCAACTTCCTAACAAATCGAACACAAAGAGTAGTGGTCAACAGAGTTAAATCGGAGGCTGCCATAGTGAAGAGCTCTGTTCCACAAGGCACAGTACTCGCCCCCATCTTATTCCTTATCCTCATATCAGACATAAACAGAGATATACACCACAGCACCGTATCATCCTTTGCGGATGATACTAGGATCTGCATGAGGCTGTCATCTGCTGAGGACGCGGTTAACCTCCAAGAAGATATAAACAAAGTTTTCCAGTGGGCAACGGTAAACAATATGATGTTCAATGAGGACAAATTCCAACTAGTCCGTTATGGAAAACTGGAGGAGATAATAACTAGAACAGAGTATACTACTGACTCCGGCCATACAATAGAGCGGAAAAATAATGTAAGGGACCTGGGAGTAGTAATGTCTGAGGATCTCACTTTCAAGGATCACAACAGTGCCACGATCGCACGTGCAAAGAAAATGATAGGATGGATAATGAGAACTTTCAAAACGAGAGATGCCAAGCCCATGATGATCCTTTTCAAATCACTTGTTCTCTCTAGGCTGGAATACTGCTGTACATTAACATCTCCATACAAAGCAGGTGAAATCGCAGATCTAGAGAGTGTACAGAGATCCTTTACTGCACGTATAAGTTCTGTCAAGCACCTTAATTACTGGGAACGCTTGGAAGCACTTGACTTGTACTCGTTGGAACGCAGGAGGGAGAGATATATCATAATCTACACTTGGAAAATCTTGGAAGGAATGGTCCCAAATCTGCACACAGAAATCACTCCCTACGAAAGTAAAAGACTGGGCAGGCGATGCAAAATGCCGCCAATAAAAAGTAGGGGCGCCATTGGTATACTAAGAGAAAACACCATAAGTGTCCGGGGCCCAAAACTGTTCAACAGCCTCCCATCAAGCATTAGGGGAATTGCCAATAAACCCCTGGCTGCCTTCAAGAGAGAGCTGGACAGATACCTAAAGTCAGTGCCGGATCAGCCGGGCTGTAGCTCGTACGTTGGACTGCATGCGGCCAGCAGTAACAGCCTAGTTGATCAGGCCCTGATCCATCGGGAGGCCTGGTCGTGGACCGGGCCGCGGGGGCGTTGATCCCCGGAATAACCTCCATATAACCTCCCCCACCCCTACATTCCTCCCTTCCTCCCCCACCCCTACATTCGTCCCTCCCCACCCTACATTCCTCTCTTCCTCCCTCCCCCACCCCTACATTCCTCTTTCCCCCACCCCTACATTCCTCTCTTCCTACCTCCCCCACCCCTACATTCCTCCCTCCTCCACCCCTACATTCCTTCCTTCCTACCTCCCCACCCCTACATTCCTCCCTTCCTCCATCCCCCACCCTACATTCCTCCCTTCCTCTTTCCCCCACCCCTACATTCCTCTCTTCCTACCTCCCCCACCCCTACATTTCTCCCTTCCTCCCTCCCCCACCCCTACATTCCTCCCTTCCTCCCCCACCCCTACATTCCTCCCTTCCTACCTCCTCCTCCCCTACATTCCTCCCTCCCCCACCCCTACATTCCTCCCTTCCTACCTCCCCCACCCTACATTCCTTCCTTCCTCCCTCCCCCACCCCTACATTCCTCCCTTCCTACCTCCCCACCCCTATATTTCTCCCTTCCTCCCTCCCCACCCCTACATTCCTCCCTTCCTCCCTCCCCACCCATACATTCCTCCCTTCCTCCCTCCCCACCCCTACATTCCTCCCTTCCTCCTTCCCCCACCCCTACATTCCTCTCTTCCTACCTCCCCCACCCCTACATTCCTTCCTTCCTCCCACCCCCACCCATACATTCCTTCCTCCCCCACCCCTACATTCCTCCCTTCCTCCCCCACCCCTACGTTCCTCCCTTCCTCCCTCCCCCACCCTACATTCCTCCCTTTCTCCCTCCCCACCCCTACATTCCTCCCTTCCTCTCTCCCCCACCCGTACATTCCTCTCTTCCTACCTCCCCCACCCCTACATTCCTCCCTTCCTCCCTCCCCCACCCCTACATTCCTCCCTTCCTACCTCCCCCACCCATACATTCATCCCTCCCCCACCCCTACATTCCTCCCTTCCTACCTCCCCCACCCTATATTCCTCCCTTCCTCCCTCCCCCACCCCTACATTCCTCCCTTCCTACCTCCCCCACCCCTACATTCCTCCCTTCCTCCCTCCCCCACCCATACATTCCTCCCTTCCTCCCTCTTCACCCCTACATTCCTCCCTTCCTCCCTCCCCCCTACATTCCTCCCTCCCCCACCCCTACATTCCTCCCTTCCTCCCTCCCCCCACCCCTACATTCCTCCCTTCCTCCCTCCCCACCCCTACATTTCTCCCTTCCTACCTCCCCCACCCCTACATTCCTCCCTTCTTCCCTCCCCACCCCTTCATTCCTCCCATCCTCCCTCCCCCACCCCTATATTCTTCCCTCCCCTACCCCTACATTCCTCCCTTCCTCCCTCCCCACCCCTACATTCCTCCCATCCTCCCCCCACCCCTATATACCTCCCTCCCCTACCCCTACATTCCTCCTTTCCTCCCTCCACCCCTACATTCCTCCTTCCCCCACCCCTGTTGTGAGGGTTTGTGGAGACGTGATGGTTGGAGTTAAACACACTTGTTGGATGGTAACATATATATTAGCAGAGGGTGAAGAGGAGTAGCCCAGCCTGCCTTGTGTTGACTGTTGTAGACCTAAGCGCGGAGTGAGAATGATCACAGGAGTACAGCGCTCACAACGGCATCACGTGACATCACACAAGCTAGTCACTGAGCCTAGCAAGGGATCATGTATGTAAAACATATGGATGGTACTATGATACTCATATAAGCTATACAACACATGTAGGGGATCAGCAACTGTGCTGACAGCTCGGTCATGTTACATATGTCGTCTCGACATACAATTCTATGCTATAGGCTGAACAGGCAGGTGGCTCTGGGCTGATTCTATACAATGGCAAAGACATGTGTAACTTAGAACTAATGGACTGGATCGTAATGGATGTTAGCTTAATGCATTACAAATTATAAGAACAAATCATGGTATAATATAGGATGGAATTGATTGATCGATCTGTATTCATGCACTCTACGGATTCTGAGGAAAAATATATATATTTACAAAGGTGAAAGTAATTAACAGCAAAGGCAGATCTGGTGCGCACAGATCATTACTGCTAATCTCAGAATTCGGAAGTAATGTGAACACACAAGAAATTTTTTCTGAAAAGCTGATCAGCTAATAACAAACACACAGTGGACATCTTCATTAATCTTGAACATCTAATTATACAGGCTATGTACATTTAAACCCAGCTCTGCGAGGGTAAGATTAACATATGCAGAATGGTTATCATCTTTGGGTGGATCAAATTCTTCTGCAATGGCTAACACATGCCTTGACTGAGGGAGATCTGAACAAGTATCTACAAAAGATACAGCTGCATTCACTAGTGACTGTGGAATTACTAACTGGTATACTCTTCTGCTTGGAGTTCCCAACTCGGCTGTTCGATACAGTAATTCTTGGCTCATTACAAAGTCACTAATGGGTGCTGGTGGCTTCACAGTCAGAATAAGATCTTCCTGGAGCAGGAATCAAATCACACCAGACCACAAGGGATCGATTCTTTCTTACTGGAGGAATGAACAAGCTCAGTGGAGTGGATGACTCTCCCCAGTTGGAAAAATTAACGCTATAACATGAAATATGAGCAAGGGAGAACGAATTTACTATCTCTCACTGCAAGCACAGGGGAAAAGAAATGAACACGGTCAACAATTCTGATATTCAATCTGAGTTGCACACAGTGACACGAGGTATCAACTATAAAGAGACAACACTTACAAACGTTAACAACATGAAGATTACTCGAGAAACAACTTTGTACATTGCAAGGATTACTGTCAACTAGGACATTATCACTATCTGGAACACTAGGAACAACAACAGACACTCCAGTGAGTACACTAGCCACGACAGAGACGTCTTTCTGCAGACGGCATGTGACATCAAAAAGAGATGGCATTACTAGAATCAAGTAATCGTTTTCCGACAAGGCATCCCCTGTGGAGAAACTACTACTTGAACTAGCAGACAATGCAGGGATAGGCTGAGCACTCAAGACAGTCCGAGTGTCCTCAGACACATGAGGCAACTGAACACTATCTTGCATGTCTGAAGGTGTAGGTGGAACACAGATATGAGTGACAGTTACTAGTGCCTGACCACTCGGCTTCGTTAATAAGTAATGCACGGATCTATAGGGACTTCATCTGAACTTCACATTTCGCAGCACTTTAAGAAATCTCAGATACAAGCTGTGAGAACAAACACATAGTCTAAGAGCTAGGTATTGTCTTTCAGTCAGTAAGGGGATATTGGGACTGTCAAACTGATTCACATTTACTTTGACTGGCATGATACACTAAGTGAGCATTTAAAAGTGACTGGGACATCTTCTCAGAGAACTTCTTAAGGACATAAAAGCGAGAATAATAGAGAATATATGACACAGTAAGCTTAAATGGGAAGAAAATACTTAACTATTCTGCAAAGTAAAGAAAAAAAAATAACAAGTCACACTGTAGAGCAAGGAAAACTCACATTAAAAAAAAATACTCAACTAGATAAGCAACACTTTGAAAATCAAGAGAAATTTTACTTTACTCAAGTCAAATTTACTCGAATTTACTTTAAATTGAATTAATGGTACAGTGAGTTGTCTTTACTCTCAATTCAATAAAGAAATTCAACAATAATCGATAAATCAAACAAAAAATGATAAAATGGAATCAATAAATCTTGTGCAAAATTAAAATAGACTGGGAAAGCAATTCTAAAAAAATAATGTGACACACAAAGAATAAAATATTATGCACAGAACAAGGAATGTGAAACTGAAATCACAAAATATTGCACTGAGATAAACTGCAACAATGTTGCAAATAACAAATACTAGTCAAAAGTACTGCACAACACAACGCTGCATAAAAAAATTCTGAAAGAAAGAATTAATGGCAGCACAATACTTGCACAAGAGTTATTGCAAATGAGGCAATACTGCAATAATAAAAAAATTGCACACAAGAAAATGCAGTTTACAAGAGCAACAACAAGAAAAAAATATTATCAAGGAATGAACTGATTGAACATTTTAACTCTTAATTGCAGCTTAAGCAACACTTACTGAACAAGCAAAAGAATGATTTACTTTAAAAAAAAAAGTTGAAGATTGCACTTAGAGTGAATTTGTTCAATGAAATATGAAAAAAAAAAATAATAGAGGGCATAAAATACAAAACAGAGAAAGGTTAACACTCACAATAAGGCAGCAACACAACACATCAATATATGCACAGTACTATGAGAATTTTCTTGCAGTGAGGCTTGGGGTGACAAAAAAATGGAAAATAATTCTCTTGCTTCAAACAAAATAATGGCACTATTGTCTGTGGAGAGAAGACAAATTAGACACTGGCTAAATGAAAAGAATTAACACAAAAATGTTCAACACACAGAAAAATGGGAAATGAATGAATAAAAAAAATCGGCAAGGACACAAATGCTGGGAGAAAAAAAAAAACTGAGACAACACTGTGTTGTGATGCAGAATATAACAAGTTACTGAATTACTTTACTTCATAAGTTACAAAACAAGGAACATAATACTGTGAACACAAGATAATTGTGAAGTGTAAACAAGTTTATACTGCTTGTATATTGTACACAACAGGGAAAAATGGAAAAGTACTTACTTTGCGTATATAAAAAAAAAATGAACACAATACAACAGACATAAAAATAAAGCACGAAAATTAACACTGAAGAAAACAAAATTTTTGCAAACAAGATATAATGAACACAGTCTAATCAAGAGTCACTGAATGTCACTTAGAAATTACTGAAAAAGAAATATCACTAAGAAATCACTGAGAACAAAAATAAAAATAAATGTCTCAACACTCGCAAATGTCGGTGTAAAAAGCTTATTATCACTGGAGCGACATTAGTGGAGAACTGAGGGTGATGATGGTGGAGAAGGGTGGTTGTTGCTAGCGTGGCTCTCTACTACTCTCAAACACGTGGACGTCTCGAAGAATTTGCACTTAAATCGACGATAAACTCACACAGGAGGCTTTTACGTTGCCACACAGGGACGAAGGAACAATCTTGTGTCTTGACCACCTATGTGGTCTGTAAAATATGGTGCTAGGACCCGATATAAAGGTGAAAAAAAAGTGTTGGTAGGTGTGGGTGGTTGAGGCAGTGTGCTGAGACACTGCGTGGGCCTACGGGATAAGCGGCGTAAGCCACGTGTTCTGGGGACACCCACACTAGGCACGAAAATATTCTAAGTCAGGCTAGCTTAAAAAACCACAAAATACCACAACACCACAGGGATGGTACGAGCACTCAGGATGGCTTGGAACATAAAGCACAGAGTGATGGAGAAGGCTGTACCGACATGGCTTGCTTGAGTACTGGGTTAAGACACCTCGCTGGCTTGAGAACTTTTAACGATGAGCATATCAGGGGTGGAAAGCTGGCTAGCAGGCAAGGCTGGTACTTAAGACAGGCTGGATGGTATAGAGGTGACTCCACCCCACAGACTGGCTTGGCTTAATTTGTAAACCCGGGTCAACCCCTTGGAAGTAATGCAAATAAGCAAATAAAACACTAAGACAAAGACTGACCAGTATGTAGGAAGCAAACAGGCTGGTGGATGCTTGACTGAGCAGCTGGTAGCGAGGTCGGCCTGCTGGCGCACACAAAATGTCTGGTGGCTGTTAGAAGGATATCTCCATACATCGGCGTAATTAACAATTTTACACCCACACCGCTGCCACCATTTGTTGGGAGGGTTTGTGGAGACGTGATGGTTGGAGTTAAACACACTTGTTGGATGGTAACACATATATTAGCAGAGGGTGAAGAGGAGTAGCCCAGCCTGCCGTGTGTTGACTGTTGTAGACCTAAGCATGGAGTGAGAATGATCAAGGGAGCACAGCACTCACAACGGCATCACGTGATGTCACACAAGCTACTCACTGAGCCTAGCAAGGGGTCATGTATGTAAAACTTATGGATGGAAATATAATACTCATACAAGCTATACAGCACATGTAAGGGATCAGGAACTATGCTAACACCCCTACATTACTCCCTCCCCCACCCCTACAATCCTCCCTACCTACCTCCCCCACCCCTACATTCTTCCCTTCCTCCCTCCCCACCCCTACATTCCTCCCTCCCCCACCCCTACATTCCTCCCTCCCCCACTCCTACATTCATCCCTCCCCCACCCCTAAATTCCTCCCTCCCCCACCCCTATATTCCTCTCTCCCCCATCCTTACATTCCTCCCTTCCCACCCCTATATCTCTCTCTCTCTCCCACCCCTATATTCCTCCCTCCCCCACCCCTGCATTCCTCCCTCCCCCACCCCAATATTCCTCTCCCCTCCATCCCTACATTCCTCCCTCCCCCTCCCCGATATTCCTGTCTCCCCCACCCCTACATTCCTCCCTCCTCCACCCCTATATTCCTCCCTCCCCCATCCCTACATTCCTCCCTCCCCCACCCATATATTCCTCCATCCCCCACCCCGACATTCCTCCCTCCCTCACCCCTACATTCCTCCCTCTCTCTCCCTCCCACCTCTACATTTCTCCCTCCCTTTTTCCCTCCCTCCTCTACATTCCTCCCTCCCTCTCTCCCTGCCACCACTACATTCCTCCCTTCCTCTCTCCCTCCCACTTCTACATTTCTCCCTCCCTTTCTCCCTCCCACCTGTACATTCCTCCCTCTCTCCCACCTATACATTTCTCCCTCCCTTTTTCTCTTCCACTCCTACATTCCTCCCTCTCACCCACCTCTACATTACTCCCTCCCTCTCTCCCTCCCACCTCTACATTCCTCCTTCCCTCTCTCCCTGCCACCTCTACATTCCTCCCTCCCTCTCTCCCTGCCACCTCTACATTCCTCTTTCCCTCTCTCTCTCCCACCTCTACATTCCTCCCTCCCTCTCTCTCTCCCACCCTTACATTCCTCCCTCCCTCTCTCCCTCCCACCCCTACATTCCTCCTACTCTCTCTCCCTCCCACCCCTACATTCCTCCCTCACTCTCTCCCTCATACCCCTACATTCCTCCCTCCCTCTCTCCCTCCCACCCCTACATTCCTCCCTCCCTCTCTCCCTCCCACCTCTACATTCCTCCTTCCCTATCTGCCTCCCACCCCTACATTCTTCCCTCCCTCTCTCCCACCCCTACATTCTTCATTCCCTCTCTCCCTCCAACCCCTACATTCCAGCCTCCCTCTCTCCCTCCCACCCCTACATTCCTCCCTCCCTCTCTCCCTCCCACCCCTACATTCCTCCCTCCCTCTCTCCCTCCCACCCCTACATTCCTCCCTCCCTCTCTCCCTCCCACCTCTACATTACTCCCTCCCTCTCTTCCTCCCACCACTACATTCCTCCATCCCTATCTGCCTCCCACCCTTACATTCCTCCTTCCCTCTCTCCCTCCCACCCCTACATTCCACCCTCACTCTCTCCCTCATACCCCTACATTCCTCCCTCCCTCTCTCCCTCCCACCCCTACATTCCTCCCTCCCTCTCTCCCTCCCACCTCTACATTCCTCCTTCCCTATCTGCCTCCCACCCCTACATTCTTCCCTCCCTCTCTCCCACTCCTACATTCCTCCTTCCCTCTCTCCCTCCAACCCCTACATTCCATCCTCTCTCTCTCCCTCCCACCCCTACATTCCTCCCTCCCTCTCTTCCTCCCACCCCTACATTCCTCCCTCCCTCTCTTCCTCCCACCTCTGCATTCCTCCCTCCCTCTCTCCCTCCAACCCCTACATTACTCCCTCTCTCTCTCCCACTCACCTCTACATTCCTCCATCCCTCTCTCCCTCCCACCCCGCCAATCATCCTTCCCTTTCTCCCTCCCACCCCTACATTCCCCCTCCCTCTCTCCCTCCCACCTCTTCATTCCTCCCTCCCTCACTCCCTCCCACCTCTACATTCCTCCATCCCTCTCTCCCTCCCACCTCTACATTCCTCCATCCCTCTCTCCCTCCCACCTCTACATTCCTCCATCCCTCTCTCCCTCCCACCCCTCCAATCATCCTTCCCTTTCTCCCTCCCACCCCTACATTCCCCCCTCCCTCTCTCCCTCCCACCTCTTCATTCCTCCCTCCCTCACTCCCTCCCACCTCTACATTCCTCCATCCCTCTCTCCCTCCCACCCCTCCAATCATCCTTCCCTTTCTCCCTCCCACCCCTACATTCCCCCCTCCCTCTCTCCCTCCCACCTCTTCATTCCTCCCTCCCTCACTCCCTCCCACCTCTACATTCCTCCCTCCCTCCCTCCCACCCCTACATTCCTCCCTCTCTACAGGTCTTCAAAGCAGACTTAATTTATGGGCAACCAGAGGGTGTTCCCAGTCCGCCTTTCTCCTTAACCCACTCCACCCACCCTGTCAGCTTCAAGGACCCACTCCACCCACCCGGTCAGCTTCAAGGACCCACTCCACCCACCCTGTCAGCTTCAAGGATCCAACCGCCCACCTTGTCAGCTTCAAGGACCCACTCCACCCACCCTGTCAGCTTCAAGGATCCACCCACCCACCCTGTCAGCTTCAAGGACCCACCCACCCATCCTGTCAGCTTCAAGGACCCACCTACCCACCCAGTAAGCTTCAAGGACCCACCCACCCACCCTGTCAGCTTCAAGGACCCACCTACCCACCTTGTCAGCTTCAAGGACCCACCTACCCACCCTGTCAGCTTCATGGACCCACCCACCCACCTTCTTTATCGTATCTGGTATTCACGGCTTAACTATCCTGGATTATTCTGGTTATCATGGCTTATTCTAGAGAATCTAAAGAAAACTCGTGGAGATAAACCACACTGGCTGGCATTGTTAGGTTATTTTGGGTTACTAACCCTCGTGGGCTACTAACACTCATGGGTTACTAGCACTTCTGGCTTACTAACACTCCTGGGTTACTAACACTTCTGAGTTACTAACACTCCTGGGTTACTAACACTTCTGAGTTACTAACACTCCTGGGTTACTAACACTTCTGAGTTACTAACACTTCTGGGTTACTAACACTTCTGGGTTACTAACACTTCTGGGTTACTAACACTTCTGAGTTACTAACACTTCTGGGTTATTAACACTTCTGAGTTACTAACACTTCTGGGTTACTAACACTCCTGGGTTACTAACACTTCTGGGTTACTAACACTTCTGAGTTACTAACACTTCTGGGTTACTAACACTTCTGAGTTACTAACACTTCTGGGTTACTAACACTCCTGAGTTACTAGCACTTCTGGCTTACTAACACTCCTGGGTTACTAACACTCCTGGGTTACTAACACTTCTGGGTTACTAACACTTCTGGGTTACTAACACTTCTGAGTTACTAACACTTCTGGGTTACTAACACTCCTGGGTTACTAACACTCCTGGGTTACTAACACTCGTGTCTTACTGTCACTCTTGGGTTACTGACAATCCTGGGTTACTATCACTCCTGGGTTACTAACACTCCTGGGTTACTATCACTCCTGGGTTACAAACACTCCTGGCTTACTATCACTCCTGGTTTAATAACACTCCTGGGTTGCTAACACTCCTGGGTTACTAACACTTCTGGGTTACTAACACTTCTGAGTTACAAACACTCCTGGGTTACTAACACTCCTGGCTTACTAACACTTCTGAGTTACTAACACTCTTAGCTTACTATCACTCCTGGGTTACTATCACTCCTGGGTTACTATCACTCCTGGGTTACTATCACTCCTGGGTTACTAACACTCCTGGATTACTAGCACTTCTGGGTTACTAACACTCCTGGGTTACTAACACTCCTGGGTTACTAGCACTTCTGGCTTACTAACACTCCTGGGTTGCTAACACTTCTGACTTACTAACACTCCTGGGTTACTAATACTCATGGATTACTAACACTTCTGGGTTACTAACACTTCTGAGTTACTAACACTCCTGGGTTACTAACACTCCTGGGTTACTAACACTTCTGGGTTACTAACACTTCTGAGTTATTAACACTCCTGAGTTACTAACACTCCTGGCTTACTAACACTCCTGGGTTACTAACACTTCTGGCTTACTAACACTCCTGGGTTACTAACACTTCTGGCTTACTAACACTTCTGGGTTACTAACACTCTTAGCTTACTATCACTCCTGGGTTACTATCACTCCTGGGTTACTAACACTCCTTGGTTACTGTCACTCCTGGGTTACTAACACTTCTGGGTTACTATCACTTCTGAGTTACTAACACTTCTGGGTTACTAACACTCCTGGCTTACTAACACTCCTGGCTTACTAACACTTCAGGGTTACTAACACTCTTAGCTTACTATCACTCCTGGGTTACTAACACTCCTGGGTTACTAACACTCTTAGCTTACTATCACTCCTGGGTTACTAACACTTCTAGGTTACTAGCACTTCTGGCATACTAACACTCCTGGGTTACTAGCACTTCTGGCTTACTAACACTTCTGGGTTACTAGCACTTCTGAGTTACTAAGACTTCTGGGTTACTAACACTTCTGGGTTACTAACACTTCTCGGTTACTAACACTCCTGGGTTACTGTAACTCTTGGGATACAAACACTTCTGAGTTACTAACACTTATTGGTTACTAACACTTCTGGGTTACTAACACTCCTGAGTTACTAACACTCCTGGGTTACTATAACTCCTGGGTTACTAACACTCCTGGGTTAATAACACTCCTGAGTTACTAACACTTCTGGGTTACTAACACTCTTAGCTTACTATCACTCCTGGGTTACTAACACTTCTAGGTTACTAGCACTTCTGGCATACTAACATTCCTGGGTTACTAGCACATCTGGCTTACTAACACTTCTGGGTTAGTAGCACTTCTGAGTTACTAACACTTCTGGGTTACTAACACTTCTGGGTTACTATAACTCCTGGCTTACTAACACTCCTGGGTTACTAGCACTTCTTTGTTACTAACACTTCTGGGTTACTAACACTTCTGGGTTACTAACATTTCTCGGTTACTAACACTTCTGAGTTACTAACACTTATTGGTTACTAACACTTCTGGGTTACTAACACTCCTGAGTTACTAACACTCCTGGGTTACTATAACTCCTGGGTTACTAACACTCCTGGGTTACTAACACTCCTGAGTTACTAACACTTCTGGGTTACTAACACTTCTGAGTTACTAACACTCCTGGGTTATTAACACTTCTGGGTTACTATCACTCCTGGGCTACTAACACACCTGGGCTACTAACACTCCTGGGTTACTAACACTCCTGGGTTACTAACACTCCTAGGCTACTAACACTCCTGGGTTACTAACACTCCTGGGTTACTAACACTCCTGGGTTACTAACACTTCTGGGTTACTAACACTCCAGGGATACTAACACTCCTGGGTTACTAACACTCCTGGGTTACTAACACTCCTGGGTTGCTATTACTCCTGGGTTACTAACACTCCTGGGTTACTAACACTCCTGGGTTACTATCACTCCTGGGTTACTAACACTCCTGGGTTACTAACACTCCTGGGTTACTATCACTCCTGGGTTACTAACACTCCTGGGTTACTAACACTCCTGGGTTGCTATTACTTCTGGGTTACTAACACTCCTGAGTTACTAACACTCCTGGGTTACTAACACTCCTGGGTTGCTAACACTCCTGGGTTACTAACACTCCTGGGTTATTAGCACTCCTGGGTTACTAACACTCCTGGGTTACTAACACTCGTAGGTTACTAACACTCGTGGGTTACTAACACTTCTGGGTTACTAACATTCCTGGCTTACTAAAACTCCTCTGTTACTAACATTCCTGGGTTACTAACACTTCTGGGTTACTAGCATCCTGGGTTACTAACACTTCTGGGTTACTAGCATCCTGGGTTACTAACACTTCTGGGTTACTAGCATCCTGGGTTACTAACACTTCTGGGTTACTAGCATCCTCGGTTACTAACACTTCTGGGTTACTAGCATCCTGAGTTACTAACACTCCTAGTTTACTAACACTCCTAGGTTACTAACACTTCTGGGTTACTAACATTTCTGGGTTACTAACACTTCTGGGTTACTAACACTTCTGGGTTACTAACACTTCTGGGTTACTAACACTTCTAGGTTACTAACACTTCTAGGTTGCTAACACTTCTAGGTTACTAACACTCCTAGGTTACTAACACTTCTGGGTTACTAACACTTCTGGGTTACTAACACTTCTGGGTTAATAACACTTCTGGATTACTAACACTCCTAGTTTACTAACACTTCTAGGTTGCTAACACTTCTAGGTTACTAACACTTCTGGGTTACTAACACATCTGGATTATTAACACTTCTAGGTTACTAACACTTCTGGGTTACTAACACTTCTGAGTTACTAACACTTCTGGGTTACTAACACTTCTGGGTTACTAGCACTTCTGGGTTACTAACATTTCTGGGTTACTAACACTTCTGGGTTACTAACACTTCTGAGTTGCTAACACTTCTGAGTTACTAACACTTCTGGGTTACTAACACTTCTGGGTTACTAACACTTCTGGGTTACTAACACTTCTGGGTTACTAGCACTTCTGGGTTACTAACACTTCTGGGTTACTAACACTTCTGGGTTACTAACACTTCTGGTTACTAACACTTCTGGGATACTAACACTTCTGAGTTACTAACACTTCTGGGTTGCTAACACTTTTGGGTTACTAACACTTCTGGGTTACTAACACTTCTGGGTTACTAACACTTCTGGGTTACTAACACTTCTGGGTTACTAACACTTCTGGGTTACTAACACTTCTGGGTTACTAACACTTCTGAGTTACTAACACTTCTGGGATACTAACACTTCTGAGTTACTAACTCTTCTGGGTTACTAACACTTCTGGGTTACTAACACTTCTGAGTTGCTACCACTTCTGAGTTACTAACACTTCTAGGTTACTAACACTTCTGAGTTACTAACACTTCTGGGTTACTAACACTTCTGAGTTACTAACACTTCTGGGTTACTAACACTTCTGGGTTACTAACACTTCTGGGTTACTAACACTTCTGAGTTACTAACACTTCTGGGTTACTAACACTTCTGGGTTACTAACACTTCTGGGTTACTAACAGTTCTGGGTTACTAACACTTCTGAGTTACTAACACTTCTGGGTTACTAACACTTCTGGGTTACTAACACATCTGGTTACTAACACTTCTGGGTTACTAACACTTCTGGGTTACTAACACTTCTGAGTTACTAACACTTCTGAGTTACTAACACTTCTGGGTTACTAACACTTCTGGGTTACTAACACTTCTGGGTTACTAACACTTCTGAGTTACTAACACTTCTGAGTTACTAACACTTCTGGGTTACTAACACTTCTGAGTTACTAACACTTCTGGGTTACTAACACTTCTGAGTTACTAACACTTCTGAGTTACTAACACTTCTGGTTACTAACACTTCTGGGTTACTAACACTTCTGGGTTACTAACACTTCTGGGTTACTAACACTTCTGGGTTACTAACACTTCTGGGTTACTAACACTTCTGGGTTACTAACACTTCTGAGTTACTAACACTTCTGGGTTACTAACACTTCTGGGTTACTAACACTTCTGGGTTACTAACACTTCTGGTTACTAACACTTCTGGGTTACTAACACTTCTGAGTTACTAACACTTCTGAGTTACTAACACTTCTGGGTTACTAACACTTCTGAGTTACTAACACTTCTGGTTACCCACACTTCTGGGTTACTAACACTTCTGGGTTACTAACACTTCTGGGTTACTAACACTTCTGGGTTACTAACACTTTTGGATTACTAACACTTCTGGGTTACTAACACTTCTGGGTTACTAACACTTCTGTGTTACTAACACTTCTGGGTTACTAATACTTCTGGGTTACTAACACTTCTGGGTTACTAACACTTCTTTGTTACTAACACATCTGGGTTACTAACACTTCTGGTTACTAATACTTCTGGGTTACTAACACTTCTGGGTTACTAACACTTCTGGGTTACTAACACTTCTCGGTTACTAACAGTTCTGGGTTACTAACACTTCTGAGTTACTAACACTTTTGGGTTACTAACACTTCTGAGTTACTAACACTTCTGGGTTACTAACAGTTCTGGGTTACTAACAGTTCTGGGTTACTAACACTTCTGGGTTACTAACACTTCTGGGTTAATAACACTTCTGGGTTACTAACACTTCTGGGTTACTAAGAGTTCTGGGTTAATAACACTTCTGGGTTACTAACACTTCTGGGTTACTAAGAGTTCTGGGTTAATAACACTTCTGGGTTACTAACACTTCTGGGTTACTAACACTTCTGGGTTACTAACACTTCTGGGTTACTAACACTTCTGGGTTACTAACACTTCTGGGTTAATAGCTGGAATAAATCTGTCTACAATAATCATACAATTATACCTACAATAATTATCATACAATCATGCAGTTATAGCTACAATAACATAAGAACATAAGAAAGAAGGAACACTGCAACAGGCCTACTGACCCATGCGGAGCAGGTCCATGTCCCCCCCCCGGATTAGACCAATGACCCACCCAGTCTGGTCATCTCCACTCAAGGATGGATCACTGTACCAGACCCAGCAGCACAAGCTAGTCAGGTCCAACTCACACCCACCCACACCCATGTATTTATCTAACCTATTTTTAAAACTACACAACCTTTTAGCCTCAATAACTGTACTCGGGAGTTTGTTCCACTCATCCACAACTCTATTACTAAACCAGTACTTTCCTATATCCTTCCTGAATCTGAATTTTTCCAACTTGAAACCATTGCTGCGAGTCCTGTCTTGGCTGGAAATTTTCAGCACACTATTTACATCCCCTTTATTTATTCCTGTTTTCCATTTATACACCTCGATCATATCCCCCCTAATTCTACGCCTTTCGAGAGAGTGCAGATTCAGGGCCTTCAGTCTATCCTCATAGGGAAGATTTCTGATACATGGGATCATCTTTGTCATCCTCCTTTGTACGTTTTCCAGAGCATTTATATCCATTCTGTAATACGGTGACCAGAACTGTGCAGCATAATCTAAATGAGGTCTAACCAAGGATATATATTATTTATACTTCTATTATTTATACTTCTAGATATGAAGCCAAGAATTCTGTTAGCTTTATTGCGAACACTAATGCACTGTTGTCTTGGTTTTAGGTTACTGCTAACCAGAACTACTAAATCCTTTTCGCAATCGGTAGTATTAGTTTATATGTGGCATGGTTATTTAACTGTCCAACATTTAGAACTTTGCATTTGTCAATATTAAACTGCATCTGCCACTTCTCCGACCTTTGCGTCAGTCTATTCAAATTATCCTGGAGTGCTCTAGTGTCCTCATTAGAATGAATTGGACGGCGTATTTTGGTGTCATCAGCAAATTTGCTTATGTCGCTATTTATTCCCTCATCTATGTCGTTTATGTAAATTGTGAACAACAACGGGCCCAACACTGACCCCTGAGGAACACCGCTTATGACGTGCCCCCATTCTGATTTCTCCCCATTTATGCAAACTCTGCTGTCTATTTGTCAGCCATGTCTCTACCCAGGAAAAAATTTCTCCTCCTATTCCGTGTGCCCTAAGTTTCCTCAATAGCCTCTGGTGTGGAACTCTATCGAAAGCCTTACTGAAGTCCATATACACAATATCATATTCATTACCATGATCTACCTCCTCAAACACCTTAGTGAAAAATGTTAGTAAATTCGTAAGACAGGAACGCCCCTTTGTAAAACCATGTTGAGAATCATTAATCAATCTGTGCCTGTCAAGATGGCTACGAATTGCTTCGGCAATTATTGATTCCATAAATTTTCCCACTATGGAGGTAAGGCTTATTGGTCTATAGTTCGAAGCCAAGGACCTGTCACCTTGTAAATAGGTATTACATTTGCCATTTTCCACTTATCAGGCACTATGCCAGTTTGTAGTGATATGTTAAAAAGATTAGCCAAAGGTATGCTAAGTTCCTCTTTACATTCCTTTAACACCCTTGCAAACAGTTCAAAAAAAAAAAATCTACTATGAATGAAGAGCGACAACAAGTGTGAGTAGATGAGTAAGACAAGTGTGAGTGGATGAGTAAGAAAAGTGTGAGCAGATGAGTAAGACAAGTGTGAATAGATGAGTAAGACAGTTGTGAGTAGATGAGTAAGACAAGTGTGAGTAGATGAGTAAGACAAGTGTGAGTAGATGAGTAAGACAAGTGTGAGTAGATGAGTAAGACAAGTGTGAGTAGATGAGTAAGACAAGTGTGAGTAGATGAGTAAGACAAGTGTGAGTAGATGAGTAAGACAAGTGTGAGTAGATGAGTAAGACGACTGTGAGTAGATGAGTAAGACAAGTGTGAGTAGATGAGTAAGACAAGTGTGAGTAGATGAGTAAGACAAGTGTGAGTAGACGAGTAAGACAAGTGTGAGCAGATGAGTAAGACAAGTGTGAGTAGATGAGTAAGACAAGTGTGAGTAGATGAGTAAGACAAGTGTGAGTAGATGAGTAAGACAACTGTGAGTAGATGAGTAAGACAACTGTGAGTAGATGAGTAAGACAATTGTGAGTAGATGAGTAAGACAAGTGTGAGTAGATGAGTAAGACAAGTGTGAGTAGATGAGTAAGACAACTGTGAGTAGATGAGTAAGACAAGTGTGAGTAGATGAGTAAGACAAGTGTGAGTAGATAAGTAAGACAAGTGTAAGTAGATGAGTAAGACAAGTGTGAGTAGATGAGTAAGACAAGTGTGAGTAGATGAGTAAGACAACTGTGAGTAGATGAGTAAGACAAGTGTGAGTAGATGAGTAGGACAAGTGTGAGTAGATGAGTAAGACAAGTGTGAATAGATGAGTAAGACAAGTGTGAGTAGATGAGTAAGACAAGTGTGAGTAGATGAGTAAGACAACTGTGAGTAGATGAGTAAGACAAGTGTGAGTAGATGAGTAAGACAACTGTGAGTAGATGAGTAAGACAACTGTGAGTAGATGAGTAAGACAAGTGTGAGTAGATGAGTAAGACAAGTGTGAGTAGATGAGTAAGACAACTTTGAGTAGATGAGTAAGACAAGTGTGAGTAGATGAGTAAGAAAACTGTGAGTAGATGAGTAAGACAACTGTGAGTAGATGAGTAAGACAAGTGTGAGTAGATGAGTAAGACAAGTGTGAGTAGATGAGTAATACAAGTGTGAGTAGATGAGTAAGACAACTGTGAGTAGATGAGTAAGACAAGTGTGAGTAGATGAGTAAGACAAGTGTGAGTAGATGAGTAAGACAAGTGTGAGTAGATGAGTAAGACAAGTGTGAGTAGATGAGTAAGACAAGTGTGAGTAGATGAGTAAGACAACTGTGAGTAGATGAGTAAGACAAGTGTGAGTAGATGAGTAAGACAAGTGTGAGTAGATGAGTAAGACAAGTGTGAGTAGATGAGTAAGACAAGTGTGAGTAGATGAGTAAGACAAGTGTGAGTAAATGAGTAAGACAAGTGTGAGTAGATGAGTAAGACAAGTGTGAGTAGATGAGTAAGACAACTGTGAGTAGATGAGTAAGACAACTGTCAGTAGATGAGTAAGACAGCTGTCAGTAGATGAGTAAGAGAAGTGTGAGTAGATGAGTAAGACAAGTGTGAGTAGATGAGTAAGACAAGTGTGAGTAGATGAGTAAGACAAGTGTGAGTAGATGAGTAAGACAAGTGTGAGTAGATGAGTAAGACAAGTGTGAGTAGATGAGTAAGACAACTGTGAGTAGATGAGTAAGACAACTGTGAGTAGATGAGTAAGACAAGTGTGAGTAGATGAGTAAGACAAGTGTGAGTAGATGAGTAAGACAAGTGTGAGTAGATGAGTAAGACAAGTGTGAGTAGATGAGTAAGACAAGTGTGAGTAGATGAGTAAGACAACTGTGAGTAGATGAGTAAGACAACTGTGAGTAGATGAGTAAGACAACTGTGAGTAGATGAGTAAGACAACTTTGAGAAGATGAGTAAGACAACTGTGAGTAGATGAGTAAGACAACTGTGAGTAGATGAGTAAGACAAGTGTGAGTAGATGAGTAAGACACAACTGTGAGTAGATGAGTAAGACACAATTGTGAGTAGATGAGTAAGACACAACTGTGAGTAGATGAGTAAGACACAACTGTGAGTAGATGATTAAGACACAACTGTGAGTAGATGAGTAAGACACAACTGTGAGTAGATGAGTAAGACACAACTGTGAGTAGAAGAGTAAGACAACAGTGAGTAGATTAGTAAGACACAACAGTGAGAAGATGAGTAAGACACAACTGTGAGTAGATGAGTAAGACACAACTGTGAGTAGATGAGTAAGACACAACTGTGAGTAGATGAGTAAGACACAACTGTGAGTAGATGAGTAAGACACAACTGTGAGTAGATGAGTAAGACACAACTGTGAGTAGATGAGTAAGACACAACTGTGAATAGATGAGTAAGACACAACTGTGAGTAGATGAGTAAGACACAACTGTGAGTAGATGAGTAAGACACAACTGTGAGTAGATGAGTAAGACACAACTGTGAGTAGATGAGTAAGACACAACTGTGAGTAGATGAGTAAGACACAACTGTGAGTAGATGAGTAAGACACAACTGTGAGTAGATGAGTAAGACACAACTGTGAGTAGATAAGTAAGACACAACTGTGAGTAGATGAGTAAGACACAACTGTAAGTAGATGAGTAAGACACAACTGTGAGTAGATGAGTAAGACACAACTGTGAGTAGATGAGTAAGACACAACTGTGAGTAGATGAGTAAGACACAACTGTGAGTAGACGAGTAAGACACAACTGTGAGTAGATGAGTAAGACACAGCTGTGAGTAGATGAGTAAGACACAACTGTGAGTAGATGAGTAAGACACAAATGTGAGTAGATGAGTAAGACACAACTGTGAGTAGATGAGTAAGACACAACTGTGAGTAGATGAGTAAGACAACTGTGAGTAGATGAGTAAGACACAACTGTGAGTAGATGAGTAAGACACAACTGTGAGTAGATGAGTAAGACACAACTGTGAGTAGATGAGTAAGACACAACTGTGAGTAGATGAGTAAGACACAACTGTGAGTAGATGAGTAAGACACAACTGTGAGTAGATGAGTAAGACACAACTGTGAGTAGATGAGTAAGACACAACTGTGAGTAGATGAGTAAGACACAACTGTGAGTAGATGAGTAAGACAACTGTGAGTAGATGAGTAAGACACAACTGTGAGTAGATGAGTAATACACAACTGTGAGTAGATGAGTAAGACACAACTGTGAATAGATGAGTAAAACACAATTGTGAGTTAATGAGTAAGACACAACTGTGAGTAGATGAGTAAGACACAACTGTGAGTAGATGAGTAAGACACAACTGTGAATAGATGAGTAAGACACAACTGTGAGTAGATGAGTAAGACACAACTGTGAGTAGATGAGTAAGACACAACTGTGAATAGATGAGTAAGACACAACTGTGAGTAGATGAGTAAGACACAACTGTGAATTGATGAGTAAGACAACTGTGAGTAGTTAAGACACACCTGTGAGTAGATGAGTAAGACACAACTGTGAGTAGATGAGTAAGACACAGCTGTGAGTGGATGAGTAAGACACAACTGTGAATGGATAAGTAAGACACAACTGCGAGTAGATGAGTAAGAGACAACTGCGAGTAGATGAGTAAGACACAACTGCGAGATGAGTAAGACAACTGTGAGTAGATGAGTAAGACACAACTGTGAGTAGATGAGTAAGACACAACTGCGAGATGAGTGAGACACAATTGTGAGTAGATGAGTAAGACACAACTGCGAGATGAGTAAGACACAACTGTGAGTAGATGAGTAAGACAACTCCGAGTAGATGAGTAAGAGACAACTGCGAGTAGATGAGTAAGAGACAACTGCGAGTTGAGGAGTAAGACACAACTGCGAGTAGATGAGTAAGAGACAACTGCGAGTAGATGAGTAAGACACAACTGCGAGTAGATGAGTAAGACAACTGCGAGTAGATGAGTAAGAGACAACTGCGAGTAGATGAGTAAGACACAACTGCGAGTAGATGAGTAAGACAACTGCGAGTAGACGAGTAAGAGACAACTGCGAGTAGATGAGTAAGACACAACTGCGAGTTGATGAGTAAGGCAACTGCGAGTAGATGAGTAAGACACAACTGCGAGTAGATGAGTAGGACACAACTCCGAGTAGATGAGTAAGACACAACTGCGAGTAGATGAGTAAGATACAACTGCGAGTAGATGAGTAAGACAACTGCGAGTAGATGAGTGAGACAACTGCGAGTGGATGAGTAAAACAAATGCGAGTAGATGAGTAAGACACAACTACGAGTAGATGAGTAAGACACAACTGTGAGTAGATGAGTAAGACAACTGTGAGTAGATGAGTAAGACACAACTGCGAGTAGATGAGTAAGACACAATTCCGAGTAGATGAATAAGACACAACTCCGAGTATATGAGTAAGAGACAACTGTGAGTAGATGAGTAAGACAAATGCAAGTAGATGAGTAAGACACAACTGCGAGTAGATGAGTAAGACAACTCCGATTAGATGAGTAAGACACAACTGCGAGTAGATGAGTAAGACACAACTGCTAGTAGATGAGTAAGACAACTGCGAGTAGATGAGTAAGACAACTCCGAGTGGATGAGTAAGACACAACTGCCAATAGATGAGTAAGAGACAACTGCGAGTAGATGAGTAAGACACAACTGCGAGATGAGTAATACACAACTGTGAGTAGATGAGTAAGGCACAGCTGTGAGTAGATGAGTAAGACACAACTGCGAGATGAGTAAGACACAACTTTGAGTAGATGAGTAAGACACAACTGCGAGATGAGTAAAACACAAGTGTGAGTAGATGAGTAAGACACAACTGTGAGTAGATGAGTAAGACACAACTCCGAGTAGATGAGTAAGAGACAACTGCGAGTAGATGAGTAAGAGACAACTGCGAGTAGATGAGTAAGACACTGCGAGTTGATGAGTAAGACAACTGCGAGTAGATGAGTAAGAGACAATTGCGAGTAAATGAGTAAGACACAACTGCGAGTTGATGAGTAAGACAACTGCGAGTAGATGAATAAGACACAACTCCGAGTAGATGAGTAAGACACAACTTCGAGTAGATGAGTAAGACACAACTGTGAGTAGATGAGTAAGACAACTGTGAGTAGGTGTGTAAGACACAACTGTGAGTAGATGAGTAAGACACAACTCCGAGTAGATGAGTAAGAGACAACTGCGAGTAGATGAATAGGACACAACTCCGAGTAGATGAGTAAGAGACAACTGCGAGTAGATGAGTAAGAGACAACTGCGAGTAGATGAGTAAGAGACAACTGCGAGTAGATGAGCAAGACACAACTGCGAGTAGATGAGTAAGACAACTGCGAGTAGATGAGTAAGACAACTGCGAGTAGATGAGTAAGACAACTGCGAGTAGATGAGTAAGACAACTGCGAGTAGATGAGTAAGAGACAACTGCGAATAGATGAGTAAGAGACAACTGCGAGTAGATGAGTAAGGGACAACTGCGAGTAGATGAGTAAGAGACAACTGCGAGTAGATGAGTAAGAGACAACTGTGAGTAGATGAGTAAGAGACAACTGCGAGTAGATGAGTAAGAGACAACTGCGAGTAGATGAGTAAGAGACAACTGCGAGTAGATGAGTAAGAGACAACTGCGGGTAGATGAGTAAGTCACCACTTGCTTTATTGGCCACATTTAGAGGAGACAACAGAACTGCTGATGTAGATGTGAGGGGTCAGTCCCTCAGCCTGGAGATGTTGAGGGGGTCAGTCCCTCAGCCTGGAGATGTTGAGGGGGTCAGTCCCTCAGCCTGGAGATGTTGAGGGGGTCAGTCCCTCAGCCTGGAGATGTTGAGGGGGTCAGTCCCTCAGCCTGGAGATGTTGAGAGGGTCAGTCCCTCAGCCTGGAGATGTTGAGGGGGTCAGTCCCTCAGCCTGGAGATGTTGAGCGGGTCAGTCCCTCAGCCTGGAGATGTTGAGGGGGTCAGTCCCTCAGCCTGGAGATGTTGAGGGGGTCAGTCCCTCAGCCTGGAGATGTTGAGGGGGTCAGTCCCTCAGCCTGGAGATGTTGAGGGGGGCAGTCCCTCAGCCTGGAGATGTTGAGGGGGGCAGTCCCTCAGCCTGGAGATGTTGAGGGGGTCAGTCCCTCAGCCTGGAGATGTTGAGGGGGTCAGTCCCTCAGCCTGGAGATGTTGAGGGGGGTCAGTCCCTCAGCCTGGAGATGTTGAGGGGGTCAGTCCCTCAGCCTGGAGAAGTTGAGGGGGTCAGTCCCTCAGCCTGGAGAAGTTGAGGGGTCAGTCCCTCAGCCTGGAGATGTTGAGGGGGTCAGTCCCTCAGCCTGGAGATGTTGAGGGGGTCAGTCCCTCAGCCTGGAGATGTTGAGGGGGTCAGTCCCTCAGCTTGGAGAAGTTGAGGGGTCAGTCTCTCAGCCTGGAGAAGTTAAGGGGTCAGTCCCTCAGCCTGGAGATTTTGAGGGGGTCAGTCCCTCAGCTTGGAGAAGTTGAGGGGTCAGTCCCTCAGCCTGGAGATGTTGAGGGGTCAGTCCCTCAGCCTGGAGATGTTGAGGGGTCAGTCCCTCATCCTGGAGATGTTGAGGGGTCAGTCCCTCAGCCTGGAGATGTTGAGGGGGTCAGTCCCTCAGCCTGGAGATGTTGAGGGGGTCAGTCCCTCAGCCTGGAGATGTTGAGGGGGTCAGTCCCTCAGCCTGGAGATGTTGAGGGGGTCAGTCCCTCAGCCTGGAGATGTTGAGGGGGTCAGTCCCTCAGCCTGGAGATGTTGAGGGGGTCAGTCCCTCAGCCTGGAGATGTTGAGGGGGGTCAGTCCCTCAGCCTGGAGATGTTGAGGGGGTCAGTCCCTCAGCCTGGAGATGTTGAGGGGGTCAGTCCCTCAGCCTGGAGAAGTTGAGGGGGTCAGTCCCTCAGCCTGGAGATGTTGAGGGGGTCAGCCCCTCAGCCTGGAGATGTTGAGGGGGTCAGTCCCTCAGCTTGGAGAAGTTGAGGGGTCAGTCCCTCAGCCTGGAGATGTTGAGGGGGTCAGTCCCTCAGCCTGGAGATGTTGAGGGGATCAGTCCCTCAGCTTGGAGAAGTTGAGGGGTCAGTCCGTCAGCCTGGAGAAGTTAAGGGGTCAGTCCCACAGCCTGGAGAAGTTGAGGGGTCAGTCCCTCAGCCTGGAGATGTTGAGGGGGTCAGTCCCTCAGCTTGGAGAAGTTGAGGGGTCAGTCCCTCAGCCTGGAGAAGTTAAGGGGTCAGTCCCTCAGCCTGGAGAAGTTGAGGGGTCAGTCCCTCAGCCTGAAGAAGTTGAGGGGTCAGTCCCTCAGCCTGGAGAAGTTGAGGGGTCAGTCCATCAGCCTGGAGATGTTGAGGGGTCAGTCCCTCGGCCTGGAGATGTTGAGGGGTCAGTCCCTCAGCCTGGAGATGTTGAGGGGTCAGTCCCTCAGCCTGGAGATGTTGAGGGGTCAGTCCCTCAGCCTGGAGATGTTGAGGGGTCAGTCCCTCATCCTGGAGATGTTGAGGGGTCAGTCCCTCAGCCTGGAGATGTTGAGGGGTCAGTCCCTTAGCCTGCATATGTTGAGGGGTCAGTCCCTCAGCCTGCAGATGTTGAGGGGTCAGTCCCTCAGCCTGCAGATGTTGAGGGGTCAGTCCCTCAGCCTGGAGAAGTTGAGGGGTCAGTCCCTCAGCCTGGAGAAGTTGAGGGGTCAGTCCCTCAGCCTGGAGAAGTTGAGGGGTCAGTCCCTCAGCCTGGAGAGGTTTGAGGGGTCAGTCCCTCAGCCTGGAGAGGTTTGAGGGGTCAGTCCCTCAGCCTGGAGATGTTGAGGGGGTCAGTCCCTCAGCCTGGAGATGTTGAGGGGGTCAGTCCCTCAGCCTGGAGATGTTGAGGGGGGTCAGTCCCTCAGCCTGGAGAAGTTAAGGGGTCAGTCCCTCAGCCTTAATAAGTTGAGGGGTCAGTCTATCAGCCTGGAGAAGTTGAGGGGTCAGTCCCTCAGCCTGGAGAAGTTGAAGGGTCAGTCCCTCAGCCTGGAGAAGTTGAGGGGTCAGTCCCTCAGCCTGGAGAGGTTTGAGGGGTCAGTCCCTCAGCCTGGAGAGGTTTGAGGGGTCAGTCCCTCAGCCTGGAGAAGTTTGAGGGTCAGTCCCTCAGCCTGGAGATGTTTAAGGGGTCAGTCCCTCAGCCTGGAGAAGTTTGATGGTCAGTCCCTCAGCCTGGAGATGTTTGAGGGGTCAGTCCCTCGGCCTGGAGAAGTTTGAGGGTCAGTCCCTCAGCCTGGAGATGTTTGAGGGGTCAGTCCCTCAGCCTGGAGATGTTTGAGGGGTCAGTCCCTCAGCCTGGAGGAGAAGCACGTTTAAACTTCTCATTTTTTTCAGTCAATCTATTTATCTATCTGTCTATTCCTTAAAGGAATTTAATTCCTTTCTCTTCCCTAAGTGTGGCCCAGGGACGTAGTGTGGGCCAAGGACGTAGTGTGGCCCAGGGACGTAGCCCCATCTTAGTCTGACCTTCTCAAGGACGAGGCTGAGACAGACAGACAGAGAGAAGCATGACCCGTGAACTCAAGTTGCTTAACATTATCGTGTGACCAGTATACCTACTACGGGGCCCTGGTGCACCAGACCGTGACCGAGTAATGCTCGCTGAGGGGGACCTGGAGCGTAACGGAGTGACAAGAATGCTCCCTCAGGGGCACTAGATGCCGTGTAGCATGTAGAATATGCTTGGCATGAAAGACAGGTATTGTGTAGCTCAGTTATGGTTGCAACAAGGGTTCAAGTGCGTTGTGTTGCCAAGCATTATGTATACTGCAGAGTTCAGAAGGTGGTGATGTTAATACGTCACCACCTTCTGGACTCTGCAGTGTACATAATGCAGGGCCACCAACCATTTGCTCTTGATTATACTCGGTGCAGGGCCTCCATACATACTAGCTTGACATATTATGCTCATTAATGGGCCTCCAATCACAGTACCTCGAAACGTTATGCTCACTACTAGGCCCTAATAATATACACACTAGCTTGACACATTATGCTCACTAATGGGCCTCCAAAGACACTAGCCCGACACGTTATGCTCACTAATGGGCTTTTAAATACACGTTATTTTGGCTTCAGGGCCGTAAATTCCTAAACATGCTACCTAGGTATGTTATGCTCTCTTCAGGGTCATACAAATTGTCTCAGTGTGTTATGCTTGCTGGAGGGACATCAAACATACTAGCACAGCATGTTATGCTCACTGCGGGGCACTGTCTCCTGGTGGTTGGAGCAGTGGTGCTTGCTAAGGGGCCCAGCAACAGGTGTCATGGGAAAAATGCTCGGTATGAGGCCACACTGAGTCGTCTTTACTGTCATTCTTCTCTTCCTTGTAAGTCCTCTCTATTACGATCTCTCTCTACTGAGTCAAGGTTGACAGCTTCTTTCAGGTAACGCTGAGAGACCTGCGGGTCTTAGCTCAGCACCTCTTTATACCCCCTGAACACATGTCTGACAGGTGTTTAACGCCCAGCAGGGTATTAAATATACAAGGAGTATTAAACATAGCAAGGTGTATGCATACTAAACATCGCAAGGCTATGAACATCCTCTGTCAAGAATGAGAGACTAAACACCTCGACTGTCTCTAGAATACAAGTCACCGACCTGTTCGACTGAGGAAGTCTTGACACTAAACACCTCCCAAAGTGATTGATCTTGTATCTCTGCTTCCTCCTCTAATTTGTGATTCAGTCACTAGCGAGGCAGAGTCCTCAACGTTTTTTTGACTGCCCAGGAGATGACCCCACCTTGTGTTGCTGTGTGTGTGTGTGTGTGTGTGTGTGTGTGTGTGTGTGTGTGTGTGTGTGTGTGTGTGTGTGTGTGTGTGTGTGTGTGTGTTTGTGTGTGTGTGTGTAGTTCGTAAGCACTGAACTACATAATATAATTTCTGGAGTGCCTCGAGGCTGTTGCACTCGGGGGTTGACGCCGGAAGTTTTGCGATTTTGGTTAAGACGGGTCAGAGGTCAGAGTCAAGGTCAGGAAAAATATTTAACTCTCTTCCCCTCCGCCCCTTCCCTCCCTTCAGACCCTCCTTTCCTCCATACCTTCCACTTCCCCTCCACTTCTTCCACTCCCTCCTCCATCTCTCCCTCTCCAGCAAGTCCTCTCACAATAACAACTTTCCTGGTTTTTGACAAATGGTGATTAACATGATAGGCAAATCAAGCACTCAGAGTTATCCCCACAAGTCCAGTGATCACTGAGTGATGCGTAAATAACCCTCGTGTAGGTGAAAGGAGGGTACGACGATATTTCGGACCAACTTGGACTGACACAAAAGAGGTCAGGTTAGGTAATGTTTGTCAGGAAACAGGACAAGTGTTTCCTGACGTGGGTCTTAGTCATAAGATGACCCACAGCTGGAGCTTTTGGTCATCTGACCAAGGCCCTCCACTGGCTTACCCACTGGTTATAATTACAACCATTATCTGTGCACGAAAGAGTGAGGGAGCCGAGGGAGGACAGGGACGGGACCAGGAGAGGTAGTACTAGAAGCAGTGGTAGTGGTAAGGCTGGTAGTGAAAGTGGTACTAGAAGCAGTGGTAGTGGTAAGGCTGGTAGTGAAAGTGGTACTAGAAGCAGTGGTAGTGGTAAGGCTGGTAGTGAAAGTGGTACTAGAAGCAGTGGTAGTGGTAAGGCTGGTAGTGAAAGTGGTACTAGAAGCAGTGGTAGTGGTAAGGCTGGTAGTGAAAGTGGTACTAGAAGCGGTAGAAAGTAGTAATGCTATTATATAGTTACGAGTACTAAGTGAGTACTGAACGAATACTGAACGAGTACTAAGTGAGTACTGAACGAGTACTGAACGAGTACTGAACGAGTACTGGGGGTTGAACTATCGACTTTCAACTACAAAGGCAGAGTTGAGCCGCCTCTTCGAGTAGTTTCAGTTGAATATCTAAG